>NC_136983.1:480000-640000 GCF_032717465.1 Coenobita brevimanus | reverse complement strand
CAGATTTGGGAGATTGTGTTGTACAGCATATGGAAGACTGTAAGGAAAAAAAATCAGTTTCATTTTTGCCATTTTTGTACCAGTAAGGCAAGAACTGGAACAGTGATTTTGTACATGAGCAGAAGTAACAAGTACATTAATCTTTTTTTATTGCCATTGCCTAACACTACCGTCGCCTCCAGCAGAATCACTGGGTATTTGTGGTGATGAAGTATTGTGTGAGAAATGGATGATGATGGTGTGGGTGTGATGAACGAAAATACCATCCCTTCGTCTGCTCCGCTGGTTATTGGCTTGTATTCTCCGTCAGTTAAGGACACTCCCTAACACCTGTTCCCAAGTGATTTATTTTGGTTATTACACCTTACCTTGCTCTTATTTTGCTTTATTTTACCATATGCTTCTCTTATTTTGCTTATTACACCTTACTGTGCTCTTTTTTCACTTATTACACCTTACTGTGCTCTTATTTTGCTTATTACACCTTACTCTGCTCAAGTTTTGCTTATTACACCTTACCCTGTCCCTGTTTTCCATATTACACTGTACTCTCCACTTCTATATTACATAAATCCTTCTAATATCACCATACTCTACATAAATAACACACAAAAGGATATTAACCACCCAGATCCAAAAATAAATCATTAAGGAAGAGGTGCTAGGGAGCTCAACCTCCGAAAATACGAGCCATAGTGTGTTTCATCACCGCACTTCGCCCACTGGCTGTGTGGAAGGACTACGAGACCAGTACCATAATAGGAAGAGTAATTTTGTATAGGGAAGGATGTAAACAAGATGAATTTTCTCATTCTTGCCCTTATGTAACACTAAGGCACATATAGGAATAGTAATTTTGTATATGGATGGATGCTTTGAGGCAAATACAATACTAGGAAGAATAATTTTGTATATGGAAGGATGTACCTGTAAAGAGAGTCATTTGTTCATTTGTTTTTGCCATCATACAAGGCCGATAGAGGAATAGTAATTTTATACAGTATATGGGAGGTTGTAATGAGGCTTGTAATGTATATAGGTCTGGAAGTAAGTTCTCTCTCATGGCATAATATGTTGTGTTTATTGCTGAACAGTCCTGTACAGCCAGAAGCTAAAGTTCACTAACACTTCTCTGCCTTGTGTGGCAGTGGGAGGCTTTACATGAGCTATGGGCGCTGATGACAAGCCTACGTGTCAGGGGCCGAACGAGGGGCGTTGGCCAGGCTGCCCGGGCAACACCCATTTGTTATCGCAGTGAAATTGTGTACAAGACATAACATATTCATCTTTAACTGGATGTCACGTTTATTTTCTCCCATACAAATTTCATGCAAACCATCCTTGAATGACAGTTGTTACTTAGTTGGCTGAGAGAAATGGGACGCCAGGCCCTCATTGCTCTGAAATGTGATATGGGCAACACTTTGAAATATTTCTGGCTCTGCCCCTGCCTGTAGTGGTGTGTGCATCCTGGCTGGCGCAGCTGCAGTGTCCACCAGGGAACCAAATGTCCAAATACCTGCCAGCACCTCACTGGGGGCAGGGAGCCTGGTGTGACACTGGCAAGCTGCTATGTACATCAACAGAATGCCAGATACCAACACAGTTTATGTACTGTACTGTATTGTACTGTACTGTGCCTGTAGGTCCAACCTTAGTGATGCATTGTCTACCACAAGGGTGTTTGTACTGTACTGTACAGTACCTGTAGGATGGCCCAACAAGCAGTTGCTTGCCTGTGGTCAACAGGTCTGCTTAACCTGACAGACTGGGGTTAAACAAAAAGATATACATACATGACAGCTGTCTGAAACACAACCAAAGAGTTTGGTAATGAAGGAAGAATACTTTGTCATTTGAGGAGCAATGAGAACTGTGGAAGGCAGGGCACAATACTGGCAGAGGATTGTCAGTGAATTTTTGCTCATGGTGGTACATTTATTTTGTTACATTACCTGAAGGTTTTGGATGTAAGGTTCAGTGCTAACTATTTATTCCTTAAGTTGTATGAAGTGCCAGTCTATCATTTCAGTGTATAATGTAACTGTAAGGGAGGAAGAATTTTTGTATTGAAAAAATATATATTGTTTTATTTTTCCTAAACATTAGCTGAGATAGAGACGGATTGACAAATGAGGAAGTGAAGGAGAAAATGGGAGAAATGGAGTTCCCCCGAGCTAAGCCCTGTATTGGACTATATAGCCGCGCTAGGGTTACAGGAGCGAGCTACCACTCCCGGCACGGCAGCCCAGGCGAGGCTCGAACTCGCAATCCCTCGATTACGAGACCAGCGCGCTACCACTATGCTACCGCGCCCCCAGGAAGTGAAGGAGCGTTGTGGTGTGGCTGTGGATGTGATAGAAAGCGTTAGGAGATTAATACAGTGAGGTGGTTTCGCCACGTGGAGAGGAGAGAAAGTGAGAATTGTGAGTGAGGTGGAGAGGGGAGGAAATGGAAGGTGAGAGATGATGAGATGGAGGGAAGGAGAGAGAAAATGAGATGGAGGGATGGAGTAGAGAGGTATATGAGAGAGGGGGGTGTAAGCTGGGGGGAGGCCAGGAAAATGGCAGGGGTCGGGACGACATGGAGGCGATTTGTTTGTGACCACCCCTTATGGGATTAAGGCATCTAGTTATATACTGACAGATTATCTGAGAGGATCATGTGGCATTCTGTGGAGAGAGAAGCAAATGGTGGAAATGAAATGTTGTGGTGTTGAAGATATGGAGAAATATATTAGTGGTATGGCTACTGTATGTGGAGAGGATGGGAATTGAGAGACTGACTGGGAGAGCTTATGAGTGAGTTGGATGGGGGAGGGGCAGGGGGTGGTATGACATGAAAAGAGGGATGTGAATTGGGAAGAGGGCAGCCAGATGGCAGAGGACTGGGTGGCATGGAGGCGATTCATTTGTGGCCACACCATATGGGATTAAGGCGTCTGGTGATAGACTGATTCTTATTTACAGATGTGCTAGAAAGTGTTAGAAGTACCCTGAGATGGTCTGGCCATGAGGAGAAAAAGGGAGAGACTGACTGGGAGAGTGTACAGTATGTGAATGAGGTGCCAGGTGGTGGGGGGGAGACATGAGGAAATGGAGGGATGGGCTGGAGGAGTGCTGTGCAAGAGAGGAATCTATTGGATTTATTCTGGCAAGTAAACTGCAAATCAGGAGGGGGAGGGGCGTGACGGGGTCTGCAGGACAATCTCATAAATCATTTTGAAACTGGATCTTCATTTAGTACGATAATGAAAACGCAGGAAGGCCATCGAGACACCGTGGGAGAAATAATGGCATGATAGATCAGACCTAGCTAGCAAGATGGAGACGGGCATATACATAAAAACAAATAAATAAATGAATAATAAAGTGCTCAAACAAACCCGGGTCAAACTCCATAAAAACGAAGGTGCTGTGTGGACTGTGAATTAACGATCGCTTGTATCAGGAAGACAGGAATACCTACAGCATCCATATATAGAAAATGAAAACAATTTAATAGGACAATTACTGTTTAGTGAAGAAAATATAGGAAGAACAAAAGACTATTTATATCATATATGGAGGAAAAGAGGGAAAGAAAGAGGAATACGTTAACAAATAGCAAAGAATAAGAAAAGAAAAAAAGAAAGAAAAACACACTAGCTAAATACAAGAAAAATAATAAACTAGAAAAATGAATTGACAAGAGGAGTGCTGATGAAAGGGCAATATTCCTCACTTATCAACTGAACTACAATAACAATACAAGGGAGAAGAAGAAGAGTGGCTGTAACCTCAATTAGGTGTAAATTTTGAGTACTTTCTCCCCTCCATTCAGGCTATATTGAAGAAAGAAGGGAAGTAAGAGCGATACAATAGCCATTTATAGTATTACTCATGCTTTACTTTATAAGCTGTCGTTCACTAACACTATCGAAATACACAAGGAAATATCTGGTGAAAGGTGATTAAAATACAAAGGGTTTTATTTTTTCTTTTGCTGCACGTATGTTTCTGACTTTTTTTATTTTTATTTAACATTTTTAACATTTCAGTGGATTTTGAAACTTGATATTGGCTTAATTACTGCTGCCCCTACATGGCTGTGAAGTCTATCTATCTATCTATCTATAGCCCGACGCCCTAATCCCGCAAAGGGTGGCCGCAGACAAAACGCCTCCAAGTCACTCTGTCACCCACCATTTGACTCCCCTCCCCCCAACTCACCCCCCCCTCCCTCATATACCTCTCAACTCCATCCCTCCACCTCATCCTCGGTCTACCCCTCCCTCTCCCTCCCTCCACCTCACCCCCATACACCCTCTTAGTCAGTCTTTCACTCTCCATCCTCTCCACATGTCCAAACCACCTCAGTGTATTTCTCCTAATCTTTTCAACCACATCCACATCTACCCCACAACGTTCCTTCACTTCTTCATTCGTCAACCTGTCCCTCCATGTCACTCCACATGCTCCTCTCAAGTAACTCATTTCCACTGCTCTCACTCTTGACTTGTTCCCCTCTTGCAAGGTCCACGCCTCGCTTCCATACGTCAGGGTAGGGATCACAATACCATCATGCAGAGACTTCTTAACTTCCATACTCACTTCCCTATTTCTCATCACTGCTTTCAGCATGCCTACAACCTTCCTTCCCTGCTGGACCCTTTCACGCACTTCATCCCCCACAGTTCCATCCTTACTCATCACACTACCCAAGTACTTGAATGCACTCACATTCTCCATATCTTCACCATCCAACCTCACTGCACACTCTGTGACTTCATTCCTCTCAAACACCATAACTTTACTTTTGTTTACATTAACTTTCAGCTTCCTCCTCCTACACACTGTCCCAAATTCATTCACCAAACCTTGCAACTCCCATTCATCTTCACTCAACAATACTGTATCATCAGCAAACAGCAACACCGGAAGCTTCCAAATCTCACCCTCATTCGTTAGGGCCACCCCCACATCCACTGCCCTACCTTGTACCTCCTTTACGACCCCATCCATATATATATTAAACAGCCATGGAGACATTACACACCCCTGTTTCAGTCCCACATTGAGATCAAAGAACTCACTCAGCTCACCATCCACTCGCACCGTAGCCCTAGCTCCCTCGTACATACTCTTCACAGCACTCAACAATTTCCCCTCCACTCCATATATTCTTAATACCTTCCACATACCTTTCCTATCTATTCTGTCATAAGCTTTCTCCAAGTCCATGAAGGCAGCGTACACTTTCCTTCCCTTCTCTAGATACTTCTCCACTAAACATCTTAGAACAAATATCTGATCTACACACCAGTATATGTCTCAAAGTCAGATATGGAGTAAAATCCTGTCGTGGGTATAATGTCATAGAGCATACTGAAGTAACTGACAGATCTGAGTGCAATGGAGGAAAATTAAACCCGCAAACAAATATACCAACAATTAATCCACTGGTTTTACTGCAGGTTTTGGACAGTTAGGTCAGGGTAGATAGGTTAAGTTAGGTTAGCTGGTGTATATTGGTGAGTTTAGGATGTTAGGTTTGTTTAACCCCTTGGGGTTGGGCATTGCTTATAAAACCGACTGTCAGGAGCAGTCATTTTTTGTAAAAAATAGGTGATTTTTCAAAAATCACTCCTATGAAAACTATTAAACCCATCATAAGAATCTCTATACCCAGCAAAGCCCAACTCTTTAGCTTTAAAATGAGTGGCGTTCCAGTGTCCTCTGATTATTTTTTGTAGAGCAGCGCCTGAGAACACAAGTGTCTAAACGTTCTGGGACAGGGACCAACATCCCTGTGATACGCGTTCCAGAACAGGGACTGACCTTTAGCGGTTACGTAGACCAAGTTCGGTTAGATGGATTAGGTTAGGGACAGATCAGAATAAAGGTCACTATACCTAACAGTAAATTTACCCAATAAACCAATATCAAAGGGGAAGCATGCGAAGGTTCTACACACAATTGAGCATCATTAACACACTCTCATATATCTCTATACTCCTGGTGCAACTTTTTCATTATTAACCACCCATTCTTCCCAGAGTGATGATAATGATGATGATGATGGTGGTGGTAATGATGATGATGATGGTGATAATGATGATACTAATGATGATAATGGTGATGGTGATGATAATATTAATGGTAATAATGATGGTGATGATGATGATGATAATGATAATGATGATGATATTTGGTCGGCAGTGTGCAGTGATGAGGCCATGCAGTTTACAGCGTGCAGCCAGCCGTCGTATTGCTCATGCGCTGCTGAGCGTTGTGCGATTACTTGACATCACCAAGCACTGTGACAGGGTAGGGAGAGAGAGAAAGAGAGAGAGAGAATGACATCACCAAGGACTGTGATAGGGTAGGGAGAGAAAGAGTGAGAGAGAGAGAGAGAGAGAGAGAATGACATTACCAAGGATTGTGACAGGGTAGGGAGAGAAAGAGCGAGAGAGAGAGAGAGAAAGACATTACCAAGGATTGTGACAGGGTAGAGAGAGAAGGAGAGAAAGAGTGAGAGAGAGAGAGAATGACATTACCATGGACCGTGACAGGGTAGGGAGAGAAAGAGAGAGAAAGAGAGAGAATGACATTACCAAGGACCGTGACAGAGTAGGGAGAGAAAGAGCGAGAGAGAGAGAGAGAAAGACATTACCAAGGATTGTGGCAGGGTAGGCCAGCATTTTAAAAGAGAGAGAGAGAGAGAGAGAGAGAGAGAATCACCAAGGACTGTGACAGGGTAGGGAGAGAAAGAGAGAGAATGACATTACCAAGGACCGTGACAGAGTAGGGAGAGAAAGAGCGAGAGAGAGAGAAAGACATTACCAAGGATCGTGACAGAGTAGGGAGAGAAAGAGAGGGAGAGAGAGAGAGAGAGAGAGAATGACATTACCAAGGACCGTGACAGAGTAGGGAGAGAAAGAGCGAGAGAGAGAGAGAGAGAAAGACATTACCAAGGATTGTGACAGGGTAAGGAGAGAAAGAGAGAGAATGACAGTACCAAGGACCGTGACAGGGTAGGGAGAGAAAGAGCGAGAGAGAGAGAGAGAAAGACATTACCAAGGATTGTGACAGGGTAGGCCAGCATTTTGAGAGAGAGAGAGAGAGAGAGAATCACCAAGGACCGTGACAGGGTAGGTTAGCATTTTAAGAGAGAGAGAGAGAGAGAGAGAGAGAGCTTGTGAAAATATTATCATGGTTGACTCAGGATGAAAGCCACTGTCTGTTGAATACTGTGGTGCTGATGGGAATAGATAAATAGATAGATAAATAGATAGATAGATAGGTAGATAGGAACAGAAGGGAGTGAAATGTATGTTCCTTCTCATTTTCAGGAGCATTGGAAAGGTAGATAGATAGAGAAATAGAGTGATAGATAGATGAATTGAAACAGAGTGACGTGCATGTTGTTTGTCATCCTCAGGAGCTGCTGGTGAAGATACTATCATGGCCATTGAAATGCATAGGAAAAAATAGATAGATAGATGGACAGATAAGCACGTAGATAGATAGATAAACTGATAGACAGATAGATAGACATAAGCAGAGAGATAGATAAACAGATAGAAGGCAAGAGACATACGAAATCCATCTTGCTCACCATTTTTTTGTAATTTCTAGAAGCGTTTGGTGAAGATCCTGTCGTGGCTGTCACAGAATGAAAGCCACTGCCTGGCAAACAGCATGGTACAAGCGGAGGTGTATAGGGTACTGGTGGAGCGGCTGAGGTGCAAACACAACACACCAGTCTTCCTCTCCTGCATGCTGGCCCTTTGCCGGAATGTCATCGTGGACCAAGTCAAGGTTCGTGTCGTGTGGTGGAGTGCGTTTGTTTACACCTGAGAGAGAGAGAGAGAGAGAGAGAGAGACTATTTAAGAGGCCAGAGGAAATGTTGAACCAGCTGTGGAAGAAAAAAGTATAATAATAATAATAATAATAATAATGATAATAATAACAATAATGATACTAAAAGGGAGAGAGAGAGAGAGAGAGTACAAAATAAGTCTTCCTCTGAATCTTACAACTTACTGCTTAATGATTCCTCACCTATATTGTGTTAATAATAATAATAATAATAAAAATAAATCCTCTCTTAGCTTCACTCTTACTTTTGCGACAGAATCAGTCAGACATCTCTCAGATTGAAAAGGGGTGCCAATCCCGGGTCATGCCCTCATGTTGTATTGTATCATTTATAAAGGCTCCAACATGCTTGTGTGCATTTGTCTTGGTCACATAATGGCAGCTCTCCGTGCGGCCCGATTTCTGGCAGCCTCCCTGTTCAGTCCCTTATTCCTGAGGTCACACTCTATGACCTCGTCCATGGTCTTTTTCAGTCTGCCACACGCAGTCCTGCTCCTGACGTGCACACTTCCCACCTTCTGCACCCAGCTGTCTTCCTCCATCATCTCCACATTCCCAAACCATCTCAATCTACCCCTCCTCATCACAACACTAAGACACTTCAGTCCCATCCTTCCTCCCAAACCATCTCAATCTACCCCTCCTCATCACAACACTAAGACACTCCAGTCCCATCCTTCCTCCCAAACCATCTCAATCTACCCCTCCTCATCACAACACTAAGACACTCCAGTCCCATCCTTCCTCCCAAACCATCTCAATCTACCCCTCCTCATCACAACACCAATACACTCCAGTCCCACCCGTCCTCCCAAACCATCTCAGTCTACTCCTCCTCCACAAAAAATTCATCCAGCGAACTCAGTCTCTTGTCCGTTCCTTCATCACAGCATCCTCCATACCTCTCCATCTCACACATTCATATACCAGATCAATCCAGCATTTGAAACACAAGCATTGATGTCTTTTTTCCCCTTTTTTTTTTCAGATGGATACCGAGTTCAGTGACAGATGTTATCCAAATCCTGAGTATGCTGGATTGGTGATCAGTCAGCTGGATTCACTCTGTATTTTAGACGTTATTGAGGATTTCCAGAGGCAGGAGGCGATGGTGTGGGGAAGAGGGAGAAGAGGAAGGGACGAGGGAGGAAGTATGGAGGGAGGAGGAGAGGGAAGTAGAGAAGAAGTAAGAGGGGAGATGGAAAAGAGAGGAAGTGGAGGGAGTGGACAGGAGGAAAGAGAAGAACATGGAGATGAGAACGGATCAGTAAGGAAAGAGAGAAATGAACAGATAAGTAAATGTTATGGAACAAGATATGCACCGGTATTCAAACAGAGAGATGTACTGGAGAGGAGAGGAGAGGAGGGTGTGAGAGAGAGGAGAGGAGAGGAGGATGTGAGAGAGAGGAGAGGAGAGGAGGATGTGGCAAAGAGGAGAGGAGAGGAGGATGTGGCAAAGAGGAGAGGAGAGGAGGATGTGGCAAAGAGGAGAGGAGAGGAGGATGTGAAAGAGAGGAGAGGAGAGGAGGATGTGAGAGAGAGGAGCAGAGAAGGAGTGAGAAGAAGTGGTGAAGGAAGACACTTGGAAGGCTGTTTAGAAAATGGTATTGAGTATGGAAGAGATTATGTGCCGGTATCGAGAGGGAGAGAAGATGGAGGTGCCGGGAGAGGAGAGCATGTCCAGTGGAAAACGGTAGGAGATGGGGAAGTTAAGGGAAAGGGTAATGATGAAGAAATGAAGGGAAATAGAGAAATAATAATGAAGAGAAAGAGAGGAGGTGGAGGTGAAGAACAAGAAGGAAAGGGAAATGCCAGAGATGAAGAAATGGAGGAAAAGAGAAAACATGGAGAAATGGAAGGAAAGAGAGAAGCAGGAGATAAAGAAATGAAGGGAAAGAGAGCAGCAGGAGGTAAAGACATGGAGGGAGGGCAAGAAATTGGACAAGAAGAGACTGGAGAGAGAAAACCTGGAGAGACAGAAGCCGAAGATGAGCTGAGAGCCGTACACAAAGAAGGAGCGGGAGTCGAACATCTGGCGTCCCTCAAGACAAAGCTGCTGGTCCTGGAGGCTGTGTATTTCCTTGACTCGGATTCCCTCATACGTCTGGTGCGGAAAATGCCCGACCTTCACCACGTAGCCCTACAGGTTGGTTGCTGGTTTGACTTAATCTTTCTATTTCTTTGTATGGCATCATTTTTAGATTAGATTAGGTTTTTAGGTGCTAGCTTGATTAATTGATTTTTATTCCACATCACCCAGTTTGATTTTTATTCCACATCACCCAGTTTGATTTTTATTGCACATCACCTGGTTATTGTATTTGGCTGTATGGTTGCCACTGTTATCACTGGTTTGCCGAGATACTGAGGCTTGTCACTCAGTGCAGACCCACCTGAATTGGAAAGGGGAGCAGTATACAGTGACAGGAAGGATGCGACAAATAGGAAGAGAGGAGGCTGGACGCTTCTTCACTGGTACGTACATGTATTGTAGTTTTTTGTTTCTTCTATAAACTGACATGCAGTTCAACTAATGGCGTCAATTATCCTTTCAGTTCAATGTCAGTGCAGGTGTCGTGAGGGCCCTGAGCCAGCACTGCCCTAAGCTGCAGTCCTTGTGTTTCCTGGAGCAGTGTCTTCAGCCGGATATCCAGAGTGATGAGATTGTCCCTCTCCTCTTTAAGACCCCACCACATACAGCCTTCCCCAGAATAATCGAGGGATTGTGCCAAGATAAGGAGTTTATATCTAACTTTGCGCCACTGTTTCCTAACCTGAGGATGTTGGATATAGGAGAGCTGTACATTGATGGGGATTTTTGCCAGGTTGTGTACACCCTGGCTCTCCTGCTTCAGCCAAGACTTGAGTTTCTGGGAAGGATCAGACCCATTGTGCTGACGGATATCATGACGTACAGGTGTGTGAGCCGCGCCATTAATTGTGATCCACAGGGTTCTCTGACCCTCAAACACGCCAGGTTTAATGAGGACGTGTGTTTGGTGCTTGGCAAGTCACCATCACACGACACAGTGCGTCTGTTTGCCAACCTGACGTGTATGGAACTGGTCCTGCCCTCCATCACCGACAGTGATGCAGTGGAGGGTTTTATCAACTTGTTCCGGGGCAGCAACGTTACGGCCCTGTCCCTGGCATGCTTGCGTAGATTGCCCATGGGAGACCTGTCCTGCCTGAGCTACCTTCATCACCTGCGACTCAGTGAGAGCCAGTACCACTTTCCATTTGATATCGTCCACACCATCCTGGATAATTGCCCTGAGCTGCAGACTTTAAGCATCCACACGTTGCTGTCTGACCCCCACAATCACCCACAGCGGGAACACCGTGGGGGTCTGATTAACAACGAGGACAGGCAGGCACTGGACGACATCCCGGCCCTGGCAGCTCTGGATGATCTAGCCATGCTGGTGATGCAGGATGGTTTTGAAGGATGGATGAATGAGCATGCTGCATTGGAACAGGACCCCCCTTCCCCACCACACATCCCACCACGCCCCCCACCATCACGGAGAAAAGCCCACCCCATACACACCAAACTCACCTCCTTGCGCATCGCCTCACTCTTCAAGGCACAGCGACAATGTGCAGAGGCAAGTGGCTCCTCTGACAGTACTGGCAGCTGGTGTTACAATTATTTAGGGATGTGTTTCAGTACAGTACATTTCAGCCTCTTTGACAGTACAGGCAGTTGGTATCATAATTCAGGGATGGGTTACAATAGACCTCAGCTTTTTCTCTACGTCTGGTACTATAGCTTAGGAAACTGGCAAAACAAATCTGTGCAAATAGCAGTGGAGTGGAGGTTTGCAAGGTGATTTTTGTGTACGATAATTTACTGTGCATGTAATGTAACGACTGATGTGAATCTTGACAAATTGATCACTGAGCCGGGACTCATTCTTGGGTTCCACATGGCCTGGGTGTCAATAACGACCACTGAGCCAAGGGAACAACAGAGAGAGAGAGAGAGAGAGAGAGAGAGAGAGAGAGAGAGAGAGAGAAGCTAACTCCAATCCATTGTCCTCTCCCCAGACCTTCCTGCACACGTTGCTGCGGCGGGTGCCTAGGCTGCGGTGCCTGTGTCTGGGGCCTTGGATGGGGTCCCTGATGCGGCAGGGGCTGATGTGTACGGCTACGGCGCTCGTGTCGGTGGTCACTCAGGCAGCAGTTGACGGCGTACCGTTACTTGAACACCTAGAGCAGGTGAGGAGTGTAGTGCTTTCACCTTAACTTGGCCCAGAGTTTTGTCTTTTTGCAGATGATTTTCTATAGTTTTGTCACTGTAACTTGGCCCAGAGTTTTGTCCTTTGGCAGCTTATTACCATAGTTTTGTCACTATAACGTGGCCTAGAATTTCGTCCATTTGCAGCTGATTTTCCATAGTTTTGTCACTGTAACTTGGCCCAGAATTTTGTCCATCACCACAATCACCACCACCACCACCACCACCACCACAGCTGTCCACCCTTCCAGCTGTGTTGCTTCCCATCCATGGACTTGAACCCGGAGGAAACGTGCCAGTCACTACTCTCCCTAGTGCGCATCCTGCCGAGCCTACAGCGCCTCACCCTGCCACCTCTCGACCCTGTGCTCTTGGCTCCCACCCTGCGGCTGTTTCGACACACCCACATTGACCTGAGAAATAAGTGCGATATCGAGCGTGTATGGTCATCGTGGGACCCTGAGCATTAGAGAGAGAGAGAGTCAAAATCAGATGAAGCTCGAATCTCATAGCGTCCCTATAAGGTCTTCCTATTGGGCGAGGCGTCTTGGCCCTTTTGAAGCCTGGTGTGGAAGTTTTACAGGTGAAAACGTCAAGTAGTCTCATTGCCGAGGTGCTGGGTGCTGAGTGTGGTAAAAATGTGGTGCTCAGTGAAGCTGTGTGGTGTACAGTAAGTGCGCTACAATATGTTTAGCCTTTCAAAATCCCTCCAGTAAATATAAGTGCCATAAAAATAATCAAACTAATGCAGGATGAATTTTCAATATATATATAGCCAGCAAAGCAACAGTCATTTCTAAGTTTGTATGAAGATTTAAACTGGCCAGAAGTAACAGGTCTGCATCCTCTATAAAACACTTATTTATGGCCAGCATTATATTTTGTGGCAATCACTTGTTACAACTCGGCAATTTAGGATAGAGGGATAGCAGTTTTAGGCCAGGTAGTTGTAGTAGGAGTAGTAGTATTCAGAGTGGTAGTAGTAGTAGTACAGGAAGTAGTAGTAGTAGTAGTTGTAGTACAGTTCAGTCCTCATAATTTGAATTCCACATACCCCCCCAAATCCCAGTTTTTCAGAAGAATTATGAAAGTCAGTTTATGGGGGGAAAAAAGTAAAAATAAAGGATATATTTACAGCCAAGAAACTCCTGCTTCAGCATTCAGGGTTGTGGTTGTATTGAAAAAGTGCCACAGTAGCTTACAGTAGCCCAGTCTGTCTCAAACTGGACTCACATGAACCACAATATTGACTTTAATTTTTTGTTCTGCAGCAGAGATGGTTTGGGCATGTGGAGAGGACAGAGGTTGACAGTTGGGTGCAGAAGGTGAGAAATGTGAATATCAGGGGTAGGGTTGTGGGAGGCAGACCCCAAAAAGACCAGCAGCAAGGTCATAGAATGTGACCTGAGGGGTAAGGGGCTTAATAGGGAGGCTGCAAGAGATCAAGGAGTGTAAAGAGTTGCCATCAGGTGACCCAGCTTGATGCATGCAAGCTTGTTGGAGCCTTTAGAAATGATTCAAGCAAATGATTTGCATCTGTTCCTGTGAACTGAAGTCATCGTGGTTTATTGTTAAGTCGTCACATCCAAACCACCAAAACCATGACTGTGGGACAATAAATATGAGGACAAAAGGTATTCCAATTAGCTGGGTTTCTACACACGTTGTATTTCATAATCTCATTGATCAAAAAGCCTCCAGTATGCTTGCGTGCGTTGGTCTTGGTCACCTAATGTCGGTTCCCCACATTATTTGATCCTTTGCTGCCTCATTGCTCAATCCCTTTTATATAACTGAGGGTAATGGTAGACAGTTCCATCCATCCATCCATCCATCATCCATTCCTAAATTGCCCCATGAGGAGCGTAGGAGCCCGGGGCTAGTCAGTTGGTCCTGACATTTAAGATGAGAGACAGTTCCAATTTTTTAAAAAATTCAGTTTTCCAGAAAGCTCTCATTCCCAGTCATTTTGGGTTTGGGGAATTGCTCTGTAGTAGTCCCAGGTTCATCTGAAATGCGAACCCATTGGACTGCAGGCTCAAGTTGTCCCTCTCCAGCAGTCCACCATCCTTGGGGGAGTGTGGAGGGATGTTTGAATAACCAGGCATGTCACATCCCAGTTATGTCAGTGCTACCACCTGAAGGCATCCCTCTCCAGTGCCAGATGATACAATAAATGAAAACGTGTGGGAATAACAAGTATGATGCGACAATTCGGAAACCATGGTATGCATTAGGAGAGAAAGCCAGAGGTGATGGTGATTTTTTCGTTATTTTTTAAAAGCCAGCGAGATGATGGCGATTTTTTTTGTTATATTTTAAAAGCCAGTGAGATGGTGATTTTTTTTTTCATTTTCAAAAGCCAGGAAGACGATGGTAATTTTTTTTTTTTTTTTTAAACCAGCGAGGTAATGGTGATTTTTTCCGTTTTTGTATTTTTATTTTATTACTGCATTGCCAAGTGTTTTTCATTGCCCAGTGCCTGTGATACTTGCAGCTGTGTGCCATTGTTTTCCATAAATACAGTATTTTTTGTTGGCCTACGTGTGTTTGAGTACTTCCTAATTATTGACTACCATTAGCCATGTCAGCCTGTCCTCTGCTATTAGGCTGCCTTTCCCCCAAGTCGCACCCCCTCACATGTATCTCTTTCCACCCCATCCCATCCCTTACTATGTCAGTATTTATGGTTCCTTTTCCACTCTATGTAACATTATCCCTCTGTGGTACGTGAAGGCGTTTATCATCCACTCACTCAATGTAGTGCGCGCTCTCTCTCTTTATCTGTGGTGACTACACTGAGGGACAAGCCCAATGGCTTCCTGTTGTAGAGCATCCTTTACTACATTGCGTGGTAACCATATAACCAACCAGAAATTAGACCCACCATCTTTTGTTGACTAAGCATTCTGTACCTTTTACGACAAATATTTCTAGATAGTTTGCGTGAATGATGATTAATCATTCAGATGAACCAGTCATCAAAGAGAAAAAAAGGTATAAACAGAATGAAATACTAACCAAATTTTGCCCTGCTTTAAAGAAATGTAGCAGTTTTCAGTTTCTTAAAATAATTAGTGGAGTTGAGATTATATATATATATATATATATATATATATATATATATATATATATATATATATATATATATATATATATATATATATATTCTAAGTTCGTATAAAAATCGCAGTACTTAAAAGAATGTGATTAACCTGCTTTTGTAGTAAGTACAGTATAGTTTTACGTATGCGGGATAAAGGAATTGTTTTTTGGCGTCATTTATACGCATTTGTGAAAAACAAATGCTACGGATCACTGCGTGCGCGGGAAAAGGCCGTGTGCAGCCGCAGCAGAGTGGCCTGTAGGACTGCCAATTTAGCGTTTACAGCGTACTGTATACTTTTTAAACTGCTTTTGAGGGAGCGTTACCACAAATTTAGCATCAATGGAAGCGGCTTATTTAAATAAACATTTTTTTTTTTTTAGAAATTATACGCAACGACATTCAATTGGTCGTGGAGGCAAGTTTTTGGAGTTAGCGAATTCAATGTCGATGTGTAGAAGGGAACTGTAGCCGTCCCTGGACAACTAGAATGACAACTCTAGCATTGTGCCGTCCATCTTACCATGATTAGCAATACTCTAGTGCCATAATTTTTGTTCATCGTTTTCGACCTTCTAGCATCTCTAGAGGGAAAGTTTTGCAATCTCAGTGGCACCTTAGCAATGATGTGATACCGTGTGCATCGTCCATTTTAACTAAGTTTTCTTATAATTTTGTGCATTTTTAACTTTAGCTCCTGTATGACAAGATTAGCTGTTTACAATGGCGTATTGACGATGGTGGAAGTAGTGTGCTGTCGCCTGTGACATCCATTTAAATTAAATTTTAGCCTCGTTTCATCATGTTTTTTTTACATTTATGATAAGATAATGGGCCTATAGCAAGTTTAGCGGTTTGGATGCTGTGGTATTGGTGGTGGTGGAGCCAGTGTGGTGCCGTGTGCATCCTGTAGCCAATCAGGGACCAGGCTGCACGATGGACCAATGAGCAGGCAGCAAACCTCAGCCCGGGTGCACCAGCAGACGCACAATAACAGGTGAGCATTTGTACCTTATTTATACCTTAATTTGTTGATTAAATGAGCGAGGTAGGAGGTGAGAGTGCACGTGCCGGCTACTAGAGACCGTGGTGGAGGTGTGTGAATGTGGAAATGGTTAATATTTGTGTGGTTGGGGTGAAATAAGCATGTGAAATGGTGGGCTTGTGAGGCGCTGGCGGGCGGTGTGTGTGTGCGCGGTGAGGCTGGCGTATGTACGGAGACCCCATTTATATTTACTAGTTTCCGCCGCAGTGCCACATTTAACGCATCCGGGGAGCTCTCTGGATTCTGGTAAATTATTTTAATGGTATAGATGTGCTGGGGAAGGTGAATTAGATGCTAGTGACGAAATGCCGTAATGGTGGTGGAGGAGGAGGGGGGTCCACATGGCCTAACCTCACGTGCCGCGGGTCATTGGAATGCCGACGCTTTAACAACCACGATTTCTCTGAGCCCTGTATAAATCGCCTGACATTCAATACTCAGACTGCAAAGCTTTCCCTCACGGTAAAAATCGTAGGCCTAAATTATGAAGTGTTTATAGTACCGTAGTGGGAGGCATCATGGTGGCCTAGTGCAGCACGTTTGATTTCTCTCGGCACAATAAACCGTCTGATATCCAATCCTCATGTGGCAAGCTTTCTTTCAGCTTAAAAATAAATATGCTTGTAGGATGAACATAAAGCTGGTGTTAGTAGTTGTAAAAGGCTTATGGATAAACATGTAATTGCTTTTATTTTTTTCAGCACCATAATCCTTCATCAGTGAACAGATCTTGAATTTGGCTGTTATCTAGCCTTTGTTTTTTCATGGTGGGAACAATTTGTGCGCTCCTGGCCTTTGGTTCCTTCTTTCTTGCATTGAAAAAAAACAAAAAAAAAAAACACATGCTTTCCTTTTGCATCATAAAATCAAGGTGGTTGGAGTAATCATTAGCCATTTTGTTCAATGCAACAGGGTGGTGTATGGCAGCCACTTTCATGTTCACGATTTCTCCCGGTTTTGCGAAATCATCTAGTTTCCAATCTCTCTACCTGCCTCGTTTTCCCCTCGGCACCGCAGTTTATAGTTCTTTCACTCTAACTTGGCGCAGATCATCATCCTTTGGCTTCTTTTTTTTTAATCTTTGTACTGGCAGATTTTTTAGTACAGTATTTGTGAATTTGTACTGTAATCGTCTTTGCATTGAAGGATATGTGTGTGTGTGTGTGTGTGTGAAGAATTTCAAAATATATATCAGTTTTTGTCTGGACAGCCAAGAAACCATTTACAGCGCTGGGTGGTAACCATATAACCAAACCATACGTGCTCCCTACGTGTCAACAAGTGGGTTGGTTGAGGGTTAGTGCCCCTCCCCATAAAACAAATAACTCAAAGTCAAATGGCTACCCCTTACGGGATTATGGCGACTGGCAATAGATAGATAGATAGATATATTCTTTCTGGACAGCGGTGTGAGTAAGGTTGCACGAGAGAGTGGGTGTGATGTCATCGGGTGAGATTGTGTTATCATCCTCCATGACAGTAGCAAGTGAAACTAGCACATCCCCCCCCCCCTCCCTCATACACCTCTCCACTCCATCCCTCCATCTCATCCTCGACTTTTTGTGTGTGTGTGTGTGTGGATGGTGAGTTATTGAAAGGAGTGTGTATAGTTACAAGAAGAGACAATGAGGAAGTAAAGGAGTGTGTTGATGTGGATGTAATTAAGAATGCTAAGGGCATCGTCTTTTTCGACTTGTTGCTCCTAAACTGTTAAGGGTGGGAGGCTGCAATTTACACCAGCTATTGCCCTATGTGAGAGACTATTTGTGTATGTTTCATTAAATTTAGTTCTTCAAGTTTTTCTTTAGAGATTTGTTTTTCAAATATTTCTAAATTAGCTGTAAGAAATTAATAGGGGCCTAAAGTAATGCATAGTTTGGCTTGCTGTGTGGCAGACTAATCACAAAGAGTTGCATTACAGATTCTCTAAAATGTCTTATGATATTTGCATTAGAATATTAGTGATTTAATTTTATTTATTTATATATTTTATGAGAAAATATAAGTTCTGTGTTTTCCTAATGTCGTGGATGATTGGCGAGCTCTGTACGCCAAACATATCAATGTACAAACCATCCAGTGACAATATATGGTAAATTTTATGGACCCTCATTGGTACCTTCATATAGCAAGCCAGAGTTTGTAGGTAAGTTAGAGATTTTGACAAAAAAAATCTATAAATAAAACTCAAATGAACAGAATGATGAAACTTAAAACACAGGCAGTCCCTCATGTAGGCCAGTAACTGATGTACATTGCAGCCTCCCAGCCCTGATAGCTTAGGAGCAGCATGGGGGGGGGGACATATAAAGGTTTGCACTTGAGGATTCGATATGGATGCACAAAAACGCAATTTTAAAACGCTTATACCCTTCTGAATCTTATAATACTTCGCACAGAGACAGAGGAAGGATGCCGGAACTTCCTGGAGTTTTCGCAGAATATTTGACGATTTCAGAGTTTTTCCTTTCACCTAACCCAACCTAACCTTAAGAGAAATATTTTTGAGATTGTTTACCCATGTGGAGAGACTTGAGAATGAGAAACTGTCGACGTGTGTGTTATTGAGGTGGGGGGAAGGGGAGGGGGAGACCAAAGATGAGATGGAGGGATGGAGTGGGGAGATATGAGGGAGGAGGATGTGGTCTGGGAGGGAAAGCAGATCATAGATAGGTAGAGAGATTTTAGAATGATATTGTAATAGTTCTAGACAGATAGATGCTTTTGTTTTATTTATAAAGGCTCCAGTGTGCATGCCGGTCACCTAATGGCGGCTTACCATGCTGCTTGATCTCTGGCAGCCTTCCTATTTACAGTAGTCCCTTATTCTTGATACTGTAGTGTTGTGTGTGTTACTAAAACTGATGATGGTATATGTTTGTGTTGCAGGTGTTGGCTGGGTGTGAGGGGGGAGGAGGAGAGTGAGGCGGAGAGTTGTGAGGAGTTCTCCGTAGCGTTGGGGTGTCATGTCAGGTTCAAAGTGCTACAAATGCAACCGCATGGGACATTTTGCGCGGGAGTGTCCCATGGGCAGCGGACCCGGACCAAGGGGACGCGGCGGCCCAAGAGGTAAGTCTTTTAGTAGTGTCCCACCGCTGAACCATTTAATCCCCAGTAATGGATCAGCATCACAGGTGCTGTACACGTTACCTGCTGTTGATTTATTACATGTACCGATCAACCACTAGATTAGATGGATCACGTGAGGCTTAGGTCTGTACGTCACCCACCCACCTCAGCTACAAGCAGAGATTTGGGTTGGTGGATTTACAGATGATGTGTGTCCAGCTTGTAAATTATACCCACACAACATAACACACATAGTGGAATGCAGCGCATCACACTAACATGCACACACAACACACCACACACCCTGGAGTACCGCACACCACACCACACCAACATGCACACACCATGCCTCCTGAAGTTGCATTTTGGCACATTGCATCACAGAACTTGGGAATATGAATTTTGAATGAAAGGTGTCATTAACTGGCAGTCAGGTGTGTTGCAGCCAGGAGAGCAGTGTGTCAGGAGTGTGCCCAGAAATGTGGGGCAGTATTTTGTGTGTGTGTGTGTGTGTGTGTGTGTGTGTGTGCATGTAATAATGATATGTTGGTATTGGGTGAAAGAAAAAATGTTGGTATTGGGGATGTGGCTATAACAGCAGCCGATTTCCTGTGTAATAACCCGATATTCATGTTGGTATTGGGGGTGTTGGCTTTGCAGAGAAATGCTACAAGTGCAACCGTCCGGGCCACTTTGCACGCGATTGCAAAGAGGAGGAGGATCACTGCTACCGATGTGATGGCGTCGGGCACATCGCAAAGGACTGTGAACACTCCTCTGATGAACGTACGTATCTCTCTCTGTCTCTCTGTCTCTCTCTCTCTCTCTCTCTCTCTGCAGTAAACTTCCCCATTTTTGAGTTACCTCTTCACCCATTTCTATTTATATGTAACGAGGTCAGTATGAGTTAATAGGGAGGGGAAGAATTTGGAACATTGGGTTGTTAAGCATATGTGGTTGCTACAGAGATGACATGTAATTACCTTTGTCCTTGAGTGTTAAGTACATTATATCTATCCTTTCGTCTATATTTCTCTTATCAGTATATTTGTGCTTAGTAAGAAGCCTGAACTATAATTATATACAGGTAGATTTGCTTGAGATGGAGTGGAGAGGTATATGAGAAAGGGGATGGGGCTGGGGGAAGGGCAGTGAAATGGCGGGGAACAGGGCAACGTGGGGGTGATTTGTGTGTGGCCACCCCCTATGGGATTAAGGCATCTGGCAATAAGTAGATAGATAGATAGATTTTGCTTTGTACACACCTGCCAGGTAGTTACTCAGTGGATTGCTTAGTGTACTCGCATAAAGTTTCTACATTCAGATGTTTGCTTTCTATCCAGACCGTGCCTTACTCTGTCCTTAGGTGGGAAAAGAGGTGTGGTTGATGATGGTGGTGGTGGTGGTTGGTGTTGGTGATGGTAGTGGTGTTGACAGTGCTGGTGGTGATGGTGGCAGTGGTGATAATGACAGCTGTGGTGATGATGATGGTGATGTGGTATTGGTGGTGGTGGTGGTGGTGATAGTAAATAAACGTAGCTTCCGTCTTCCCCCTCAGCGTCGTGCTACAACTGCTCCAAGATGGGCCACATAGCGCGTGACTGTCCTGAGCCGGAGCGCACCTGCTACGTGTGCAACAAAAGCGGCCACATATCACGCCAGTGCACGGAAAATAAAAGCGAGAACAGGAATGCCAAGGTAGTTGTGCCATTGATATCAGCCATACTATTTTACCATGTGACCCTTTTTTAGCCGTAACCCGTAATATAGTAAAGCCAGCCATATAGTAGCTTATATCTCCTTGTGTGTGTGCGTGCGTGCGTGTTGACAGGGCACCTCTCTGTTTTTGAAAGCATTGTGGTATGGGATTTATAATGAGTAGCGCAAGATTTGGTTTCTTAGTCATCTTATTTGTCTGTAGGGATCAGTGACCAGAAAGTACCACACATTTTTATTCGACAATAGGGTCAAATTAAGGTAAGGCAGTTGGGGTTAGGTTAGATGCTGTCTCGTTATGGTCGGTCAGCGGTACAGTAACATACACAGTACATTTTGGTCTTTTGGTTAATAATCTTGTCCACAGTGCATGTAGGGAGGACAGCCGTTGGGTGCACGGGGTGAGAGGTGTGAATGTTGACCGTGGAGTTACAAGAGGCAGACTGAAGAAGACTTGGAATGAGGGCAGACAGTGTCACCTCAGGGTTAAGGGACTGAATAGAGATGCTGCTAGAGATCTAGCAGCATGGAAAACTGCTACAGTATTAGGGCCAAGTTAAGGTGAAAGCACTGTAGTAGAGAAGGAAGGCTAATGTTGCTAGAGATCAAGCAGTATGGGAAGTTGGTGTTAGGGCCAAGCTATTATGAAAGCCCTGTTGTAAAGAAGGAAGGTTGATGGGTGTTTCCCCGGCAGTGTTACGTGTGCGGCAAGATCGGCCACATCTCGCGTGAGTGTCCCATGGGTGGCGAGCAGGAGAACGAGAAGCGCTGCTATGTGTGTGGCGCTGGCGGTCACATCTCACGCGACTGTCCACAGGGAGAGTCCGACACTACTTGCTACAGGTTAGTCCGTAGCCTGTCTTCAATAGGGAGTTAATTATTGAAGCATATGATTATAGATAGTTCATTTATTGTACTATGGTTCGCAGAAGTATCGGTGCACGGGGTTCTGGTGCCTACCAAAAACATTCTAATACCTGCTGATGTTTACCAACGTCTCATTGTGTATAAACATTGTGTCTATATAAACATAACATTTGCTGTATGTTTACAAGAGGATATTGGGAGTCGGTGGTACGTGACCCCACCTGACATCGTGGCTAACAACGTATGGTAGGTCGGACACTAATATTTCAGTGACCTTCAATGTGCCGTCCCAAATATTTCACGCGTACTGTACACTGATCCTTCTGTGACCCGTAGTACCTTATATGTCCAGGGTAATTTTGGTATGCCTACTACCTGTCAGTTAATTGCCTTGTTTTCATATCTCATTAACCTAGACAATGTAATAATGCATGTCCAGGAGAGTCCATATATTGCTCCTCTTATGTCCACCCAGACTCTGATGTTACTTGCTTCGGGTCATTTATAATATCCACACTTAATTGTATCTTTGAAAGGACATTGGTGCTGCTTGATAAGAGGTGAATTATTTCCTTTTCCTGTACTGTATAGACCTAAAATGAACAGCTGTTGGTTGATTTAAGGCCTAGTGTGTCATCAGTGTGTAATCTGTTCCTCACGTCATCTTGGTAAAGGTAAGTGTTAGCAGAGTGGAGGATGACATGAGAGTGAGGTAAGGAAGGAAGGAAAGTGGAGAAAAGGAGGAGAAAAGATAGAGAGGAAGGAAGTGAAGAGAATAAAGATGGAGAGGGAAAGAGAGAGAGAAAAAAAATACAGAAAGGAGGAAAAAGAAAATATATGGAGAGAAATTGAGAAGGAAAGAAAAGAGAACTGGAGAAGGAAGATGAAAAAAAGGTGGAGTGAAGGGAAGGAAAGTTGGAGAGCAGAGGGCTAGAGAAGAGAAGGGAGAGAGAGGAGGAGGAGAGGGAATTAAAGAGGAAGGAGGGTAGATGCAGAGGAGGAGGAGGAGGGAAGCTAAAGAGGATGGAAAGTTGGTGGAGAAGTTGAAAGATGAGAAATTGTAGAAGTGGAGAGAGGAGGGAAGGAAGATGGGAGGATGGAGAGAAAGAGAAGGTGAGGAAGAGACAGGAGAAAGAAGATTGGAGAGGAGAGAAAACTGAAAAGTGGAGAAAGGAGAGAGGAGGGCTGTTGGAAAGAGGAGAGGAGAGGTGGACGTGGAAGATTGGAGGAGGGAGATACCAAGTGAAGAAAGTGGAGGAAGATTGGAGGAGAGAAAAAGGAGGAGTAGAAGAGAGAGGAGGAGGTGGTACTTGGGAAAAGGAGATTGGAGGAGAGAGGTGGAGGGAGAATGAGGAGCAGTTTAGAGAAAGTGGAGGAGAAAGACAAAGAATATGGAGAAAGATAAGAGAAGACAGGGAGGAAAGGAGAGGAGAGAGGGAGAAAAGAGAGGAGTGAGGGGGAAAAGGAGAAGAGAGGGAAGAAAGGCGTTGGCTGAAAATGAAGATAATGGAGGAAAGAAGAGAGAGAGAGAGATGGTAAATGATGATAGTGTGGGAAGTAAACAAACCCGACCCTGTTTGTATGTGTTTCATCACAAAGTACACAATTAAAGACTGAGAAATTACCTGTTAAAATTACATTATCTCTGAACCTCATTTGCCAGCATCCCCAGGTGAGGAGAGGGGTGCCTTCACGTGATGGCACTTATAACCAGGTGGCTTCACTGCCTGGTCATATTGTCCCTAAATGTCTTCCATGTCCCCCCAAGGAAGGGTTGTGAACTGCAGGAGTGGGGGCGTCTTAATCCTGCAGCCCAGTGGGTCACGTTTAAATGAGGCTGAGGTTGCAACTACCACTTTTAGCTAACCAGATTCACGGGAAAAAATAATCTAACACATTAATGCAGTATTACAAGAACTGTCTCTAGTTATATGGCATTTGATTAGGGTTACCCAAGTTGTACAAACAGACTCCTGCTGGATGTTCCTTATTATCATACTACTAATTATGAGTCCTGAGAGAGCTATGTCCGATCTGACTTAGCAAATTATGTTTTAGAAATATGTATTGTTTATAAATCTGGACGCTGCTTCTGCTGCTCACCACACCCCAGGATGGGCTAGGAGGTCTGGATGATGGTGATGAATGAATGCCTTGTGGTTGGCGATAAATGTCTTAGGAAATTTACATTGAAAATGGTGAAATTAGACAGCATTTCCCTGTCATAATGTTGGTACAATTTAGTTTCTGTTCAAGAGAGAGCATTGCTGGCCAAGGTTGACAGTTTTTCTTGAGTTAGTTCAGTGAAGAGGTTGTGTACATTGAAAAGTGGATTAGTGTGTATTATGTGTGGACATTGGTACTCCTCACCCTGCCTTTGGGTGGGAAAGTTGGTCTGGATGATGATGATGATGATGGTCATTTTTGTATTGTAGTGGTGTTGTAGATTTAAGTACCATTTCCTCTGCCAAGTGATGCTGATTAACTTCCCATTGTAGATGGTAGTGCTAACAGTAATTTTAAGCGAGAATATGTGTTGCGGGTTTATCATTTTTTGCAACTGACTCAACACCTTTCTGTAGTCGTGTAGTACAGGTGGGTGCTGTTACAGGAACGTCCACTATACAGGGAAATCAGGACTTGAGAATGGGCAATTTAGACCTGACCTTGGTGTTGCCAGCAGGATCAGTTAACCTGACCTTTATGTATCTCTCTCTCTCTCTCTCTCTCTCTCTCTCTCTCTCACACCTGCCTGTACCATGCTTGAAAATAGGGTAGCAAATACTGGTATAATGGTGTACATAACTTGTGGGGGAAATAGGGTTAGGTTAACTTGTCGTGCTGGCATCACTGAACTTGGATCTATGTTGCCTGTTCTCGTATAGCAGATGTTCGTGTGACGGCATCCCCCTCTAGATGTTTTGGTAGCATAGCACTCCTCTATAACATTTCCTGTCTCGTCCTGTTACTCAGCAGGGACTTATGGAGAACAGGATGCTGGGACGTCAGCCATTATACGTATGCACCATTCAGTATTTGGCAAGAGTGATAGTTTCTCTGTTGTCTCCTGTGAGTGAGAATGTGCGTGATATATTAATTTTCTTGTGTCCGTCAGTTGGATGAAAAATCCCCCATGATACGTATTTCCTGCTTCCTATGACCTCCAGTCTTTTAAATGCTGTGTGTCCAGGCGTTTTGAAATGAATGGATCCTGAATTTGACTCGCTTATATTGTTTTTACTTTTTCTTGGAGGGAACCATCTTCCTGGCTTCTGGCCTTTGGTTCCTTCTTCCTTGCATTGGAGAGAGAGAGAGAGAGAGAGAGAGAGAGAGCAAAGGCACTGGTTGTTAGACATGTTCATTGGTGTATAAAAGGCCAGTACGTGGGGTTGGTGGAGGATTGGTGCCCCTCCCTGTAAAACAATTAACTCTAAGCCCTTGGCCACCCCGTCTGGGATACATGGCGTCTGGCAATGAATGAAAAAAGGAAAATTGTGTCGTAAATCATGTAGTGTGAGAATTGATGTGGCAGCGAACCTGTTGAGGAAGTGCTTTGTTCAGTCAAATATTACAGTTCCTTTGCCTGTCCTGCCTCTGTGTCACTGCTGGGTCAGTAGCTGGTTGAATGTGATGCAGTGGAGTTTGGTGCATAGTATCCTACAAAGGTGAATGACAGTATACCTTTCAGTCCACAGTCCGAAGAGAGACAGGAGAGGTGAACATTCTTAAGTATTTGGCTGTACAAGCTTGCCTGTCTGTGGGGCAATTCCACAGTAGTTTTCGTGTGTTTGCTTCCTCCCCAACCACACTTATAACTACATTTATTTCCAAAAAGTTCAGTATCCACTTTCACTACCCCTGTCATATGGTTAGTTAATTAAGATTGCCACATAGTTTAGTCACCAAAATCATCATATAATTCAGTCATAAGTCATTTACGCAGTTCAGTTTCTTTCGTTTGGGTGCTTGCAAACCACTACAAGCAACTGTGGAATCGGCCCTGTGTCTGTCCCTGCTACAAACGCTCTGGCAGTGTTTCCATTCACTTGCCTCATGAGTTTGTTTTGTGGCACCTCGTACCAATTCCGCTTATATCTACCTCTCGGTGCACAAACTTAAACTTTGACACCGTTGTCTTCAACTGTTGCGATATTTTCTTCACGATCTACACAACTACTGGCTTTCAAACTTTTTCTCTCTGGCTTCGCTGCTACTGTTTGTGACGTGGGAGAAGACCTCGTGCCGAAGCCCACACCGTGAGTGAGTGCAGACCATGTGTAGTCTAGTGAATCGCGTGAGCCATTGTGTGAAAACCCGCCTAGTGTAGTTTCGTGGAAGATTACTGAAAAACAAAGATTTTATAATGATAGAAACTTCCTTCTATAAGAAGTTTGGATCTTCACTGCAAGTGTGTGAAATACATGATGCTGTGTTTGGTGGTGGTGTTGTGGTGCAAAACTGAAGAGCCTCGCACCCCCAAGAAACCTGGTTAGAAGTGGCAGTCACTGTACTGTGCAAGAACAGAGGCTGGTGAATATTACCCATAATAGATAACAGTTGGTGTGGAATTTGTGTCACCTTTGAGATCAGCCAAGCACAGCAGAGAAGGAATACTGGAAGAAAGTTGAGGTTGTTGTAAAGAATATGTAGTCTGAAGCAGAAAGGATGTGGTATCAGGATAATAGTGTGATTTTGTGATTACATGTTAGAACACTAAAGTAATAGTCGACTGCCAGCTGTAGGGAGACTTAACCCATCAGCAGGGAGAGAGCCCTCAGCAGCGAGTAAAATTATTAGGCCTTGGCCAATATCTAGTAGTTAGATGTGGCTTGGAACGGTTTAAGTGAGAGGGTTGGAGTTGACTGCTGTGCCTGTTTGGTGTTGATGGGGTGCTAAAGTGTTTCAGGGTACGCAAAATTACTGTATGTCCATTAATACAATTTTTTAAAAATTATTTTACAGTTTGATATAAAATAAATAAGAACTCCATAAGTGTATATGACTCGTGTTTTACAGCAGATGCATTTTTGAAAATCAGTCACGTAACAGTGAATCGACTCAAGAATTAGGCATGGCAATTGCATAAGTGAGAAAAACGACCATATAACAAGAAATCAGGCATCACACCATTAATGTAACTCAAAACTGGTTGTAAAATGAAAAAGTTTATGAAATTCTTATAGGTCAATTGAGTCCTATGTCCTGCATATAACAATGAGGCAACGAGGGTGCGTTGTGCGTACGAACCTGAGTAGTGGTAGACAACTGGAATTTTCCATTTTTGGAGTGTTGATTATTTAAAGAAAAAAAAAACAGCTGAGTAATTTTGGGATGTGATGGAGAAGATCCAGTATTGCCATTGTAAAAGCATTATTTTTTGAAGAAGTCAGTGTAATGCATTTTTTCAGTTTTTCCAGTGGAGTGTCATATACAGGTGACCCCAGTTTTTTCCTTTTGAAACTGTACACCCAGTGATGTTTTTGGAGTAAGGTGTAAATGCAGTAATTCCTCACACGTCTACCATTAGTTCTTTCCCGAGCGATGTGCTTCTTAGGAAAGTGTCATGGCTGAAGCAGTTTTATTGCAGTTCTCTGTTAGCTTGGTTCGTAACTGCTTCTGTGGTACTGTATATGTAGATCTGTTAAATGCATACAAGTAGTAGCATCCATCTCTGCCAGAGTAATTACAGTATGAAATTTTGGGTGGGAGAAAGGCACAGGTGAGAGTTTGAATTCTGTAGTGTGTCTTGTGTTTTTGAGCTGCACAGAACCAGTTTCCAGTGAGTTTGAAACAGGAATGAATAAGAACAGAGATATTTATACCCCTGGAAATTCCCTGCCACTTCTGCTCTATCACTTCTTGTTTAAACCCCCTCAAAATGGGTTCTCTGTAGCCTGAGACATTAGAAAAGGGAACGACTTCAAGCTTTGGCCTGTCTCTCTCCCCCAGCCAGCATTTCCACTTCTCGTAATGGATCATCTAAGTACAGAACGTTTTGTTTCTGAAGATTGAAGAGTCTCATGCTGGAATGTGACCAGATCCAACAGTTTTTGCAAAAGGACAATCTTGAAGCCTATGTGAGTGGTATAAGGTGAGGAATTGTTGTATAAAATGAATGCTGGCAGGTCTTTCATATGAGGCACGTATTATGTAAAATTCGTATGTTAAATATGAGCTACAGGTCTTGTGTGGATTTGTAGTTGTACGGTGTTTAATAGGCAGGCAGTGTGACTAAATAAATGTAGTTGTATTATGTGGATTATCAGATATACATGATACTGGCAAATTGTTTAGACCTGGTACAATGTGAGGATGTGGTAAGGAATGGAGGAGAGAGAATGTGGAATAGAGGGTGGAGAAGTTATGGGAGAGAAGAGGAGTTGGAGGGATGGTCATGGAAGGAGAGAGGAAGTGGGAGGTGAAGACATTGTAAGAGAAGAGTGTGGAAGTAGATGGAGAGGAGAGCTTGGAAAAAGGTGGAGGGATGGTTTTGGAGGGAGAGAAGATGGAGAGGTGGTCAGTAATGGAGATGATCGCTGGAGAGGAGGAGGTTGTAGAATGGGAGAGGAAAAGAGAGAGAAGGCTGGAGATTGGGAGAGGAGAGAAAGGGATTGGAGGAGGAGAGGAGACTGCAGAAGATGGCGATGTGATCAGGAGATAAAGAGGGAGTTAGGAGACAAGAAGAGAGAAGTTATGGAAGTGATCAGGAGGTGGAGAGGTGGCCAGTGCTGGAAGTGAGAGGAGAAGAGGCAACTGAAGATGGGAGTTGCGGTGAGGAGAGGAGAGGAGGCAAGAGAAGAGGCAACTGAAGATGGGAGTTGCGGTAAGGAGAGGAGAGGAGAGGAGGCAAGAGAAGAGGCGTCCGAAGATGGGAGTTGCGGTAAGGAGGGGAGAGAAGAGGCAGCAGAAGATGGAGAAATGGTTGGGAGGGATGATGATGTGGAGGGTGAGGAGTGGAGAGGTTGTAGAAGATGGAAAGAAGATAAACTTACGAACAAGGAGCCACAGGACAGTAGAAGGTGGAGAGAGACACTATAGAGCAAGAGGAGAAGCGGGAAGAAATGAAACTTGTGAGAACTGGAAAAACACAAGTGTCAGACTTGAAGACAGTTGGTAGTGTAAACATGCTTGTAATAGTCAGAGTGAGGTGTAATACAGACAGTACAGGACTCAGTACCTGCATGGCAGAACAGCAACCATCCACCACACACCACTAAAGGTTGGTCAAAAGTTCCTGAAGTGTGAAGTGCTTTTGCTCAGGCCTATCATCATTTACTCTTCTGTGTCCTCCTTTAGATTTTATGTAAAGATAACTGATCAGAGTCTTTGAGAACAGTACAAGTTGAAGTGGACATTAATGGAATATTAGAGTAAATATAATTATTAGATGCTGAGTTCTTCCACTTGTAGATGCTGCAGCATGTGCAAGATGTTATGTCATCTGCTTCTTTGATATAGGTTATAAACAAAGTTGCCAGTTATCATTGGCATTGTGCAGTTGATGTGGTGTTGAAAAGCCAGTGGTGTTGTGTTGACAGTGGTTTGTCTGGCTTTTCAGATGCAACTTGAAGGGGCACATGGCTCGCAACTGCCCCAAGTGTTACATGTGCGGTGGGTTTGGCCATATATCACGCCAGTGTGAGATGGTCGCTTAAGACTGGCTCCCTCCCACTCCTGGTCTCTCCCTCCGCCACCGACACTGCCCTGCGCCGCTCCACGCGACCCGTTGGACTGGGGTCGCGCGGTTCGGCCTCATCGTAACAACGTTGGAGTGTCGCATCGCGCCGCTCGGCCACCGCGCTACCCGTCATGGTGGAAAACGATCCCAAGTTGTGTGATTTATTTTATATCCTGATACAAAATTGTTGAAGGTCTGTGAGGGATGCTGAAGGACAGACAAGTGGAGTTTGTATTTTATGGAAACCAGTTTGAAGTGTTTTATAATTTGATGAGCATTGGCTGGAAAATTTTTATGCTGCAAATTAGCGTAGTGAAATTTGTTATTTTTTATGAATTCCTTGTGTTTTTGAGGATGTATTGGGGGTTAATAGGAATGTGTAATATATTTCCTAGTTTGTGAAAAAGAGGCTGTTTATGTGTATGTTATGGATCTATTCAAATTGAAGTTTTTAAAAGCAAATGAACAGTTGGAAAGAGACTTTATGTGTACATTATGGAGTGTTTCAAATTGTGTTTTTGAAATTAGATCAAAATGAAAGGCTGAAAGAGGCTGTTTATATATATGTTCAAGGGATCCATTCAAATTGAGTTTTTGAAATTAAAAGCAAAGGAAGTGCTGAAAGAAGTTGTTTATCTTATGGGTCAATTCAAATTACATTTTTGAATTAGAAGCAGTATATGGATTTTTTTTATTTTTTATAATAAACGGGAGCAAACAAAGTAAAGAGGCTATGTATTTGTTTTGGATCTGTTTACATTACATTTCTGAAATTTGGAACAAGCAAAAGGGAGGAGAGGCTGATGAAGGGAGGCAGGAGCATAAGAGTCAATGGGTCCTCCACGCCAGCAACCAAACATACATAGCCGGGTAGAGCATTGAAAATTTGAACGTGTAACCCCTGCCGGATGGTGGTTTATCCTTTATTTTGGTTGCAGTTCACTCGAGGAAAGTTCTGCATTATACAGTTGATGATGATGATTGTAATGGTGATGGGTTCTTGTGTGTTCTAATATTTTCCCCCAAATTGTCACAGTGTTTGCTGTTTATTTCTCCTTTTTTCATCTATGATCAAATATCTACAAATTAAGGATCCTTTCCAGTAGTGAAATCATAAACAGATGAAGGTCGGGAAGAGGATGTCGAGGTGTATAAGGTGGAAGTGTCCTCGAGTGCACGTTTATTGATGTTATGCAGCGGTGGGAGGCCTTATCAAATTGGAGAGGTTGGGTACAGGCTTAGATCTAGCCTATACAAGTTTCTCCAGCCTAAGGTGTCTCGCGTAGTGGTATAAAATCATGTGGCCGCCTGCACAACCAAAATAAAATTGCTATCGCTGTTCCAAAGGGGTTTTCAATTATTTTTTCTTTTAATCTGTGTAGTCCTGTCCACTTACAGTTTTCTAGTTGTTCTTAACCCCCTCAATTTGGTGACTTATTTTTTTATTCTCCTTGGTTACTAGTCAGATTTTACCATTAATCTGACTGCCACTGACCATCAGCAGAGGTGAAAGGAAGGAGTCAGCATTATGGATGTGTGGAATTCTGTAGTCTCAGTTTTGAGGAATGGTGAGTCTCCTTGGTTACTAGTCAGATTTAGCCATAAGTCTGACTACACTTGGCCATCAGGGGAGCTTACGGGAGGGGGGGGGTCAGGGATATTTGTCAAGTTAAAACAGACGGACTATAGGAGAAGACGAGTCACCGAATTGAAGGGTGTTACAGCGTCCTGGTAGTGTTTACAGACAATCAGGTTATTTACACGGCTATTTACAAGCGTCAAATTTACAAACAGACTTCAGATTTTCATGCCGTTTGTCGCAGAAGTAGCGTACGCAAAAAAAAAAGAACCGGAAAAACAAGCGGAGGACTTTTTCTGATCGCTGTTGGTCTCGCTCACGTGGCCGGCAGTGTTGTCTTTGAGGTGATTTGCTGGTGTTTTAAAAGTTATGTTAATGATGCGCCGCTGAGACACCCCCTCCACACCCACCAGGGCTTGGACTAGTAGTAGTAGTAGTAGTGTCATTTTACTACTACTACTACTGGTGTTATTATTATGAGATGAGATGATGATGATTTTTTGGTATTAAAGAACGTATGATGGTATTAGACAGAGGTAAATAATAACAATAATGAATAAATCTTAATAAAAGTAAGTGATGGTACCAGACAACAGTAATAAGTATAAGATGATGAAAATAAATGATGGTATTAGACAAGAATAAATCATCATCATAACAGGTGATGGTATTAGACAAGAATAAATAATCATAATAACAGGTGATGGTATTAGACAGAGAGTAATACAGTAATAATAGATAATAAAAATAAATGATGGTACTAGATGACAAGCGAATAATAATGAAAATGAATGATGGTGAGCAGAGACAAGATAAGTAACAGTAAATTATAAATGATGGTGAATCTGCCTTTCTGTAGGGTGGGAAAGGAGGTCTGAATAATGATGATGATGACAGATGAAGATGATAACAGATGATGGTAATAAGACACGAGTGAATAACAAATACCGTAATAACAGAAACAGGCGACGGTATTAGACAAGAATGAATAATAATGAATAATAAATCGACATAAAGATGCCAGCGCGATGGTACTGGAGCGGGTGAATCGGCGGCCACTTTCTTAGTTGATGTGGCAGACTTTCCTGTTAGGGGTCCTAGGTGTATACGTTTTGCTGTATATGGATAAATAATTTTCTCTTTGTGCTGATGACCCGAGAAAAACCAAAAAAAAAAAACCAAAAAGATTTATGCTTGTCAGGTCTATTTCCAGTTTTTTTTATTTTTTTTAGATGGATTGGTGGTTTAATTTTCAGGGACATAAGTTCAGTTTTGAGAGATTTAATTATTAGGGATTCAGGGTTTAATTTTGAGCTGGGTTTAGTTTCTTAATTTGAGGTGGGTTTACATACTTCATGGTTTGGGGGGTTCAGTTCACTTGATTCACCGTTCAGTTTATATAGGTTTGGGGTTCATTGACAAGACTTGTTTACGGTTCAATTGAAAGATAGATGTATTCTTCTGTTATGAGATGATTTATGATTCGGTTGTGGTGTATTTACAGTTATGAGAAATTTCCAGTTCAGGTACAAGATAGGTCGGGTTACATATGAGATTTGTGATTCAGCTGATACAGTTCAGTTGAGAGAGAGATTTACAGTTAGGTCAGTGTAAATTGACGATTCAGTTACTTGATAAATTGACGATTGGGTGTGTTCATGATTATTTTTTCTGATTGGAATAACTAATATAAAATTGGATCAATGGCAGTTTTATTATTATCATTATTTTTATTATTACTATTATTATTAGTATTAGTATTATCATTTTTATTATTATTATTATTATTATTGTTATTATTATTATTACAGATGAATCAGGCCATGATTTTTGAGTTCCGCCAATCCATTTTTGGTCATCAGCACAAACGGTGTTGCAACAAAGAGGAGATTTGTGAACACATCATGAAATTGTCGTGGGAGTTTCAAAAAAAATTCAGGAGAACAAAGTTAAAAAATACAAAAAAAAATAATTGCTGTGGATACCTTGGCGATGACAGACAGACTGTTCCGGTATTGGTTGGCACAGTCTGAGACGCAGGCGAGAGTGGCAGGTAGAGGGACACGCGGCGGCGGGCGTTGACGGGGATGGCAGACGCTGACAGACTGGCCATTGGTTCCTTCGTGTGTCTGTTTGGGTGACTGGTTCCTCATCTTGGTGACTGGTTCCTTCGTGTGCCTGTTTGGGTGACTGGTTCCTCGTCTTATCTGTTTGGGTGACTGACTGGTTCCTCGTCTTATCTGTTTGGGTGACCGGTTCCTACTTATGTCTATCTTGGTTTCAAAAGTTGTGGCAACAGGTTCCTGTGTGTTTGTATGTATGTATGTATGTATCTGTTGGTGATTGGTTGCCTGTTGTGTTCCTTCATGCATCTGTTGGTGATTCACTCTGTTGCATCTGCTGGTGGTTGGTTGCTAGTTGTATCTATTGGCAGCAGGAAGCATAAAACATCAGAATATTCAAAGATTCCCAGGTCTATCCACAGTCTGGGTTGACTTCTCTGAGTTGTCACAGTCGGGTTGCTTTATTTTGCTATTTTTCCTTCGGTCTTATTAAAAAAATAATCTTGGTTACGAGAGGAAAAGAGGTGTTGTGTTTAAAAGTTTTGAAGGATCGATGTGGGTGCGAGAATTCTCCATGCATCTTTCTCGTCTTTTTCTACCGTGTCTGTGCTACGTGAGGGAACCAGTTGTCTGTCCATTAGTCTGTCCTATCCCAGGCTCTCCAGTTGGCCCTCCCTCATCCTCGTTACCTTTGTGTCACTCGTAACGACCTTGGCCACTCGTTAGGAAGATATACCAAGAATTTACCCAATCCAGTGACACGTTTTACCACTATAATTTTGCCCTTGTACCTCCAGGTGGTTTTTTACAGCTTAATGGAGGCTTTTATCCACTTCAAAATTTTTCAGGGAACAGTTGCAGATCAATACACAGAGTGACGGCCTTGAAGAGAGTTAATGATACCTTGTTTAAAGTTTTCGGGTCATGTTTTGGTTGACTTGTGCCCAGACAGGTGAGAAAAAATGCACACACACACACACACACACACACACACACACACACACACACACACACACACACACACACACACACACCACACCACCACACCACACCACACCAACCACCACACAGCAGACAGTCATAACCATACACCCACTGTCATCACACACATCACATCACATCCTCTTCACACCCACCCTGTCAAGCCAAATCCACCACAAGGGCATCAAGAATCCATTAGACCTGCAAAATTCAAATCATATGAGATTCCAAAAGGCACATGTTGGCCGAGGGAAGGAGGACACAAACGTACGAGTGACGAGGGTGGTGCTGCTCCAAGGCCAGACCCCCGAGCGTGTCCCTGAGTTAGAAGTTGGAGGTAATGCATGTGCTTAACCCTGCAACCTGGGGACGGCCTGATGGCAGTCTTGCTGACCCTCGGATGAATTTATTACGCTTTAAGAGGGATTATTCAGGCTTACATGGAGCCTTCATTAACCCCTTCATGCTGTGGTGTCTCAGAAGCTGAATAATTGTGACATCTGTGTAATTATTCATGATTTTATTAAGCTTAGAGGGACTGTTTAAGCTGAAGGGTTAGGTATAGCCTCTATTGACACCTGAAGTAACTGTACTCCCTCCTAAGCCACATAGTATCATCACAAATCAAGGCTGGGCCTGAATCAGACGTCGTTGGATTGCAGGGGTAAACTCTTCAAACTTAAGTGCTTAGGTTGTAAGCACGGGAAGGTGGAGTTTTGAAGGAGTGATGTATAACTGGAGGTGGAGGTTTGGGCTCCTCACTGCGCGGTTTTCACTTGAACCGACAAAATCATACGTTGTGAGCCAAAGTGAAATTCTGAGATGCACAGCGGCAGTCAGGTGAAGGCCCACCTATAGCTAGTTCATAAGCCTTTCACTGCTATGCTCCTTTCACCTTACCTTGGCCCAAAATTATCATCTCTTTAAGTGCAGTATGCCAGTCATGAAGAAGTGCTATGGAAAGGATGTAGAGCCGTAGCATTGTCCTCTGCCACTGGGCTACGTTTGATAAGCTGCAAAAGGACATATACCTGGGCCAAGTTAAGGTGAAAGGACACGAGGACCTCCCACACTTGATTCCAGGGGCTTGAATGGTGTGTGTGTGTGTGTGTGGTTCATTGGATATTGATTAGTGCTCCCAGTAATGTCTTTTAACCGTTTTCCTCTCTTCCCTTGCTTCCTGGACCACACCTCTCCCCAACCTGCTGGTGTGGGGAAGGTAGGAGGATGATGATGATGAATGAGTGAATGAAAACCCTGTGTGATGTCAGCTGATTATTTCTCCCATTATTTATTTTTATTTTTTTAACCATGCCTATCCACACCTGCAGTTGGGAAAAATAGGTGGGATTATGAATGATGATGATGATGATGGACAGTGAGCTTGTGTGGGTTACCTGTTGATTAATTCCTTTCCTGGACCCTGCCTCTTCCTGCTAGTAGATGGGAACAAGAGGCAGGATGAATGAATGATGATGGTGAAAGTGCAGGTGAATGACAAGCCAGAAAGAGGGAAGAAAATCCAAGTTTGAAGGAAATCTGACATCAAGTTCCCCTGCCACTGTTCCCCCGATAATCAGGTGTGGGTTAGTGGGAGTGGGGTGGCAGTGTGGGTTAGTGGGAGTGGGGTGGCAGTGCGTCCCTTCGGCAGTGAGGAGCCCAGACGAGTCTTATACATGGAGGGTGAATTAGAAGGTGTGAATCCTGGCCAACTTGCTCATCCCCTTAGTTAAGACATTTTGATATAACAGGAGGAGAGGCAGACGGAGATGTTCAGTATTTTGCATGGTGGAAGGGTACGCTGGCACAAACCTACAATGGTCCTTGTTGAAAGCCAGTGTTCTGGGGTCATTAGTATCATTATTATTATTATTATTACTATATTTTTATTTACAGTACGGTGTGGTAAAACAGTGCAGTAACTTGCCATGTGGTAAATTTACAATGTGGTAACTGCAGTATGGTTAAGAGTCACACAGGTAATGTGATGCAATAAGACATACAATGCAGTAATTTGCAGTGTAGCAAAGCATGCAGTATAGTAAAAATCACTGTGGTAATTTGCAATGTGGTAAAACTTAATGTGGTATTTTGCAACCCATCCCTGACTTGCAACGAGGACTGGCTGTGGTGGGGTCTTTAGGCGTTGTTTATGTTTTTCCGCGCTTCAAATGTTTGGTGTTTTTTTCTGTTTTTGCCGTTGAGTTTCCATGTCTTGTGTGATCAGTAGGAAGTAGGGATTTTAGCGCCAGGGACTTGTAAGGATACGAGCCTCTTCAACGCCTCTGCCTTTACTCTCTAATTTTCACCTTGATGTCTGCAGTCAAGGATGTACTTAATGATTGATGTCAACAGTTGATTTAATTGATGCTGGGAGTCTATAAGTGAAGCAGTTAATGGGGTAATGGGAGTCTATAAGTGAAGCAGTTAATGGGGTAATGGGAAGTCTATAAGTGAAGCAGTTAATGGGGTAATGGGAGTCTATAAGTGAAGCAGTTAATGGGATAATGGGAAGTCTATAAGTGAAGCAGTTAATGGGGTAATGGAAGATTAGAATTGCAGCAGTTAATGATTTTATATAACCCTTTAAAATCAGAAACTTCATCCAGTCTGAACAAAATATTCTGGAACTGAAAATACAAGGAAGAAGGCTATGCATCATTGGCTAAGGGATAATGTACTGTATGTGGAAATGATGAGTGGGAGAGAGAGAGGCGGTCAAGAGGTTGAAGGCTGTATTTTCTCTATAACATTTCAGGCCTCACACAGCCAATTTTCAGAGAGTTTGGGCAAGAAGTGATAGAGAGGAGCGAGGGAATTTCCAGGGGTATAGAAATCTCTCCATGTCACTTCCTTTTCCAAACCCTCTGAAGGTGGGTTCTGTGTAGTGCAAAATGGTAGAGAAAATAAGGGATTCAAACTCTGATCTGTCTCTCTCCTGGGCAGCCATTCTACCTGTCACAATGCATCATCTGCAGTTGTCTTATGTGTTGTTATGAGTGTAAATCCTTGGCTGTGGGTGTGACTTAAGGCTGAGATGGTGGTGGTTATATCTTTCTTAACGTATAATCTTGCTTAAACAACACGTGTACTTGAAGATTAGTGAGGCAGACAGGTTTATCGGGTAAGGAAGAGGTGTATCGGGTAAAGAAGGGGTATTGCAGAGGTTCGTAGCTACACAGTAATGGCATCAAGAGGTAGTAGGTCTTAGCAGAGTTTGTGCCGTCCCTGCCGTGAAGCCAGTGTACCCTTCCTCCTGTGTCAGGGGGGCCTCATCACCTCATGGGCCCCTCATCACCTTGAACCCTGTCATGTGGCTTTGGCCTTATTCTTACCATCACCCTGGGGTTTTATTCAACTTATAAGTTTTCATACATGAGGCTGCCAGAGATCAAGCAGCGTGGAGAACTGCCATTAGGTGACCAAGGCTGACGCATGCAAGTTAGAGCCTCTGTAAATGAAATGGTAGGACGAGTGTGGTACGACACTGACCCATGGAGTGTAACAGCTGTGTGTGTTATTGACAAGTGCATATCACCTTTCCCCTGGCACAGCAAAGAAGAACTTGATGTAATGTGTTGTAGCAGATGTGTCTAATTTGCACTTGACACCACAGACACCAATAACACGTCACCATTGTACGAAAACATCCGAGGACATCACACCTACTCACTTTCACAGCTGTACTCATGCTGATAAACTCAAGATAATGTTAATTTTTCTGATTTATGTCTTACGTATATCCACCTGCAGTGATAAAGGCCTTTCAGGGCAGGCAGCATTGTCTGTGGGTTAATAAACATCCCTGACACGAGGGATCTTGCCAAGTTGAATAAAGCCGCTGGGAGTTGTCCGGAATATCCCCAAGGTGCCATGACTGGGGTTTAAGGGGCTATACAAAGGTCAGCTCAATGACCTTTTTCAACCAGTACCTGCACAGTCACCCTTTGTGTTGTTGTGATGATGATGATGATGACGAGATCCGTGCTCTGACTGGCTGCCCTGATCTCCGGGGGGGTGAGAGACTAGGCTCATGATTGTATTCATTTAGATGGGAAATTGCATAACTGAGTCCTTGCTGTGTCTACCGTTGTTTTGGGCTTTGTTTATCTCTTCCTTGTCTCTCTCTTGACTCGCTCACTTCTCTCGCTCTCTCTCTCTCTCTTCACTCACTCACTCACTCTTTCTCTTGTCTCTTTCTTCTCTCTCTATATATCCCTACCTTTCCTTCTGTTAACCTCACCTTATCAAGGACTTGTTCTACTAACTCATTGGAATATCAGGTCACTTTATTGGAATATCGGGTCACTTAGCATGGTCACTCTTCCATGCTTAGCCAGATACATTTTAAATCTCCCTTTCACCTATTTTTTTCACCGACAAACAAGCCTTCGCCTCCGTCGCCCCCGGCAGGACCCAAGCCGACCAGCGCACGCCTATATATAAAAAAAAATAAAAAATAAAGCCTATTTTGTTACTTGAGAATATTAGCGTTAAAAAGGTTGGAAGCAGACGCAGCAGACGATTATTATACAGAGTCTTCTAGTCCTTACATAATTCCCACTTAAAGTTATTGTTGTTCACATTTTTTACTCTGGATTTACGTGTGCATTGGTGAGACTTACGCCCCTCGTGTGTGTGCCGGGTTTTGTAGCCTCAATAAACGGGTGCACATGCGACACAGACGTTTTATTTGTCCCTAAGGCGGGATTCCTTGGGCTGAATGGGTGTGTGAGTGAGTGTGTGGCCCAAACGTTGTGTGCATTTTTTTTTTTTTTTTTTTTTTTTTTTACAAATGGGTGTAAATATAATTTGATATGGTTTTATTGGCCTTAATACAGGATTCCTTGGACTGGATTGGTGTGTGAGTGTGTGGTCCAAAAGTTTGTGTGTGTGTGTGTGTGTGTGTGTGTGTGTGTGCATGGTTCTTGATGTCAATAAATAGGTGCACATGCCACTTACTGGTTTTATTGTCCCTCATTCAGGGTTCCCTGGGCTGGATTGGTGTGTGAGTGAGTGTGCAGCCCAAAAACCAAGTCTCGTGTGTGTGTGTGCTTGGTTCTTGTTCCCAGTAAATCGGTACACATGTGATTTAATTTATATTGAGTTCGGATTCCATGGGCTTGAGGGGTGAGTGTGTGGCCCATGTAGCTGGATGGACATGATAGTTTTCCCGTCTGAGAGGTAGAGTGAGGATTCCAAGGTCTCGAGTGGTGTGCGAATGAGTGTGTGGCCCGTTTCACAGGCCATGCTGTTGGTACTTCTCTGATGTGCTCTCTCTCACTCACTCTTTCAGGTCTTATCTCACTGTTAGGTGGGTGGGAAAAAAAAAAAATAGCCATGATGATGATGATGGTAATTGTGTTTGTCACGGCGCCATTTCAGGGGTGCAGGCAATGGGATGCCGTTAGGTAACAACATGGCTATGGGAGGCATGGGCATGGGTGGCAACATGGGCGGCAACATGGGTGGCAACATGGGCGGCAACATGGGAGGCAACATGGCGATGGGGAACAACATGGGCATGAGTCAGCTGAGCAGTATGCAGGCCGAAATGGAGGAGCTGAAGCGGCAACTGAATTTTGTGCATCAGAAGTACGAGAATGAAAAACAGCAGAGAGGTGAGTGTAGGTCAGGGTAGATGGGTTTGTGTACAGTGCCAGTTGTAGTAATAATTATCATCATCTCATCTAATCAAGGGGGGGCGCGGTAGCACAGTGGTAGCGCGCTGGACTTGTAATCGGGGGGATTGCAAGTTTGAGCCTCGCCCGGGCTGCTGTGCCGGGAGGGGTAGCTTCCTCCTGTAACCCTAGCGGGGCTATGTAGTCCAATACAGGGCTTAGCTCGGGGGAACTCCATTTCTCCCATTTTTTCATCTAATCAAGTGTTGCCCCATGAGAAGCGTAGGAGCCCAGGGCTAGGCAATTGGTCCGGACATTTGAGATGAGAGTGACCGGCCTCACTCATCCCTGAGTGGCATTACGTGAGCTATAAACCCCAACCATCCCTTGGATGTAAACCTGCACCAGCTCAGTCCGATTGGAGCACCTCAATTACCCACTAAACCATCAGGCGCCATAATTTGGTTATATGGTTACCACCCAGCATAGTAAATGGTTTGCTGGTGTACAGGAAACCATTTGGTTTGTCACTCAATGTAGAGTCACCTACAGGCAGAAGGAAGAGGAAAGAAAGATAGAAGGAGTGTAATGTCACCCACGGACAGAAGGAAGAGGAAAGAAATAAGGAGGAGAGGAAAGGGCAGACACCCGAGAGCAGCACTACGTCGAGTGAGTGGATACTCACCCAGCACACTGTCTTTCAGAGATGCTGGAGAGAGGCCTGCAGATGTCTGGTGCTCAGGGAAACAACTTTAGTGATGCGATGGTGAATATTGTGTTGGTTCGGTTTGTGAACAAATGATGTGACTCTCATTTTATTTGGTTTTTAACTGAGTCATTATTTAGTTTTTCTTTATGGACCCAAAAATGGCACAATGTATATATGAAAGTTATGAATAATAGTAGATTAGAAACAAAAATGTCTTTGGTATAAATATAGAAGCAAAACTGGCCTAAGGTGAACAGCATTGGTATTTTATTTCAAGTGACTTGGAGTTGGAATGTTGTTACCTGCCAGTGCATTGTGTATATAATCAGGTAAGCATATTCCGTAGATGTAGTCTGTATTAGCACTGTGTGTGTAACTCCTCAGAGTTTGGTGGGTGGCAGTGCCCTGAGGACCAGCAAGATCCTGATGAGTCTGGACGATGACATATCCCGCCTGCAGTCCAACCGCTACCGCATCGACCCACTCCCGCCCCTCACCCTCAACTCCCAGTCCACCTTCAGCAGCAACAACGGCAACATGCAGGGACAGTACTCACAAGGCCAGTACTCCCAGGGCATGAAACGTGAGGGGCCCGGCATCGGGAGCTGGGATATGAAACGCCAGCGATATTAATGCTCTACGTGTTTCACTTCAGCCTAAAAGTATAGGGCATGAAATGTGAGCTGCCCAGTCTGTTTAGCTGGGATATGAAGCACCAGTGAGGAAGCTATGCTCATTTCACTTTAACTTGGCTTACAATTGCCATCTTTCCATCTTGAATGCTCAGCTTAACAGCAAGGTAACATTAAAACCTGATGCCAGACACAAGAAATGCTGTGGAAAGATTGTACAACCACACAGCACTGTCACTGAGCTTTTTGAAATAAATTGGAGAGACAAGCGGGTCCCGTTAAACAAGTGGGATATGTTAATGGAGGACGGCCTAGATAGTTGAACCTCGTATAACAGTGAAAGCGAGGGTCACAAAATCTGGTATAACAGAGTACGTACCTTATGGGGAAAATAGGGTTTGTTTGTCTGACCTAACTGGCATCACCAAATTTGGATCCAAGTTACTCAGTCTTGTATCGTCAGTTTCTCGTATAGCGGCTGCTGGTATAACGGCATCCACCCTTATATGAAACCATGGACCAAGTTGATGTGAAAGAACTGTAGCACATTCACTGGCCCACCTCTTCACTCATCTGGTGTAAATTTTTGTGTGTTTGTAACGGTAAAACAAAGCCAATGTCATTTTGTTAACTGCCTAAGGTTTCGTGCAGTAGGAAGGGTAAATTTTAGGAGCTGTTGTTTGGGAGAAGAGGTGAACCCCGGGCTGTGGCGTGCCTGACAGATGGTACTTTTGTGGTTTAGTGTGGGAAAAACTAATCTCCCTTCAGTTCAGGAATTTTCATAGAATTAGTCACCTTATATTACTAAAAATTAGCGCACAAATGAATCAGTCTTTCCACCTGCAAATGGAACAGAGTGGGAGACATGAACTGAACTGAACTGACCACACCTTTTATTTTTGTTGTCTGTCGGAGCTTCTCTTGGCTGACTACACTGTTTTTTTACTCTAACTTGGCCTAAAATTATCATCTCCATCTTTCAGTGGTGGATTGTGACACTAGGTGAGCAGTAGAGAGCTGTGGTAGGCATAAAGAAGCACAATGGAAGGGATGTAGAGCCATTGTATAATCTTATTCTTGTACTGAGCTGCGTGGAATTAGCTGCAAAAGGACAAAAATCTGGGCCAAGTTAATGTGAAAGAACTATAGTGGCTGCAACTACTACTACTACTACTAACTACTACTACTACTACTCAAAAAGTGTGTCCCAGGCAGAGTAAAGTAATCAGGGAATGTCATGCCTAAAACTAAGCCAACATCCTCAGGTGGAATGAGTTACAAATTAGGTAAGCTTCAGGACCCCACACTTTACCCTAAATGCCATCTGCAGGTGGTGTCACAGCCAGGTGGATAGTAATTAAGCGTAGTTGTGTACAATCCGTAACAAGTATAGGTATTACAAGATGGATTTTTTGTACCTGAACGAGGTTTTCCCGTAGAATTAATACAGGTAACTCTTGAATTTTGGATAATGTAAGCAATTTCTCCTCTCCCTCTCTCTCTCTCTCTCTTTTTCTATTCCATGTTTCTCTGTCATGATTTGAAAAAAATGGGTCTGGAAAATGATGATGATGATGATTTCAAGTTCATGTTTGCTTCCTTTTACCTTAATAACCTACAGCAGAAATTAATGTATGTTTTTTGAATTACAAGTTACTGTATTTAAAATTTTTGGTGTTCAATGGGTCTTTACTCAAACTGTAGAAGTATTTGTATTTACTATTATTATTATTTATATTTTTTTTCGTTTTTTGTGGGAACTGGACCAGAAATAATTTTTTGATTTATATGCCACAATTCTGCCACATTATAATTTTTAAAAATCTGTTATTCCTATTTATAGATCCCAACTTACCTATTTCCGAAGTTGACAGTAGCTTATGATGGTGGTGGTGGTGGTGGTGGTGGTGATGATGGTGGTGGTGGTGGTGGTGATGATGGTGGTGGTGGTGGTGGTGGTGGTGGTGATGATGATGATGGTGGTGGTGGTGGTGATGATGATGATGATCGCAATATTTCTTAGTGTTTGGTGGTGGTGACCATCATCCACACGCTTGATGTAATGCCTCCTTCATTTTTCCTTAGGTGACTCTACACTGAGTGACAAGCCTAATGGTTTCCTGTAACCCGGGAAACCACTTACGGTGCTGGGTGGTAACCATATACCCAGCTGATGGGGTAATGCAGGGCCTACTATGGTGGGAGAAAGCTGGCCTTGGGTTCCTTTGCTTCTCCCTGGGCAGCAAAGGGTCAGACTGATTGGTAATTGGGTGTAATGGCTTATAATTAGTCACTGTAGGTAGGTGGAGGCACTCACCATCCACTCACTCATTGTATTGCTACTTTAAGATGCTTCTACACTGAATGTCAAGCCAAATGGGGTTATAACCAAGGAAGGCAGATATTATACAACTTTGTGATAGCCATATAAGTGATATTGTGATAGCCATATAAGCCTAGTGGGTTAAGACACTAGCCGGTGCTTATTAGGCTTGACACTGAGGTATGGTTGGGATTTAGTGGATGTTATGCCACTCAGGGGCAAGTGAGGCTGGCCACTGTTGCCTCATATATTAGGACTGAGTAGCACAGTCCCGGCCCTACACTCCTGATGAGACAAGAGAGGACTGAATGATAGATAGACAGATAGCAAAATATTTTTATTGCTTTATAAAGTAACATTTTGTATGCAAGTTACTTCAGTGTCCCGGCAGCACACGTTGATATTCCCTGCAGATATTAATGAACACAGCGGGTCATTTCATCACCTGGCCATAAACATACGCATCAAAGCCGTCAATTTGGCTTCATTCATTAAAATACCTGTGTGTGTGAGACGATAACATTACGAGTACGTGAGGAAAATTATCCAAGTATTATCCAGTACCATTTTCCTGTATGTGTTTATTACATGCGATATTTTTAACGTTGCAGATGTTGTACTTTGTCACATTTGAACTGTGTCACAAAAAAAACTAAGCTGCCGGCAACATGACATCAGGACCCGAGGCACAGACGAAGAAAAGTGCATGGATCGTGGTTCACAGTAATCGGGTTAAAATGTAATCGGTGTCGAGTGATGATCCCCAGATGTTTACTCCTTCCACCTTAACCTGGCCCAAATATTTATCCAGTGGCTTACTTTACATAGCTTGGTGGCAGGATGAGATATTGCTGTGGCTCTAAATCCTGACATTACCACTTCTTTGTGACAAGCACCATAATGTACTGTTAGGCCACTGGTACAACTCAGCAGTCAGGGTGGAGGGATGGCAATTTGAGGCCAAGTTAAAGTAAAAGGAGTATACGCTAGCTTTTCTTAGTGTATTCATCTAGCTATCTACTGTATAGCCAGACGCCTTAATCCTGAAAGGGGTGGCCACATGCAAATCACCTCCATGTCACCCTGTCCCCTGCCATTTTGCTGCCCTCCCCCCAGCTCACACCCTATATTCACAAGTATACATATTATCCCATTACCACTACCATACCGCATAAAACAATCCATCATTAAAATAAGACTAAAAATCAGTAGGGTATTAATGGCTTACATGATAAATTTGACACAATAACACGTATAACACTCCATAAAAATACCTCATACACTTAGAGTTATTTATCATATCATATATTATCATCATCACCATCAATCATCATCATCTGGACCTCATATGTATCTATCTATCAACGTACTTGCATATGTCACCCTTGGTCACCTAATGGCGGCCCTCCGTGCTGCTCAGTCTGGCAGCCACCTTATTCAGTCCCTTATCTCCAAAGCTGAATAAAATAATGTAGAGATAACAATGATAAAATGGATCTGATGTCCTGATGAGGGTATATGAGTGCCGGCTAAGACACAGGCGCTGATGCTGGTATGGGTGTGGGCGGCACTGATGCTCCGTGTGAGAAGAACCAGAGGGCGGAGTGGATGAGGGTGTCTGCCTCAACGCCAACCTTCCTCAGTGCGTGGTTGTCGGGGTAGAGCTGAAGCCTGTTGAGGGAGAGAATAATCTGCGTATATATTTAAAACTACACTTCTGCAATGCGATATATTTCCTGACACAAACACAAAGGTACAGAGAAGCAGCAAGTTGTAGCAAGAATTAGAGCTTCAGGCTGTTTTATCTGAGGGTATAACTGACAGAATACAGCAGACCCTTGACTTAACATAAGTCAACAGACTAGATATTGGATTTAACAGCCACTGGTTTTCTGTTGGGTATAACAAACAATGTCTATTAAATGGGGGTGGCAATATATGTGACTCCTACCCTTCCTGCTCCAACAAGGAAGTGAAATAAAATGCAAAATGGCCTTATTATGGTTCAAGTTAGAAGTGGGGAGAAAGACAGAGACAGAGACAGATGCAACTGACCGTGTTGTCACCCCGCGTGCCAGCAGCATCTTGTGCAGCATCACGGCCTGTGACGGCGGCACACGACGGTCTTCACTGCCCACCAGCAGCAGCAGTGGCGCCGTCAGGGTGTCCAGGTGGCACATGGGTGACACTGACGCCATCTGACTCAACGTGGCTGCGTCGGGAACCAGCCCGTAGTGGTAGTCATGACCGGTCTCCACAAAACACCTGTGTGAGAGGGATGTGGGAAGGAAATTTACAAATACATTCAATGGCTGGTACTCTTGTATGGAGGCTCCCAAACACCTCTTCCTTAGCTATTTATTCTTTGATATGGCTGCTTAATATTACTTCTACTGAACCTCCATACTTGTACTATCTATCTATCTATAGCCAGATGCCTTAATGCTGTAAGGGGTGGCCACTAACAAATTGCCTCCATGTCACCCTGTCCCCTGTCATTTTGCTGCCCTCCCCCCAACTCGCACACCTCTCTCTCAGATACCTCTCCACTCCATTCTCATCCTCAGTCTCTCTCCCTTAACTGTTACATATATAGTACATTCATTTGCTTGCATTCTTGTCAAGTAAGGAAGCTCCCTAACACCTCTTCCTTAGTGATTTATGTTTGGAAATGGCTGGTAAATATCCCTTTGTAGGATATTTATGCAGAGTATGACGATGTTTGACGTGTTTAACAGAACAGGTGAGTAAGGTGTAATAAACAAAATAAACTGCTTAGGAAATGGGGTTAGGGAGCTTCCTTAACTTCCCTGACCTGTATTCTTGTCAGTTAAGGAAGCTCCCTAACACCATTTCCCAAGTGACTTACTCTGCTTATTCCACCTTTCTGTCCCTGATATTATATAAATAATTCCAATATTGCCATAATCTGCATAAATGATGTACAAAAGGATATTAACCAGACAGAAAAAATAAATAACTGAGGAGAAGGTGCTAGGGATTTTCCTTAACCAAAGAGAGTACATACCTCCACAAACCTCCCATACATATAAGGGAGATGTAGTGGTTTAAGTATTTCCTCCTGCCTATGACCTCCAGAGTTTAAAATGCAATGGGGCAAGATATCTCAAAATGAATGGATCTTGAATTTCTCTCTCTCTCTCTCTGCCTCTCCCTCTCTCTCTCTCTCTCTCCCTCTCAACTTGGAGGGAACAGAATATGATGCCACAGCCTCTTCACCTTAACTTGGCCCAGATTTCTAACTTCTTGCAGCGTATTTCACACCAGTCCGTGGAAGAAAATGACAGTACTGTACTATGGCTCTACATCCTATCCACAGCACTTCTTCGTGACTAGCATCATAATTTAGTGTTAATCTATTTCTACAACTCGGCAGAAATGACTACTACTACTCTACATCCTTCCTTCAGCACTTCTTTGTGACTAGCATTATAATTTAGTGTTAACCTGCTTTTACAACTTTGCACAAACAACAGTACTGTACTATTGCTCTACATCCTCCCCACAGCACTTCTTCGTGACTTGCATAATTATTCAGCATTAATCTACTTTTCCAACTCAACAGAAACGACTGTACTATGGCTCTACATCCTCCCCACAGCACTTCTTCGTGACTAGCATCATAATTCAATGTTAATCTGCTTGTATAACTCAACAGAAATGACAGCTACAACTCTACATCCTATCCACAGCACTTCTTCGTGACTAGCATCATAATTTAGCTCTCATCTGCCTTTACAACTGGGCATTCAAGAGGGAGGGGTGGCAATTTTGGGCCAAGTTAAAGTGACAGGAGTACAGCCAGCCTACTCACAGCTCCGGGTTGTCCTTCACTCCCCACGACGTTACAAAATCAATCGACGGGTTTCTCTCCACTCCGGCTTTGTACAGGGCCTGGGAGGAAAAATAACATGGAGGAAGTGGAGAGTATGAGACTAACTAGGAGTGCGTCTGTGAGTGAGGTGGATGGGGAGAGGGAGAGAGAGAGGATGAGGTGGAGGGACAGGGTGACATGGAGGCGATCTGTTCAAGGCTAACCCCTCTCAGATTAAAAGTGCTTGGTTGTGAAGAGGCGGTGATGAAGTATAAGGAAGGAAGGGCGATAATAATGCAAGGGGAAATATAGAATAATAAAAAGGGAGGAGGAATTAAAGACAGTAATAAAAATGGAAGGAACGGAGTCAGTAATAAGGTGGAAAAAGGAAGGATGGACTCACCAATCCCTTATGTCTGTAGTTCCCACCATAACAGCAATGTTCGTGACCGGGTTGCGGGACACCACAGCCTTGTACGTGTCCTGGGGGGAGGCAGGGGTTAGTAGGCAGGCTGGCAGGGGGGAGGATACAGTAGTAGTAGTACTAGCATTAGTAGTAGTAGCTCATCTGCCTGTGAACCCAATGGACTGCGGGTGACAGTGGTCTTCTGCAATGCACCATCCTCCTTTCTGGGGATAGGGAGGGAGCTGAGGGACGTTTGTATAGCCAGGCAGTGGAGCCGCCTGGTTATATCAGTGCCACCATGGGAAGGCACCCCCCCAGCACCAGGAAGAACGGAAAGCAGAGACGAGGAAGAAAGATGACAATACCGTATATAATGTACGTGATGCTGGCAAAACAGACCTTTTTATCCTATCTATCTATCTATCTATCCTATCTTTATATCTATCCTATATCTATCCATCTTATCTATCTATATCTATCCTACCTATCTATCTATCCTACCTATCTATCTATATGTATCCTATCTATATATTCTATCTATCTATTATCTCTATATCTATCCTACCTCTACCTACCTATCTATCTATATCTATCCTATCTATCTATCTACAGCCAGACACCTTAATCCTGGAATGGGTGGCCACAAATAAATCACCTCCACATCACACTGTCCCCTGTTAATAGCCTACCCTCTCTCCAACTAACACTCCCTTCCCTCTATACCTCTCCACCCCATCCCTCTGCCTCATCCTCGGTCTCCCCCTTCCCCTGCCCCAACCACCTCACTCACAAACACACTCCTAGTTAGTCTCTCATTCTCCAAAATTGATTATTGCCACATATATATTAAAATCTGTCTCAATATTACACTGGGCAAATAAGAAATTGAATTTTTTTTTACTCCTTTCACTGTAACTTGACCCAAAATTCATCCCTCCATCTTGAATGCTGAGTTGCGGCAGTAGAGTTACACTTGAATATGGTGCTAGTCATGAAGAAGTGCTATGGAAAGTGTGCTATGAAGAAGTGCTATGGAAAGTGCTATGAAGAAGTGCTATGGAAAGTGTGCTATGAAGAAGTGCTATGGAATGTGCTATGAAGTGCTATGGGAAGGATGTACAGCCATAGTACTGTCTTTTTCTGCCACTGATCTTCATGCAATACACCGCAAAAGGGTGAAAATCTGGGCCAAGTTAAGGTGAAAGGAGTATATGATAACTGTACGAGAAATGCTGAAAGGTGGATGGATGGATGGATAGATGGATGAGTGGATGGATGGATGGATGGATGAGTGGATGGATGGGTGGATGGATGAGTGGATGGATGGGTGGATGGATGGGTGGATGGATGAGTGGATGGATGAGTGGATGGATGGATAGATGGATGAGTGGATGGATGGATGGATGGGTGGATGGATGAGTGGATGGATGAGTGGATGGATGGGTGGATGGATGAGTGGATGGATGGGTGGATGGATGAGTGGATGGATGGATAGATGGATGAGTGGATGGATGGATGAGTGGATGGTAGTGGGTTTGTGATTGGATGGGGTGGATGGATGGATGAAGAAACAGATGAACAGATGGATGGATGAATGAATGAATGAATGGATGGATGGATGAATGGGTGATGGATGGATGGATGAATGAATGAATGAATGGATGGATGGATGGATGAAGAAACAGATGAACGGATGGACAGACGGACAGACAGATGGATGGATGGATAGGTGGATGGATGGATGAAGAAACACATGAACAGATGGATAGTTAGGTGGATGGATAGATAGGTGGATGAATGAATGAATGAATGGATGGATGGATGAAGAAACAGATGAACGGATGGATAGACGGACAGACAGATGGACAGCAAGGGATAGTCTGAGCCTCACCGGGTGCCGCGCTGCCAGATGGGTCACCAGGAACCCCCCATGTGACCCGCCAACCAGAAACACCTGCTTCTCATCAACCACATCTTGGAACCTGGCGAGAAAAAGAAGAAAAATCAATAAAATAAATAAATAAATAAATAAATAAATAAAATAAATCAAATAAAAGGCATCTACAGGAAGGATACCATCACTATCATCACCATCACTGTTGCCGTCATCACTTTCATCATCATTATCATCACCATCGCTGCTGCTGTTGTTATTTTTGGTCATCATCTTCATCACTATCATTATCATCATCCAAACACCAGCTCCTACACGTGAACTAGGACGAGGTAGGACGAGTGGAGCTGGGTGTAGGGATAGGACTGTAACTGAAGGATGGATAGACAGACAGACAGACAGATAGACAGACAGACAGACACTTTCAACTCCCCCCCACACACACCCACCTTTCCAGACAGCTGCGTGTGGCGAGGTGAACATCCGCGACATCAACATCGCCACAGTGCCCTGGCAGCGACATCACCCCATCCTGGCCGACCCCAAGGGACCCCCGGTAGTTCGGCAGCAGCACACAGAACCCCAGGCGCGCGAAGAAGGCCAGCTGGGCCGAGAATGAGTTCGTGAAGGCCGAGTGCGGACCCCCGTGTGGAATGACAATCAGTGGACGTTTGGGGGAGCCTGTGAGAAGAGCAATGAGTTATACTGTCATCATTATCATCGCTGTTATTGCTGTGGTTATCATCAATGTCCTCCTCAACCTCTGCCTCCTCCTCCTCCTCCTCCTCCTCCTGTTCTTCCTCCTCCTCCTCATCATCATCATCATCATCATCATCAATTGGGAAAGAAGCGAAAAGTTTAGGAATAAGGGATGGCTGGTGTTCACTGCTTACACATGTCACTCACACAGACAGACAGACAGCTAGATAGATAGACAGACACAGACAGATAGATAGACAGATAGACAGACATTCCACGCACCTTGGGGCAGTGATGGTGGCCCGAGATAGAGCACGGGGATGGGTATGTCTGAATATTTTGGGTTCGGGTGTGGGTCTGGGTTGGTCAGGGTCCAGCGCGTACAATAACTCTCAGGCAGGGAACTCGCTGCACTTACTCGGGTTACCTGTGGGGGAGGAAATACATCATTATCATCATCATTATTATTATTATTATTATCATCATCATCATCATAGCTATTATAATCATCATCATCAACATCATCACCACCATCTGTATTATAATTATCATCACTATCATCACCACCACCACCATCAAGTCACCACCATCATAACACCATATAACCTGGCCATGGATTCCTACTCCCCTCAAGTGATAAAGGTGTACCATCCACTCACCTGCTGAACTTTCCTATATGGTGGTGGGGAAGGAGTGAGTCTGGGGACGACGATGAGCTGGGGGGGTTGCCATAGGGACGTCACCTCCAGCAGCATGACGCCCCCACAAGCGTCCCAAACACGCTGACTCACACTGCTCTCCCCCAGGCCTGAGATTTCACCCGATTCTGTGCGATGGGGTGAATATCGTCATCATCATCATCATCACCCGTTATCATCACCATCATCATCACAATTGCTGTCATCATCGTCTCTGTTATCATCATCATCGTCGTGGTCATCATTATTGCCATCATCAACACATCATCATCTTCACCATCATCATCATCATTCACCTCATCACCATCGTCATCACTGTCATTACTGTCATCATCATTGCTGTTGCCATCATCATCATCACCACTGTCATCATCATCATCACCACATCATCATCATCACATCCTAAACCCACATCCCAGTAAACAATGGCATGGCATATACCAACACACACACATCATCGGCAACACAAGCATCGCTGACTCACGGACATCAACGCAGAAGGTAGCGATGCAATCCAGGGCGATGGAGGAGAACACGAGGGAGGCGGAGTCAGGGGCCCAGCACCTCCGGGGTAGTCCTGCCTCGCCGTTGACGCCTCGGAACACCGGCCCGCCTCGACACTCTCTCTCCCGCCCCACCATGTCAATCAGCACCCGCTCCTGTACGAGAATGGCCACGATGTTTGTTGCTGTTGCGGCCCCAAGACTGGAATGTGAACTTGCTGGACTGCAGGATGAGTATTTTTTTTTTCTTAATGCAAGGAAGAAGGAACCCAAGGCCTGAAGCCCACAAGATTCTTCTCTCCAATAAAAAAATAAAATCAAGATAAGAGAGAGCCAACTCCAAGATCCGTTCATTTTGCGATGCCTGGACATGATGCATTTAAAGGAGTGGAGGTCATAGGCAGTAGGAAATACAGAAGTAGACAGTTCCAGAGTTGACCTGTTGGATACATGATGATAATGTTGATGACAATAACAATGATAATGATGATGATGAACGATGATGATGATGATGATGCTAGCCCCCCTCCCCCCCCTGGGTTCTGCGTACCTGCCTGGAGGGCCACTGCATGACACACAGCTGCGCCACCTTGGCATGGGGGCCGCCAACCCCCGAGCGAAGGTAGGCCAGAAGCGTCCCGTCGGGGCTCCAGCGCGGACTTCGGATGTTGTACCCCACACTGCCCAACACCTCTGGGGGCGGAGACGACGGCAGTGTAAGTAGGCAGGGAGGTAGGTAGGTAAGTAGGTAAGTGGGAAGGTAGGTTGATGGGAAGGTAAGTAGGTAGGTACATTAAGTTGGGTTTTGTTAGGTGATGAAGGGAGTGTAAGTAGGTAGGGTGGTAGGTAGATATATTGGTTGGTAGGTAGGTAGGTAAGTAGGTCGCTGGATAAGACTTCACCAATAATACACTGTTTTTTCTTCACTAATACACTCTCACCATTCATTAAAGACACTGATAAAGGAGGGATGAGGAGAAAGGAAGGGAGAGACAGAATGGAGGAAGGGAGAGATGGTGGAGGGAAGGAAGGAGGAAGGGAGAGATGGTTGAGGAAAGGAGGAGGAAGGGAGAGATGGTTGAGGAAAGGAGGAGGAAGGGAGAAATCATTACAAAACGCAGTCAAACACACACGCACCAAAATTGCCATCTGAGTCCAGTTGGAACAGGTGTGACTCCCTGTTGTGGCAGTAGATGAGTCCCAGCCGGTATGGTCGGGACACAAACCCCACCCCCACCACCGCCCACTCCCCCCCACCCACCCCACCACCCTCCCGGCCCGGCACAAAGCTCAACTGGCCAGCGCACAGGCCATCGGGGAGTGGGTGGGCCAAGACTGCCCCACTGGTAAGGTCCAGGATACAAACCACACTCTGTACGAATAATAATAATAATAATAATAATAATAAAACAATACTAATACTACTACTACTACTAATAATATGCTAGTCATGAAGAAGTGCTATTTTTTATTGTAAAGCCATAATATTACTCTGTCAATATTTTTTTTTTTTAATGCAAGGAAGAAGGAACAAGAAATTGACTGCAAGAGGACGCAAATCTGTGCCAAGGCGAAAGGACTAGTCACGAAGAAGTGCTATGGAGGGGAGGTAGAGCCATAGTACTGTCTCTCTCTGGCAATGTGGTACTGAAGGACGGAAAGCTGGGCCAGGTTAAGGTGAGGGAAGTATAGATGAAGGGAGGGAAGTGGTTATAAGCAGTGCCTACCTCACTCTTCTCTTCTAGCTGTTCCCCCCACGTGCCGTAGTGGTCGTACTCCTGCCCTCGTGTGTCATCCTCACCGCTGTAATAATAATGTGTTGTTATTATTATTATTATTATTATTATTCCCTACGTGTCAAGTGGGGTTGGTGGAGGATTAGTGCCCCTCCCTGTAAAACAATTAACTCTAAGCCCTTGGCCACCCCGTCTGGGATACATGGCGTCTGGCAATGAATGAATGAATGAAAAAATTATTATTATTACTATTATTATTAGTTATTATTATTATTATTATTATTTCCTCATGGGGCAATGTAAGACTGGATAATGGATGGATGGATGGATTACTCATACATACACCATCTAATCCTGTGTTATTACTGTATCCTTATTGTGTTGGTATTATTATTATCATTATTTCTGCAATCATCATCATCATCACCACCACCACCACCAGCATCACCACCACCACCACCACCATCATTTACACCTCCCATATTCATCAGCAATACAATAATCCCTACACCACCTTCCTATTAAATCTTTGCACCATCCCAACTTACTTCTTAGGGGGCGGGGCCAGGAAGCTTTTACCCTTGCTGCGTTTCTTCTCAGCGACGTAAACAAGCTTGGTCTCGTTGGGGGAAAACTCTAGACACGAGAATTCTACATCTGCATACACCTGTTAAACCAGAAATAAGAGTCAGTACGGCCTTTGTTCAGAGTTGCACAGGGATCTTCATAGTGCTGCAATATCTCACTTTCAATTCTGTGGATGAGTGTGTGAGGAAGAGAGGTTTGGAAGTCAGTGAGGCTGGGGGACTGACAGGAGATCGAGCTGGCTGGATGAATGTTGTGAGAGGAGGTGCATGAACAGGAGACAGATGCAACAGACAGATAAACAGGAGATAGATATGATAGATAGATAGATAAACAGCCGATAGATGCAATAGATAAACAGAACATTACTCCCAACCTTTCCGTGTTTCTCCGTGGCAGCCAGATCGTATGTCCGTAAAAGCCCATCTTGTGAGGCCAGTGTGATGTGTTCCCCCTCATTCGATGCCTTCCCCTCCACCTTACCCCCTCCACCTCCCCCTCCACCCACCACACATGCCGTTAGCTGACCAGAGGGGCTTGTGCGGCGAAGGAGTCTGTGGATGATGATGGTAATGATTGTTGTCGTCGTCGTCATCATCATCATCATCATCATCATCATCATCACCACCACCACTGCCATCTACATCACCATTGTCATCATTAACATCACTATTTTCAACACCATCATCATCATCACTTTCATTATCAATCATCATCACCATCATTATCAATCATCATCATCATCACCATCATTTTCAACATCATCATTATCAATCAAATGGATGAACCACACTCCCTTACACATAGGTAAAACACACACACACACACACACACACACACATACACACAAATCTACACATGCAGCCACATACACACCTATCCAACTCCAAGGGCTGTCTTCTAATATGGTCAGGAAAGTTACTTAACACCTCTTCCTCATTGATTTATTTCTGATTCTGCTCCATCACCATAAATTTTGATTGGGGAATAAATCACTAAAGAAGAGGTGTTCGGGAGCCTCCTTACCCAATGAGAATACCAACCCCAATGTAATGGATGAACAAATGCCCACCTTTTTTTAAATGCGAAGAAGAAGGAACCAAAGGCCACAAGCCCATAAGACTGTTCCCTCCAAGAATAAACAAAAACAAGATAACAGAGCCAAATTCAAGTCACCTACACGTTTTTGTCGAGGGTGATGGGAGGGAAGGAGACGACATCAGACACACCGTCACGAACGAGGTAGTTGTGGGTCGTAAAGGTACGCTCCTTGGTGGACAGGTTGCGTGTACTCCAAGTCACCTGGAAAATGAAATGGCCATCGTCATCATCCTCCCCCGGGCGTGACAAAATACCAAACTGCCGATCATTTACCAAATTGGCACCGAACTGGCACTTTAAATTGGAAAATATTATAATTTTAATCACCATATGGGTTCATACATACCGTACCCAACTATATGACATCAGGGTAAAACTTTGTGTGTAATTGGACTAAGGTGGTATTATAACAATCAATTCAGAGCAAAAATTTGCTAAAGGTAGCAGAGGTATTTCGTCTCTAGCTCAACAACTTGCCCTGACAGACTTGTTTTGTATAAATATTGATTTACTATGCAAATACAATTATTTGGACTTTAAATCAATATTTATGTAAAACAGACGTCTGTCAAGGTGTGTTGACAATCTGAAGAGGAAATAACTGCTAACTTTGAACATTTTAGCTGATTTTTTATTAGCAGTTATATTAAGCCAGGATTTTCAACTGTATTTCAGATAATTAGGCGTGTATGAACCTATATAGTGATAAAATTTACAATATTTTCCAATTTAAAGTACTGATTCAACAAATGACTGCCAATTCGGTATTTCATCACACCGTCCTCTCTCCACCTCACGCACCCCTTCCTCATACATTTCTCCACTCCATCCCTACATCTCATCCTTGGTCTCCCCCTCCACCTCACACACATACTGTACAATCTTCCAGACAGTCTCTCACTCTCTGTTCTCTCCACATGGCCAAACCATCTCAAAGTATTTCTCCTAACACTTTCAGTTACATCCCCATCAACACCACAATATCCTACTTCCTCATTTGTCTGTCACTCCATGTAACTCCACATCCACATCAATACTACAATGCTCCTTTATTTCCAGACTTATGTGTCTGTCTCTCCACATAGCTCCACATCCACATCAACATCATTATGCTCCTTTACTTCCTCATTTATGTGCCTGTCTCTCCATTCAACTCCACATCCACACCACAATGCTCCTTTATTTCCCCATTTATCTGTCGGTCTCTTACCTCTACCAAAACCTCCCTGTCCGCCTCCGCAGTGCTCACTATCCTGGCATCCTTCACCTCACCCACGCCCGCCACCTCCCTCAGCACCTCCAATGCACGTTCCAGCATCTGTGTGGATGGTGGTGGTCATGGTAGGTGGCAGGGAGGTGAAAAGAATGGAAAAGGAAAAATGGGGGGGGGTAAATTTGCCGTTTTGGACAACACCTCTTTGGAAGAAGAAATCATAACTTAACCAAACCATATATTAACTACCCTAACCTAACCTAATCTATGACTCTTACCCTAATCTGAGCCGGGGTAAGTAGTAGCTCCTGCATAATAAAGAAAGTGGCAGTGTTGTCCGAAAGCTCAACGGTAGGTACCAAACGGGGATTAAGGCAGTCATGGTGGATAGGCAGCAGGGAAGTGATAAAAGAGGAATGTTGTGAACACTGAAGGTAAAAGTTGTAAGAGCCCAACCAATAAAGACCTAGGAAAAGATTATAGTGTGACCTCTGGGAAGGGACACTATTGACGGGTATGGTAAGAGAGGTCAACCCTTTCAATCAGGGGTGGGGGGTGATCTCATACTAAGTTCACCGGCTATTACAGTATTCCCTGTTGCTGCTGAAGAGACAAGCCAGCGTCGAATGTAATGATGATGTGACATCATCCTGAGTCGCAGTATAATGTAGCCACTAAACTGACCCCAGGCGGCTTACCCACAGCTATCAATGGGTTTATTTGGTAGAGCTGATTCATGGAAATGTATTACTCCCTATTCTTTATCAGTTCTTTATATCTTAGACTAGATTTACCCTAGAATAGATGAAGCCACTCCGGCAGATCTTCTTCTTATTATTTCTTTAGTTATCGTTCGCCTTCGTAACACAAGGATCCGAGTTAACCTCCAAGGATTGGGTATATAATTATTTACCCTGAGTGAAACATTTTCAAAGAGATGTAATATTATATTAGGAATGTATTTCAAAATAAATATAACATTTTAAACTAGCATTGTTGCATGAAACAAGGAACTTATTGAGCACATTAGAGAAGCAGAATCCGGTTAAATGAATAATTATCCAAATACCCATTATGACGCACTCCACAGAGAAGTCAAGTTATCTTCAAATCATCATTTGTTTGTTTATTTTATTTTACATATGTCTTAATAATCTGTTTTATGCGAAAGATCGCACATGAAAAATCATGCAAACTATACCCCGTGGACTAATCAATGTGTGGACACCGATGGCTTATCCAGGACTGGGGATATTTTTTTAGCCTTATCATATGCAACGATATTTAGATAAGTAAGGAGAAGCATTGCGTAGCGTAGTAAATAACTATATATGCTTATTACAAGTTACTTTTAGTATTGGTATTTGATTATTTAAGGTGGAAAACAAAACCGTGAGTGTTTGAGATTCGTAGTGTTACCATGTGTGGTGTATTAGTAAAGTCGTGACTGTGATGTACCGTGCGTCATGGATTATAGTAATAGGGGCGGCCAGCACCTTAACTACGCCCATACACTCTCAGGCCAACTCAGTCAGCTCAACATTAGCTCCGCACGACAGGATCTTGGACATTTAAGCAGTAGCTATGCAGGGAGGAGTACAACAAGCAGGCAGCACACGCCATACACTGGGTACATACCAAAGCAAGTGCAAGATGTCCCCGTGTCACTTATGCAACAACAGCAACAGCCACACCAAGTCTTTCAACAGCCAAATCAAGATATGCACAACTACAGTTCACACAGGTTGGGGTACAGGGATCAAAGTTACCTGGGGTCATCGCAAATTGGGTCCACAGCATCGTCCTCGTCGTATGTGTCTTCAAATCTCTCGTCGTCCCTGCCATCACAGCATCGATTCTCCCCCAAGTCACTGGGAGGACTGTCGAGTTCCCACAACACCCCATCTCAGTCCCAGAGTTCGTCTCCCCTTCGTTCAGTGCTTGGGGAGTCCCACATAGGGTCCTCTTCGCTCTCTTCAAGGTCCCTCCGTGATTCTGATTCTAGTCTAAACGCACAGTCGCACACACAGTCCAGGCTGGGAGAGGTGCACTTAGCCTCCAGCCTGTCATCATCTCTACGTTCACAAGACCAGACATCGAGCATATCAAGCCAGTCGTCTTTACGATCACATGAGTCAGGCTCCGTTATGCCGAGTTTGTCTTCATCTCTACGACTGCAAGATCATCCATCGAGTGTGTCCACACTTTCGTCGTCCCTACGAGCGCATGACCAGATGTCGAGTATATCAAATCTTTCAACAGCTTTACGAACACAGGACCAGACATCAAGTAAACCTCCTCTGCCTTCGTCTTTACGGCAACAAGAACGAGCATCAGGAACCCCAAGTCTGCCGGCAACATCCCTACAGACGCAAGACCAGACGTCGGGTATACCAAAGCTGTCAACTTTACGATCACAAGAACAGACATCGAGTGTGCCGTCTTTACGATCGCAAGGCCAAGGATCAGATATATCAAGTCTGTCATCATCTCTGCGATCTCAGGACAAGACATCGGGTATATCGGCCGTACGATCACAAGGCCAGACACCAGGGTTATCAAATTTATCATCTTTACGGGCACAGAACCAAACATCCGGTATATCAAACCAAACATCCGGTATATCAACTTTACGATCACAAAACCAGACATCGGGTTTATCAACTCTGTCATCGACTTTACGATCTCAAGACCAAACCTCGAGTTTACGATCTCAAGACCAAACCTCGAGTATACCCAATCTGTCATCAAATTTACGATCGCTAGACCAGACATCGGGTATATCAGCACTACGATCACAGGACCAAACATCGAGCATGCCTTTATCTTCTCTGACCTATGCATCACATCCAGCACAGGAGCAGGTGACGAATATGCAGCTGGGGCTAAGCTGGAACCCTCCAAGTGCCACAGCTGGGTACGCACAGCAGCTGCAGGGTCAGAACAGCATCAGCATACAGCAAACCATCCCCATGCAAGACGTTAACCAAATAAACCATCCGTCCGCACTTGTCAACGGACAGCCGACGTTCCTGGACTTCCAGCTCCAGCAGAACCTTCAGTACCAGCCGTATGGGGGTGGTATGGGGCAGTATATGTGTAACTACCAACAGCAACAGCAGTATAACAACAGCTATAACCATGTACAGCAGTTAAACAGCTTCCAGTTCAATGTTGAGTACTTGGACGGTTCAAACCCTGCCTCGTACAACAGCGGTTACTATTACGGCGACTATCAGTACGCCGACGGTTACGCGGAGAACCTGCTGGACCCGAACTTCCCCGGGACCTATGCCTCGCGCTCCACCACCCCCTATGGAGACAAAACCGTGGAGGAACTGGGTCCGGAGGAGGTGCGGTGGTTCTATAAGGTGGAGGCAGACAAGAAATGGACGCCCTTCATCGGCTACGACTCCCTCCGCATCGAGTGGAAGTATCGGGACCTGCTCCAGGATACAGTAAGTCTGGTTAGAGATATTATTAGTGTGTTTATTATTATTATCATTATTATTATTAATATTATTAATATTATGATTATTATTATTATTATTATGGTATTATTGTTATTATTATTATTATTATTAATTGTAGCATTAGTAATAATAGTAGCTAGTAGTAGAAGTAGTACAGTAGTAGTAGTTCCTGCTGTAGTAGTAGTAGCTAGCACAGTACTGTAATAGTAGTAGTAGTACCTAGTAGTGTTGTAGTAGTAGTAGTAATAGTAGTAGATCAACACAATCCAACATCTAATAAGGACATCCCCCCCCACCACAGAGCTCACCTGGTAATAAACAAGTGTTTGTGGGCTCGGCCACAACCCCATCCCCGTCCCGCGAGAAGCAGCAGGATGGCGGTGAGGGCAGGGAGGCGGTGGCGGGCATTGTGGTGCGCGGCGGACTGTACGAGGTGCACGTACAACACCGCCGATGCCAGAGTATTTATTGGGAAGGTGGGTGGTGTACTCTCTCTCTTTCTCTCACTCTTTCTCTATCTATCTATCTATCTATCCATCTTCTACCTGACTGTATCCATCCACCAACCTATCTGTCTTCTATCAGTCTAACTATCCATTTCTCTATCTGTCTCTTATCTATCTCTGTCTATCCATCTACCTATCTATTTATCTGTCTACCTACATCTATATTTAATCCCACTCCCCCCCCCTTTCCCCCAGGGGAGGAGTTTGTGATCTGCCGAGGAATATGGTTTGCGGAGGGAACGTGGGCACCGCTGGAGGAGAACTTGGCGGATAGAATCGAACAGGAGCATCTGGCGAGGTTCCGCGGCCATCCCCTATCCTCGACGGGGATGCAGAGGGTTGACGATGCGGCGAAGGAAGGTTGGTGTGGTCTATCTGTCTATCTATTGCCAGATGCCTACAAACAAATCACCTCCATGTCCCCCTGTCCCCTGCCATTTCACTGCCCTGCTCCCAGCTCACACCACCCCCTCTCTTATATACCTCTCCACTCCATCCCTCCACCTCATCCTTGGCCTCCCCCTCCCTCTCCCCCCCTCCACCTCAGTCACATACACTCTCCTCATCAGTCTCTCACTCTCTATCCTCTCTATATGGCCAAACCACCTCAGTGTGTTTCTCCCAACGCTTCCTATCACATCCACATCCACACAACTATCCCTTCACCTTAACTTGGCCCAGATTTTTGTCCTCTCGTAGCTCAACACTGCCCATAGCACTTCTTCGTGACTAGCATATTCTAGTTTTACTCTAGTTTAACGCTTTTGTATTCAAGATGGAGAGATGGCAATTTTAGGTCAAGTTAGAATAAAATGAGTCAAATTACTAAGCTGGATAGATATATAGATAGATAGGTAGATGGATAGACAGATAGAAGATAGGTTGATAGATGGATAGATAGAGATTGAGAGACAGATAGATAAATAGATAAAATATTATACTGTGTCTTGTTGCAGTGGTACACAGCCTGTCACAGCTGGAGGGTGAAGTGAATTGGTTCAGTGCCAGTGAGATAGACAGAGAGAGATAGATAGACAGATAGGGAGGCAGATAGATGCATAAACAGATAGATGGAACTGTAATGTGTGTTTTATTATCGCAGTGGATAGATAGAGGTATGTGGAGAGGCAGACATAGATAGATAGATAGAATTGTAATGTGTCTTGTTGCAGTGGTACACAGCCTGTCACTGCCGGAGGGTGAGGTGGACTGGTTCAGTGCTAGTGAAGTTTACCTCACCTCGGATGCCACGCCTTCCAGACTCATGCGCTCCGTTGGCAAGAGGCTCGGCTTCCAGAAGAGTAAGATGGTCCACTGTTGGGTTTTACTTTTTATTTTTATGTTTTTGACGAGAGGAGAGTGTGGGATGATGATGATGATGATGATGATGGCGACAAGAGATGGTAATGATTATGGTTGGTAGATATTATTAACAGATGGCAGTGTTGATAATAATAATGATAATAATAATGACATTGATGATGATGATGATGATAATGATGATGATGATAATGATGGAGTAACCCCATTGCTGTTCTCCGTCCCCAACACCACCAGCTGGATGTAAGCTTCACCGAGGGTACAGCGTTGGTGCAGCGGCCAGTGACAAACCCCCGGACATCAATCACATCGTTTTCGTCATCCACGGCATCGGACAGAAGATGGAACGAGGACGCATCATCAAAAACTGCACCGGGTGAGATGACGGGCAGGGTTGTTTGGTGGTGATGGTGGTGATGAGGATATGATGATGATGGTGGTGGTAGTGGTGATAATAACAGTGATGAGGATATGATGATGGTGATGGTAGTGGTGATCCATCCATCCATCCATCATCCAATCCTGTGTCACTCCATGAGAAGTGTAGGAGCCTGGGGCTAGGCAAGTTGGTCCTGACATTTAAGATGAGAATGACCAGCCTCCCTGAGTGGCGTTACATGAGCAATAAACCCCAACCACCCCTTGGATATAAACTTTCACCGGCTCAGTCTGATTGGAGCGCCTTAATTACCCACTAAACCACCAGGCACAATAATTTGATTATATGGTTACCACCCAGCGTAGTATATGGTTTCCTGGTGTACAGAGATAATAATGATTATGGCTGATAAGGATAATAAATGTGATGGTGATTGACAAAGATGATGATGATGATGAAGGTGCTTTTCACAGATGCCTGTATTTGTAATGTAGTTTTGTCAATGTCATTTTGCTTGTGCCCAGGTTGCGAGAGGCAGTGAGTCACCTGAAGCACAAGTACTTCCCGTCGCTGTGTCAGACAGGTCAGACGGTGGAGTTCTTCCCCGTGGAGTGGCGGTCGGCGCTGGTGTTGGACGCTGGTGTAATTGACAACATCACACCACACAAGATACTACAGCTGCGACAGATGCTCAACGCCTCCTTTATGGACATCATGTACTACAACAGTCCACTGTACAGGGAGGAGGTGAGACACAGCAAAAGATTATTGTATTCTACTCTCATCTTAAATGTGTCGTAACCCTGTAGTAGTTGTAGTAGCAGCAGTAGTAGTAGTAGTAGTAGTAGTAATAGTTCATATAATCTTACATATCTCTCTCTCTCTCCCAGATCATCTCAGGACTGACACAAGAGATGAACCGCCTGTACACCATGTTCACCCATCGCAACCCGTACTTCGAGGCCAATGGGGGGAAGGTGTCGATGGTGGCGCACTCCCTGGGCTGCGTCATAACCTACGACATCGTCACCGGCTGGCACCCGGCGCGGCACTCCGACACGCAGCTGGTTGACGCCCTGGTAGATTGACTGTGCTTCTGTTAGTGGAAGATATTAAGCCCAAATTCTGTCAGTCTATTGGTATGTGTCTATCTGTCTATCCTGTATCTATCTATCTGTCTATCTCATACCCTTCACTTCATCCTTGGTCTTCTCCTCCTGCTCCCCTTTCTCCTCATACATACTGTAGACTCCCCTAGTAAGTCTTTCATTCTCCACCACATCATCTCATCTTTGCTCTCCCCTTCCAGCTCACTTACATACACTCTCCCAGTCAGTCTCTCATACTCTGTTCTCTCCATCTCATCCTTAGTCTCCCCTCTCCCCCTCCCCCTCCACCTCACTCACATTCTCTCTCCTGGTCAGTCTCTCATTTTCCATTCTCTCCATCTCAGCCTAGGTCACCCCCTCCACCTCACTCAGATACACTCTCCCAGTCAGTCTCTCATTCTCCAGTTTCTCTTCTCTCTCCCTCCACTTCATCCTTGGTCTCCCCCTCCCCCTCACACACACATACACTCTCTTAGTCAGTCTCTCCTCCACCCTCTCTTTCTCCCCACAGACAAGCTACATTGATGGCTGTGATTCCGTTGGCGTGAGGGGTCGAGAGGAACTGAGGAAGGGGCTGAAGGAATTACTTCGCCAAAACAGCCACTCCAAGGCCCAACCTACACTCAATTTTAAGGTTAGTAGTAGTAGTAGTAGTAGTAGCAGTAGTAGTAGTAGTAGTAGCAGTATTAGTAGTAGTAGTAGCAATAACTGAGGAAGGGACTGAAAGAATTACCCTGCGAACATAGTCACTCAAATGCTCAACCTACACTCAGTTTTAAGGTTAGCAGTGATAGCAATAGTAGAGTAGTAGTAGTATAGCAATGGTAGCAGTACTCGTAGATGCACTACCCCGGCTCAACGATGCGGGTAGAAATACCACCATACCCCGCCTAACGATGGCCAGACGCCAGTTTAACGATGGGTTTTGATTTGTTTACCAATTTTGTGATAGGAAGCGTTATGGGGAACACACTGAGGTGGTTTGGCCATGTGGAGAGGATGGAGGGTTAAAGACTGACGAGGAGAGTGTATGTGAGTGAGGTGGAGGGGGGAAGAGGGAGGGGGAGGCCGAGGATGAGATGGAGGGATGGGGTGGAGAAGTATATGAGAGAGGGGGGTGTGAGTTGGGAGCAGGGCAGTGAAATGGCGGGGGACAGGGCGACTTGGAGGCGATTTGTTCGTGGCCACCCCAAACGGGATTGAGGCGTCTGGCAATAGATAGATAGATAGATAGATATTTTACACTAAAATTGTGTTTAGATTGATTGATAAACAGTTTTTAGACTTAGATTAATGTGTTTTAGCCATAGGTGGGGTGAACATTGTCATTTTGGGGTACAGTTTACTAAGCTTGATTTTTTCCAGACTTATATTGGACGATTTTCAGATTGTATTTGTTGGTTTTAGTGAGTTATTTACAGGTGTTAGGCTTAGTTTAGCTTCTTGTACAGCTGTTAGGACATATGATTGGCATTACACTTGTTTTTAGACTTGGTTGGGGGGAAACTCAAGGCTGATAAAACGCATCCCGTTACTATACGTGTTAAAACTACCCCAGTATACAATACCCAGCCTAACGAGGGGGTTTTTACCTAACCAATTGCATCGTTAAACCGGGGTATACATGTAGATAGATACAGCCTTTCATGAGTTTGATAATGTTTGGGTGGAATTACGTGAGTGGATGGCATGTAGCATCAACAGCCTTTCTGTGGATTTGATAATGTTTGTGTGGTGATTAATGTGCCAATCTCTCTCTCTCTCTCTCTCTCTCTCTCTCTCTCTCACCCAACATTTCCACCTGTCCTAATGGATCATCTATATATAAATTAATAAGTTACACAGAGCTGGGGGGAGGGCAGCGAAATGGCAGGGGGACAGGACGACATGGAGGCAGTTTGTTTGTGGCCACCCCTTATGGGATTAAGGCATCTGGCAATAGATAGATAGACAAATAGATAGATAGATAGATGGATAAATAGATAGATAGATAGATACAACCTTTCTATGGGTGTGATAATGTTTGTGTGGTGATCATGTGCCAAGTCAAAGTGAAAGGACCCAGCATCACGCCGTACTCCCCCCAGATCGAAAACTTCTTCTGCCTGGGCTCCCCCCTGGCGGTCTTTCTCGCTCTTCGGTCCAAACAGCAGTCGCAGGGGTCAGGATCAGGGACAAGGTCTGCGGACGCCAGTGACCTCATCCCGCAGAAGCTGTGCAAGAGACTGTTGAATATCTTCCATCCATCTGACCCTGTGGCGTACCGGTGAGTGGAAGGATTGATAGATAGATGGATAGATAGATAGAGATTTAGACTGAGTGGTAGATTGATTGATAGATAGATAGATAAAGAGATAGACTGAGTGGTAGATTGATTGATAAATAGATAGATAGGTTCATTGATAGAGACTTGGATAGATATTTTCCATCCATCCGACCCTGTGGCCTACCGGTGAGTGCAAGGATTGGTAGATAGATGGATAGATAGATAAATAGAATGATTGATTGATTGATAGATAGAGACAGATTGATTAATTGGTAGACATAGAAACAGATAGATTGATTGAGATTTAAATAGATTGATTGATAGACATAGCTTGATTGATAGATGTAAATAGATACCTTGATTGATAGATGTAAATAGATAGATAGATTGATTGTTAGAGACAGATAGATGGATTGAGATGGATTGATAGATTGATTAATAGACAAATAAGTTGATTGGTAAAAAGAGCGAGAGGGAGGTTGAGTGTGTGTGTGAGAGAGAGAGAGAGAGAGAGATGGTATTTTCTTAGTATTATTGTGTAATTGTGAAAGAGAGAGAGAGAGAGATAGTATTTTTTTTAGTATTGTGTAATTGTAAGAGAGAGAGAGAGGGAGAAAGAGAGAGAGAGAGAGCAGTGAACGCCCTCAATATATCACATTTTATCATACCATCCCTTCACTGTATATTATGCAAATTAATCATAGGCTGTAGTTACCCCTGCGTCACCCTGTCCTATGCAATCAATCTGCCATCGCCCCAGCTCCTATTTTATCATTTAGGGAGGTGGAGGCCAAGGATGAGGTGGAGGGATGGAGTGGAGAGGTATATGAGAGAGGGGGGTGTGAGCTGGGCGCAGGGCAGTGAAATGGTGGGGGACAGGGTGACATAGAGGGGATTTGTTTGTGGCCACCCCTTATGGGATTAAGGCGTCTGGCAATAGATAGACAGATAGATTTATTTTCTCCCCAGGATCGAGCCCCTTCTATGCCCTGAGTATGCAAACGTCGCACCGGTGTTAATCCACTCGCACAACGGCGCCGAGAAACCCCCATACTCCGAGATTCCCCCCGAGCCCATAGTCCGAGAGCGAGAGGCGGGGTCCAGCGGGGCAGGCGGGGCTATGGAGGGGGTGCGGGGCAGGGGCATGGGTGGGGCGGGGGCGGGGCAGGGGGGAGAGGGGTCCGAGACTAGCACCCCTGTGTCATCCGTACCCAGCACCCCAGTGAAAGGTGAGAGCAGTATTATTATTATTATTATTATTATTATTATTACTGTTATTATTATTAGTGTTAGTACTGTTATTATGCTGTTATTATTATTGTTATTATTGTTGTTGTTACTGTGATTATTTTTGTTACTACTATATTATTATTATTATTATTATTATTATTATTATTATGATTATTGTTATTATTATTATTATTATTATTATTATTATTGATATTATTATTATTATTATTGGCAAGTGTCCTCTTTTTCATCTTTCATTGTTTTGAGTTTTATCAACATCATCATCATCATCATCATCATCATCATCATCATCATCATCGTCATCATCATTTGCTGTAGTCTTCATAGATCTCTTTGTATATCAACCTATATAGAAATACAACAATAACAGCTACTATTACTACTACAACTACTACAACAACAGCTACTACTACTACTACTAATGAAAATAAATCCATGTCTCTTTCTCTCTCTCTCTCTCTCTCTCCCTCTCTCTCTCTCTCTCTCTCTCTCTCTCATTTTCTCACAGGAGGCAGCAGTGCATGGAGTCTGTGGGGCTTAATGAAGGGCAGTAAGAAGAGTTCCGAGGCCGCCACACAGGATCTCAATACCCTTCTGCAGGAGGGACGAGGTAAGGCCACCATCCACTCACTTGATGTAGTGCTGCCTATTTCTTCCTCCACCATTATTATTCTTGTTCTGTGTCTGCCCTCCTCTCTTCATATTTCTTACCATCATCCACTCACTTGATGTAGTGCTACCTGCTTCTGCCTTCACCCTTATCAGTCTTTTTTCTGTGTGTGCCCACCTCTCTTCCTATTTCTCACCATCATCCTTTCACTTGATGTAGTGCTGCCTACTTCTTCCTTCACCTTCATCATTCTTTTTCTGTGTCTGTCCTCCTCTCTTCCTATTCCTCCCATCTTTCCTGTCACTTTTTATTACCCTTCTTTCCTTTTCAGGTGACTTTACATTGAGTGACAAGCCTAATGGTTTCCTGTAAGCCAGGGAACCAGTTACAACGCTGGGTGGTAACCATATAACCAACCCATATGTGTTCCCTACGTGTCAGCAAGTGGGTTGGCGGAGGGTTAGTGCCCCTCCCCGTAAAACAACTACCTCAAAGACAAATGGCCACCCCTCACCAGATTATGGCGTCTGGCTGTAGATAGATAGACAGACAGACAGATAGATAGATAGATAGATAGACTTTACTTTTATCACTTGATGCTGGAGAGAGGCAGCCTTCCATGGTGACATCAAAACTAGACAGCTCTGAAAAGGGGGATATTAAACAGACATATAGAATGATAGATAGACAGGTAGATTGATAGATAGATAGACATGGATAGGTAGATAGACAGACAGATAGATAGACAGGTAGATTGTGTGACATTTTTCTCTCTTCCTCAAAGCTTAGCAAAGAGGATGTACTTTGTTCTGCCAGAGGGTAGAATGGAAAGTGAGACAGACAGACAGATAGATAGATAGATAGACAGACAGACAGACAGAGATGGATAGATAGGCAGACAGGCAGACAGATAGATAGAAAGATAGACAGATCAAGCAACCTCCATCTGTCTCGCTGTAGGTCTGGCTGAGAGGGCTGACTTTGTGCTCCGTGAGGGCAGCATGGGGAGCAGCTACATCTCCACACTCAGACAGACAGACAGATAGATAGAAAGAGAGACAGACAGGCAGGCAGACGGATAGAAAGAAAGATAGACAGACAGATCAAGCAACCTCCATCTGTCTCGCTTTAGGTCTGGCTGAGAGGGCTGACTTTGTGCTACGTGAGGGCAGCATGGAGAGCAGCTACATCTCCGCCCTCACCTCCCACACGTCCTACTGGACCAACTACGACGTCTCGCACTTCATCCTCAACGTCCTCTACCCGGACGTCCAGCCCACCACCTCGTCGTCGGTCTCTGTCTCATCCGCGTCGAAAGTGGATGTCCCCAAGCCTAACATGTCCTAGGCCCTTCTCTGGGGTGGTGTTGGTGAGGGTGCCTTCATGTGGTGGCACTGATATAACCGGGCGGCTCCACTGCCTGGTTGTACAAACGTCCCTCAGCTCACTCCCCATCCCCCCCAAAAGTGGATAGTGGACTGCAAGGGAAGGGCAACTCTAGCCTGCAGTCCAGTGGGTTCACAGTTAATTCTGGGGCTGCAACTCCTCCTCCTCCTCCTCCTCCTCCTATTACTACTACTACTACTACTACTACTACTTCTACTACTACTACTACTATTACTCCTCCTCTAGGTGACATAGGAGGCATCTTAACACCTTTTCCTAAGTGATTTGATCTGCATATTACACATTCTTATCCTCTTCTGTGCACTTAAGTTATATTGATGCTAGAAATACTTGCTGACCCCCTAGCTAACTCTCCACTAGATACCCACCTAGCATTATCTTATGTATTGTGGGGATGGCTCAGTCTGCTGGTGCGGGTGTGGGTGTGGGAGTAGGAAATAAACTAAATAAAGGCAGGGTAGCCATTTGCAACTAAGCCAGCCCCACAAAACGCAAGAAATAATTTGGCAGTGTGAGAGAAATGGGAACATGATCCATCTTTTCTCTGTCTATCCATCTATCTATTGCCAGACGCCTTAATCCCTTTATACGGGGGTGGCCACAGACAAGTCGCCTCCACGTCACCCTGTCCCCTGCCATTTCACTGCCCTGCCCCCAGTTCACACACACACCCCCTCTCTCATATACCTCTCCACTCCATCCCTCCATCTCATCCTTGGCCCTCCCCTCCACCTCACTCACATACACTCTCCTCGTCAGTCTCTCCATCTTTTATTCAGTAAGGAAAATAGAAGGGAATATGTGTGTAATATGCATGATAAATTGCATAGAAAAAGGTGCTATGAAGGTCCATGCGTCTAGAACTTAACCCGAAATGTGATATTGTCTCTCAAACTCGATCATGTTTGTCACCTACCAAAAAAACGCAGTGTTTATCTGATCTGAGGGTCATTTTGATGTGTTTGTGTCATCAGAATTAGCTACACCGGTGTTTGATTCATGTGGCGTAGTGTATTCATCTTCGTTATGTCTGGTAAAACAAGGGTGACATTCGTACATTCGTGGCTGGTAATCTCCACATTCACATCCACATTCTCCACATTTTCCACATCAACTGGATCCACTGATACCTTGACTCTATGTGGCCTAATTTCTTCAGCATCATCAAAGGTTACCTCTACTAAAACAAGTTGATTTTTCTACATTTGCGGCTGGTAATTTCCACATCCACATCAAATTCCTCCACATCCTCCACATCAACAGGATCCACCGATACCTTGACTCTGTGTGGCCTAATTTCTTCAGCATCATCAAAGGTTACATCCACTAAAAATATTCAAAGCTGCTCAGGATATGACAGTGACCAGAATTAAGTCAGTTAGATGCTACAGGAGGGAAGGCTGTGTCTGTTGCCAATTAATTTTTCACATGATGGAACTGGGCCACTCCTGTAACCCGAATACTGAGGGTGATGCCAGGAAAATCAATGAGCCTTGGTTATAAAGTAGCGATGAGTCTCCTTGGTTACTAGTCAAATCAACCCTCCAGTCTGATTACACTTGGCCATCAACTGAACTGAAATGTATTGCAGATTATTGTCAAGGTAAAAAGGGGATGAGTCTCCCTGGTTACTAGTCAAATCAACTCAATCTGACTACACTTGGCCATCAACTGATCTGAAAGGTGTTACAGATTATTGTCAGGTTGAGGAGGGGATGAGTCTCCTTGGTTACTAGTCAAATCAACCCTCTAATCTGACAACCCTTACCATGAGAGGACCTTGTAATATGAAAGGAATTAATGGTGTAGTGGTTAGAACGCCCCAGCTGGAGATAGACCCCTACAAAAATTACTCCAAGGGTCTAAGGAATGTCCGTCTATACAAACGTGTCCCAGAACAAGCAAACAGACATACACAGTGCAAGCGAACTGATAATCATAATAACGGTGACTGTTTTGTAATGCGATGTTTTGTAAGGATTTCCCCGTCAACTTGAGGCACTGTCACTCACGGAGATGGGACAACGGATGCCATTTTGTGTCCTTACCCCTAGACCCTGGACAACAGCCGCCATTTTGTCTCTCTCTCACCCATAGACCCTGGACAACGGACGCCATTTTGTGTCCCTCTCACCCGTAGACCCTGGACAACGGATGCCATTTTGTGCCCCTCTTACCCTCAGATTTTAAATGTTTGTGTTTACATATTTGAAGGTCACGACTGTGCATGCGTGTGTCATATTGTTTCGTATCGTTTATAAAAGCTCCAACATCCTTGCATACGTCGGCCCTATAGTCATGTAATGGTGGCTCGCTACGCTACTCAATTTAACATATAATTACCTCTGCCAAGGAGGTTATGTTTTCACCCCTGTCCGTTTGTTTGTTTGTTGGTTTGTGAGCAAGATTACGTAAAAACTACTGGATGGATTTCCACGAAACTTGGTAGAAGAATGAGCCTTGGCCCAGAATACACTCCATTAAATTCTGGTGTGGATCCGGATAAAGGTGCAGATCCAGGAATTTTCTTATCACTTTCCTTAACAATGCGAGATAGGGCGTTGGCTGAGGTATGTGCTCTACTGAGTGCCATTCTAGTTTTAACTGTTTTTTTCCTTCATATTTGTAGTAATGTTGAATGGTGTATGCGTTTTTAAAATGAATTACTTCTTTAAATAGTACAGTGCAGAATTTTACAGCATGCCCGGTGAAGAACAGATGTATAACTATCACTGTTTTTTCCTTCATATTTCTGGTAATATTAAGTGATGTATGTGTGTTTTTAAAATGAATAACTTCTTTCAGTAGTGCAGAATTTTACAGCATGCCCGGTGAAAAACAGATTTATAATTATCATGCATTTTTTTCCCTTCATATTTGTAGTAATGTTGAATAGTGTATGTGTTTTTTAAATGAATCGCTTCTTTAAATAGTGCAGAATTTTACAGCATCCCTGGTGAAGAACAGGCATATGCAGAAGTGGCCACAGATGTCCTGTCTCTGTGTAGTATAGGCTGTATAGTGTATTATAAAGAGTGGAAGGTGTATGGAGAATTACACCCATATGCAGCCAGTGTGTTCGATTTTAAAAAGTGTTTGAATTCATATCTTGACTCCTCAGTGGCTTATGACAAGGTTGTGATGTATTTTGAAAACAGTATTGCCAAGTTGATGTTTTAAGAGTATTATCGATTGTTGGTTTTGGTGTGTGTGTGTGTGTGTGTGTGTGTGTGTGTGTGTGTGGTAGTTTTTAGTAATATTGTAGCTGATTGTTCTCATTGATGTGTGTGTGTGTGTGTGTGTGTGTGTGTGTGTGTGTCTGTTGTAACATATACCCCTTTACACCTTGATGCCTTCAGGTGGTGGCACTGATATATCCAGGCGGCTCCACTGCCTGGTTATACGAACATCCCTCACCTACCTCCCTATCCCCCAAAAGCAAGGTGGCTGATTGGACGAGGGGAACATAAGCCTGCGGTCCACTGGGTTCAGGTTTTGCATAAGCACGGCCCACAACAACAACAACAACAGTGACATCAAGACTGAATGAAATTGCCTGGTGGCGGTAAGATTGAAAGATGATTGAAAGATGCTGTATTATTATTATTATTATTATAGTTATTATTATTATTATTATTATTATTATTATTATTATTATTATTATTATTATTATTACACCATTACTACCACTACTACTACAACTACTGTTACTGTTATTATCATCATTATTATTACTACATATTACTACTAATGTTACTGTTACCATTATTATTATTATTATTATTAGTTGTAGTAGTAGTGATAGTAGTAGTAGAACCCCAGGCTCATCTGAATGTAAACCCAGTGAACTACAGACCAAAATTGTCCCTCCTCAGCCTGCCATCCTCCTGTAAGGGGGTAGGGAGGGGGCCGAGGGACATATGTATAGCCAGGCAGCCCCACCACCTCGCTATATCAGTGCCACCGCATGAAGGCACCTCTCTAGGGTGGTAAAACAGATGATGATTGCACCTCACCCAACTTTCACAGACTGTCTTTCGTGCACAACCGTCAGAATTGCAAAAAACTGTGAAGAACATCGCACTTTTGCCTAGCCTCGGTGCCCTACTCCTCGGTGGGGGTACTGTGGGGTCGGCTGGTACCGTGTCTACCGTGTACTTGGCCGTTGTATAGTGTATAGTGTATAATTCCTGTGTATTCTTTTTGATTTTTTGAATATTTACATATAGGTACCGTTAGGAGAGTGTTTCGAATTTTTTTGATGGATGATTTCTCTTTGACTCATTCATATATAGATTACTGATTACATGTGGAAATGCTGGATGGGAGAGAGAGAGAGATTAGAGCTTTCTTTATATTCTCTCACTTTTTGGGCTGTACAGAACCCATCTTAAAGAGAGTTTGGACATTGATTGAGTAGAGGGAGTGAATTTCCAGGGGTGTATGAGAATGAGGTGGAGGCCGAGGATGAGATGGAGGGATGGAGTGGAGAGGTATATGAGAGAGGGGGGTATGAGCTGGAGGGAGGGCAGTGAAATGGCAGGGGACAGGGGGACATGGAGGCAATTTGTTTGGGAAGGGAAGTGGCGAGGAACAGGGCGACGTGGAGGCAATTTGTTTGTGGCCACCCCTTACGGGATTAAGGCATCTGGCAGTAGATAAATAGACAGATAGATAGATAAATTTCTTTTAAGTATCATTACTGAATTAAACTCTCTGAATATGGTTCCTGTGTACCAAAAATATTAGAGAAATGAATTAAGCTCCAACCTCTCTCTCTCTCTCTCTCTCTCTCTCTCTCTCTCTCCCTCTCTCTCTCTCTCTCTCTCTCTCTCTCTCTCTCTCTCTCAATTATTTATCTGGTGTCTATTCTGTATATATATAACTCTTGGGATGTTCTTGGTATTTACATATAGAAAGAATTACTGATGGATTCTCTCAGTGCTGTGATGGCTAATTTGATATGTGGATCTCCCATGCATAGTGTATAGGAATTTATGTAATGTGAGTACATGTAATTTATCTAGTGTTACATGTACTCTGTGTGCACATGTACTCTTATGGCAGGTCATGAATGAAGTGAATATTCCAGTTAGTATTCTGTGATGGATTTGATAGTACAGTATTACATGTAACCTCATCAGTGTGAGACGCCTTGTACAGTAATGCAGTAAAACCTTGATATATTGGACTTCAATAGACTGGAATTCACTTTTATCGGACTCGAGGAGCTATCGGACTAAATTCCTATACATCGGAAAAAGTCCAATAAAGCCAGAAGCAGTGCGGACTGCCTGACCACTTCAGCTATGTTCACCACAATGAGGTAAATATGAGACATGTTTATCAGTGTACAGTACAGTATTATTATATATATTATACCATTGGATAAAGGTAGTGAAGGTATAACACAGTACAGTACCACAGTGGTAGTCCAAACAGTTTAAAAACCACTCCTGCGATCCGGACTAATGTCTGATATATCGGAAAAGGTCCGGGGTAGCAGGGGGAAGTCAGGATGTCGCTTTTATCGGAATTGGGCATTTTTCGGAATGGCTTGGGCCCCAATTAGTCCTTTATAGTGAGGTTTTACTGTAGTGGTTTAAATTACAGCAGCATTGTACTTAGGCTGTAATGCTTGCTGGTTAAGGGGAGGAAAAGGAATTACAGTTAGCACAGGTTTGAACATGTATCAGGAAATCTGTAACTGACTCTTTGTATCACCATCTCAGGCTTTGAATTCAAGTGGGACAATTTTGAACATTTTTGAACTCTGTGTCGTTGTATTCTCCACAGATTTCAAAATGTATTATTCTCAGATCAGGAAAATTTACCTTATTGTATAATGACATGTATTTTGTACCTATTATTCCCAGACCAGGAAAATTTATCTACTATTCCCAGACCAGGAAAATTTATCTACTATTCCCAGACCAGGAAAATTTATCTATTATTCCCAGACCAGGAAAATCTATCTATTATTCTCAGACCAGGAAAATTTATCTATTATTCTCAGACCAGGAAAATCTATCTATTATTCTCAGACCAGGAAGATTTACCCTGTACTACCATTACATCTCTCTGTCTGTCTCTGTCTGTCTGTCTGTCTGTCTCTCTGTAGTGGAAGGGGAGTATTATATTGATCTTGCCCTGTAGGGAAGATGTGATGGTGTGGAAGGGTGTTAAGCAGACTGCAGTATTGAACAGTATCGAACATCTGTTGCATCTGTTGAACATTTATTGAATATCTGTTGTTGAACATCTGTTGCATCTGTTGAACATTTATTGGACTTTTGTTACATCTATTGAACATCTGTTGCATCTATTGAACATCTGTTGCATCTGTTGAACATCTGTTGCATATATTGAAGATTTATTGAATATCTGTTGCATCTCTTGAACATATGTTGCATCTGTTGAACATCCGTTGAACACCTCTTGCATCTATTGAACATCTGTTGCATCTATTGAACATCTGTTACACCTACTGAACATCTGCAGCAGCCCAGGATGGTGTTTTAGGGGGAACTCTTGTTAGACTCAATACATTCCATTTCAACTCTAGCATAGTACAATTTTTGCATTCTAGCTGATCTCATGTGATAATTTGGATTCTCTCTAGTTTTAGTGATGTTTTTATCGACAGTTTTTATCCGTCTGTTTGTGATGCGTATTTTTTTATCTGTCTGTTTGTGATGCGTATTGTAAATGGCCCTGGACGTCCCTTAGCACCGGTTTTGTAGTGATTTATTCTGTGCTTCACACCTTCAGTATTGTATTGTGTATATATCAAATTGTTTATAATCATATTGTATCATTGATAAAACCTCCATCATGGCCCTGGAGGTCCCTTAGTACCTGTTCTCTAGTGATTCATTCTGTACTTGTGTATATGATGGCTTTGTTGATTTTTGTATTGTGTATAATTGTATCATATCGTTTATACAGACTCCAGCATGGCTCTGGAGGTCCCTTAGCACCTGTTTTGTAGTGAATCATTCTTCACACTTCAGTATTGAATTGTATATATGATAACTGTGTTGATAATTATATTGTTTATAATTGTATCATATTGTTTATAAAGGCCCCAGCATGGCTCTGGAGGTCCCTTAGCACCTGTTCTCTTGTGATTCATTCTGCATTTGACAACTCAGTACAATACGAGTATATGACAGCTGTGTTGACTGTCGTTTATAATCGCATCGTATCGTTTATAAACCTCCAACATGGCTCTGGAGGTCCCTTAGCATCTGTTCTCTAGGGATTCGTTCTGCATTTTATGCCTCAGTATTGTCTTGTGTACAGTATGAGTGTACAATAGCTGTGTTGACTGTGGTATCTTTTATAACAGTATCATATCATTTATACAGCCTCCAACATGACTAGAGGTTCCCTTAGCACCTGTTTTGTAGTGATTTATTCTTTATTTTACACTTCACTTTTTTGTATTGTTTGTAATTGTATTGTATTTGTATTGTTTATAATTATGTCATATCTTTTATACAGGCTTCATCATGACTGGAGGTCCCTTAGCACTTGTTCTCTAGTGATTCATTCTGCATTTACACCCCAATACTGTATATATGCGAGCTGTGTAGATCGTCATAGTGCAAGATGCTTCAGTTGGAGGCCCAGAGAAAGAGAGAAAGAGAGAGGGAGGGAGAGAGAGAGAGAGAAGATTGAATGACAGATGGCTGTAACATACGAAAATGTGAAGATGTATTATGCAAAGTAAATCACTGAGGAAGAGGTGTTAAGAGGCCCCCCTGTGTCAGCCTGAGGGAGAGAGAGAGAGAGATTGAATGACAGATGGACATAACACAAGAAAATGTCTTGTGGGTGTGTAAAATAAATCACTAAGGAAGAGGTGTTAAGCAAGCCTTTATGTCAGCTTGAATATGAGCTTAAGCTGGGTTGTGCTTTGATAATTAGTTATTTATTTATTTTATTTTTATTTTATTTTTATTTATTTTATTTTATTTTATTATTTATTTATTTTATTATTTTATTTATTTATTTATTTTGTTTATTATATTTTATTTTATTTATTTTATTTTATTTCATTTACTTTATTTATTTTTTGTTTTTCTTTTATTCATTTATTTTATTTTATTTATTTATTTATTTTTTTTTATTTTATTTTATTTATCTTATTTTATTTTATTTTATTTATTTATTTATTTTATTTTATTTTACTTATTTATTTATTTATTTTATTTATTTATTTATTTTATTTTATTTTTATATATTTTTTATATATTTTATTTTACTTATTTTGTTTTATTTATTTATTTTGATTTATTATTTATTTATTTATTTATTGTATTTATTTATTTTATTTTTATTTATTTTTATTTATTTATTTATTTACTTTTTTGTTTTCTTACTTATTTTATTGTTTTATTTATTTATTTTACTTTATTATTTATTTATTTATTCGTATTTATTTATTTTATTTATTTATTTATCATTTATTTATGTATTTATTCATTTTATTTTATTTATATTTATTTATTATACTTTATTTATAATGTATTTATTTATTTATTTTATTTATTTAATTTATATATTATTTATTTATTTATTTTTTGCTCCATAAATAATTTGAGATAGTTATTTGTAATTTGGATAGTTGGAATTATTTTTTGGACTGGGATGGTTTTTTGAAAGATGTGATGATATAATGTTAATTATTACCAGAAGACACTTATATTCCCTTACTTAAACACTTATATTCCCTTACTTAAACACTTATATTCCCTTACTTAAACACTTATATTCCCTTACTTAAACACTTATATTCCCTTACTTAAACACTTATATTCCCTTACTTAAACACTTATATTCCCTTACTTAAACACTTATATTCCATTACTTAAACACTTATATTCCATTACTTAAACACTTATATTCCCTTACTTAAACACTTATATTCCCTTACTTAAACACTTATATTCCCTTACTTAAACACTTATATTCCCTTACTTAAACACTTATATTCCATTACTTAAACACTTATATTCCATTACTTAAACACTTATATTCCCTTACTTAAACACTTAGAAGACACTTATATTCCATTACTTAAACACTTATATTCCCTTACTTAAACACTTATATTCCCTTACTTAAACACTTATATTCCCTTACTTAAACACTTATATTCCCTTACTTAAACACTTATATTCCATTACTTAAACACTTATATTCCATTACTTAAACACTTATATTCCCTTACTTAAACACTTATATTCCCTTACTTAAACACTTATATTCCCTTACTTAAACACTTATATTCCCTTACTTAAACACTTATATTCCATTACTTAAACACTTATATTCCATTACTTAAACACTTATATTCCCTTACTTAAACACTTAGAAGACACTTATATTCCATTACTTAAACACTTATATTCCCTTACTTAAACACTTATATTCCCTTACTTAAACACTTATATTCCCTTACTTAAACACTTATATTCCCTTACTTAAACACTTATATTCCATTACTTAAACACTTATATTCCATTACTTAAACACTTATATTCCATTACTTAAACACTTATATTCCCTTACTTAAACACTTAGAAGACACTTATATTCCATTACTTAAACACTTATATTCCCTTACTTAAACACTTATATTCCATTACTTAAACACTTATATTCCATTACTTAAACACTTATATTCCATTACTTAAACACTTATATTCCATTACTTAAACACTTATATTCCATTACTTAAACACTTATATTCCCTTACTTAAACACTTAGAAGACACTTATATTCCATTACTTAAACACTTATATTCCCTTACTTAAACACTTATATTCCCTTACTTAAACACTTAGAAGACACTTATATTCCCTTACTTAAACACTTAGAAGACACTTATATTCCCTTACTTAAACACTTAGAAGACACTTAGATTCCCTTACTTAAAGACTTAGAATCCGATTATTACTAGGAAACCGATAGCATTCTTCGTTTACCGTACTGAGATGCATTTTTGACTAGTTAGGCTGCAAGATGGAGTTCCCTGTACGCTTCTCCGACCCCATAGCTGCCCCCGCGCCTGATATGCTCAGGTGGGGGCATGCTGCGTCTGTGATATGCTCCAATATACCCCATGCCCATCGTACCCCATACCCACTACCCATCCTCCACTGACACTAGAAGGGTTGGATTTTATCGAGTGAGTCGTATTACGTCGTTTATAAAGGCTTCAGCATCCTTGCCTGCGTCTCCTAATGGCAGCTTTCCACACTGCTCGATCTCTGGCAGCCTCCCTATTCAGTCCCTTTTCCTGAGGTCTTTTTTGGTCTGCCTCTCACAACTGCACCCCTGATGTTCACGCTTCTCACTTTCCTTCTGCCTAATTCTCCATAATTGACATCTCAGCTTCTTCAGTAATGACATAGAGGTGCTTATTGAGGGTAATTACTGTATTTAAATCACGGCAGGTTAATTAACAGTATAACGAGGCCATTGCATGTTTCCTGTACGCTACCTGATCGTTTAATAATCAGGTGGGCGTCGTTATCAAGGAATTTATATCGTTAGGACTCTAGTTACTCTTCTGAGGTGGCCACGGTGCCATAGTGTGTGATATTAGTGTTGGTTTTAATATTCAGTCTCTCTTAAGTCTATCTGTCTATCTATTGCCAGACGCCATAATCCTGTAAGGGGTGCCCGTTAGTCTGAGTTAGTTGTTTTACGGGGAGGGGCACTAACCCTCTGCCAACCCACTTGCTGACACATAGGGAACACATATGGGTTGGCTATATGGTTACCACCCAGCGTTGTAAATGATTTCCTGGCTTACTTAAGTGTGTGTTTTAGTCAGCAAAGTGGTGTAGTGGTTAGAATGCCCCAGTCCAAGTGATAGCCTTATAGAGATACATGTAGGTGAGGTGGCTGGGGGGTTTTTCAGTCTTTATAATGCCACCAGGGATGTAAGCTGGTTGTCTGCCCTTAAATGTACTGTGTCTAGCCTAGCCTCAGAACCCTACTCTCTCTCTCTCTCTCTCTCATCATAATAACAATAATAACAACAATTCTTCTTATTTAAAATCTGTGAATGAACCAATGTTTTTCAACTCAAAGTTTTCCCTCTCAATTTCTTCATATACACTAATTTTCAAACGTTCAGATTTTGTCATTTTAAATTTTGACATATACCCCAATTTCTAATGGATAAAAAAAACTCCTTTCAAAATTTTGGGAGAGAAGTGGATTGCCATAAACTCATTTTTCCTTCTCATTTCCAGCAGCTCAAAATATTCCTTTCGCATTTCCTCTGATTTCTAACTCTCCTAATTTCTAACTCATGATTTCTAACCTTTCAAATTTGTAACGTCTCATTTCTAACTTGTATTTCTAACTCCCCTAATTTCTAACACCATATTTTAATTTTTAATTTTTAAACTGATGCAGATATTTGAATTTGTAACTGAAATTTTTGGTGAAGAAACCGTTTCCAACTGATTTTTCTTCTTTCTGTTCAAATGTTTTTACAGAGAAGCCATTTTCTAACAACTCCAAAAAGTCTGTCTAAATATTCACAGATAAACCAATTTCTAACTTGTCCCAAAATGTGTATATCTTAGAAGGCAGTCTAGTAGGTGTTAGAAATGGGATCATGTGTGTTTGTATTCCTAACCAGAGAATTTCCCCATCTAAATATTCACAGCTAAATTCATTTCTAACTTATACAGTACTCTTACTAGGACGTGTGTATGTCTAGCAGGAGTTAGAGATGGGATTATATGCATCTGTTTCAGCGAGATTTTTCCTGTCTAGATTTCCACTCCTAAATCCATTTCTAACTTGTACTAGAATGTGTATATTTTAGAAGGCAGTCTAGTAGGTGTTAGGAATTGGATTATAGAATATTCCTGTCCCATTTTTCACCACTAAATCCATTTCTAACTTGTACTAGAATGTGTATATTTTAGAAGGCAGTCTGGTAGGTGTTAGAAATGGGATTATGTTATGTGTTTCCAACCAGAGAAATTTCCCATCTCAGTTTTCACCACTAAATCCATTTCTAACTTACACTAGAATGTTTATATCTTAGTAAGCAGTCTGGCAGGTGTTTGGAATTGAATTGTAGAATTTTCCTGTCTAGATTTCCACTGCTAAATCCATTTCTAATTTATACTAGGATGTGTGTATCCCAGAGAACTGAGAATGTAGCTTAGAATACAAGTTGAAGTCTCTTGTGATAAAAGGTAATGATAAACAGGATCGGGATTTCCGAAGATACGATCAGTTCCGCGGCGTACCTTGTGCTTCGTACTGGCAGGAAGAAATATAGTCTGTCCACACCAACTTGACCTAAAAATGATCTGTCTCAATGTAGCTTTTTCACTTTAACTTGGCCTAAAATTGTGTGTGTGTGTGTGTGTATGTGTGTGTGTGTGTGTGTGTGTGTGTGTGTGTGTGTGTGTGTGTGTGTGTGTGTGTGTTTTCTCTCTCTTTCTCTCTTTTTAACTTCACCTAAAATTGCTCTCTCAATATAGTCTTTTCATTCTAACTTGGCCTAAAATTGCCTTATCTCCACCTTCAGTGCTGAGGTGTAGAGGTAGAGTAACACTTGATTGTGATGCTAGTCATGAAGAAGTGTATGGAAAGATGTAGTCATAGTATTATCTTATCACTGATGCTAGTCATGAAGAAGTGCTATGGAAAGATGTAGTTGTAGTGGTATCTTATCACTGATGCTAGTCATGAAGAAGTGCTATGGAAAGATGCACAGTCATAGCATTATCACTGATGCTAGTCATGAAGAAGTGCTATGGAAAGATGTACAGTCATAGTATTATCACTGATGCTAGTCATGAAGAAGTGCTATGGAAAGGATTAATTGGGAAGTAAGGTGCAGAAGGAGGAACGTCTGGGCCAAGTGAAGGTGAAAGAACTATAGCGTAGGTACGATGTGGAACTGATCGTACGGCCGTGAATCCGATCCGTGTAGCCTTAGCCAACAACCTTAACGTTGACGCGTTTTGTAGTCAGTTTGTGAAATTTAGCCGAGTATCCCCTGTGAACATTTTCTCTAATGTTGTTATCACTGTTGTTGCTGTTGTTTGACCAGGACGTGTTATGTAGCGTGTTAAATAGCGGTAGGCGTGTTGACGCGGTGTGTTCGTTTGAACCTGGCGAAGATCCCGAACCCCTTTCGTCTCAGGTGCTGGCCAGGTGTAGTCTTGTGTGTGTGTGTGTGTGTGTGTGTGTGTGTGTGTGTGTGTGTAAAAGGTAAGTATGTATGGATATTTGTATGTACTTATGTGTGTGTGTGTGTGTGTGTGTGTGTGTGCATAGGCCTCACAATCTGTTCCCAAGGCCCAGTAGCCCTTCATACCACACACCTCTGCATGTCACCACTTCTGCGCTAACACCCACCGTCCATATTGGGTACATGCTAGGGCTGTCTCATACAGGACTGGTGTATTGGTATTAGCGGGGGTATTTTTATGACATGTCGGCAGGTCTTGTGGTAGATCCATAGAATCTATCTGTCTATCTGTCAAAAGCCCGACGCCATAATCGGGTAAGGGGTGGTTGTTTGACTTTGAGTTCTTTTACGGGGAGGGGCAGTAACCCTTCGCCAACCCTCTTGTTGACACGTAGGGAACACGTATGAGTTGGTTTTATGGTTACCACCCAGCGTAGGAGCAATGGATCAGCTGGTATATGAAATTCAAATCCTTAAACTGTTCCCTGCCCCAGCCGGGATCCGAACCTGGTTCCACTAGGGTTGCAGGTCACCTCTGTTACTTATTCAACCACGGCCTCCCTCAATCTGACTCGACTGGCTATCAACCAAGCTGAAAGGGGTAACGGGTCTTTGCCGAGTAATAAACAAACGGACTGTAGTTGACACGATAGAGAAAGTAGCAGTGTTTGTATTTGCAGTGTTTGTACTGAAATGTTAGTATTGTTATCAGAGGCAATATTAGTGATGAATAGAGGAGTGTGATGATGATGATGATGATGATGATGATGATGATGATGATTTCTATTGCTGTTATTTTACTGACTTTTCCTAGCATACTGGATCCAGCCTGCAGGTGTGAAGAGGCAGGAAGATGATGATGATGATGATGGTGGTGGTAGTGATGGTGGTGGTAGTGATGGTGGTGGTGGTGGTGGTGATGATTTGAAATAAAACTTTTTTTGAGAAGCTATAGGCCAAACAGTAGTAAAAGTAGTAGTAGTAGTAGTAGTAGTAGTTATAATTGTAGCCCTGGGTTCACCGGAAATGTGAACCCAGTGGACTGCAGGCTGAAGCTGTCCTGCAGTTCACCATCCTCTAACGTTACACAGAAGAGCAATCTGGGTCAGTTTTTGTACATGTAGAGAAGCAACCCAGGCCAGCTTACTATCTATTTCTCTATTGCCAGATGTCTGAATCCCATAAGGGGTGGCCACAAACAAATCACCTCCATGTCACCCTGTCCCTGCCATTTCACTGCCCTCCCACCAGCCCACACCCTGCTTTCTCATATATCTCTCTCCACTCCATCCCTCCATCTCATCCTAGGCCTCCCCCTTCCTCTCCACCCCTCCACTTCATCACGTACACTGTCCTTGTCAGTCTCTCGCTTTCCATCCTCTCCACATGACCAAACTTTATAGAGAAGGCAACCCAGGCCTGTCCACTGAGTTCACATCTAAATGAACCTGTAGTTACAACCATCACTTGGCTTCATGAACGCTAAAACTATCCAGTCCAGTTTTTAAAAATTCTCTTGAGCTGAAAATATCTAGGAGCTGGTTTACACTCCGATTATATGTGATTTATCTATGTGGAAGGGGCTGGAGGGGGAGGCCTTCATGTGGTGGCACTGATATAGCTGGTCGGCTCCACTGGCGGGTTGTATAAACGTTCCTCAGTTCACTCCCCCTCCATCACTCCCTACCCACACAAAATAGAGAATTGTTGGACTGCAGGAGGAAGACAGTTTTAGCCTGTAGTCCACAGAGTTCACATTTGAGATGAACCTGGGGCCGAAACTAACACTACTACTACTACTACCACTACAACACTACCTACTGCTACTACTATTACTGCTACTATTGCTGTGTGGAAGAAATTAATCGGGAGTCAGCCCGCGTAAGATGTCAAACTTTCTCATGCAAGTGTGTATATTGTATGTTACGTCTCTTGTCCCTTCAGTACGATGATGCTCCTTTTTAATTTCATGTGTGCTACCTCCAGACGATTTTATTCAATTTAGTAGAGATTTACGATACTGTCTTGTCTTTAAATAAGTTGCAGTTAATTCATTTTAGAAGGCATTTACGATACTTTGTTGTCTTTAAATATATCGTAGTTAATTATTTTAGAAGAGATTTACGATACTGTGTTGTCTTTAAATATATTGTAGTTAATTATTTTAGAAGGCATTTACGATACTCTGTTGTCTTTAAATATACTTTAGGAGAGATTTACGATACTGTGTTGTCTTTAAATATATCGTAGTTAATTTACTTTAGGAGAGATTTACGATACTGTGTTGTCGTTAAAAAATACCTATTCATTTTTAACTAGGCAGCGATTTTCATTCTTTTGCAGATTAGATTTCATAACTCAGTAGCCAAATAAGATGGTACTTCAGCTCTGCCCCCTTCCCGTAGCACTTCTTCGTGACTAGCATCATATATGAGTGTTAATTTTTGGTGACAGCTCAACTGTCGAGATGGAGAGCAGTCAGTTTTATGCCTGGTTGAAGTGAACAGACTATAGCTATGAATTTGCCATCTGTCGATCTTGAAGGCTGTGGTGTGAAAAGATTAACACTAGAATATGGGGCTAGTCATGAAGAAGTCCTGTGGAAAGGATGGAGAGCTGTGGAATATGGTGCTAATCATGAAGAAGTGCTGCAGAAAGGATGGAGAGCTGTGGAAAATGGTGCTAGTCATGAAGAAGTGCTACGGAAAGGATGGAGAGCTGTGGAATATGGTGCTAGTCATGAAGAAGTGCCATGGAAAGGATGTAGAGCCATGGTATTTCCTTACTTTGTCACTGTGGAGTGGTGATTAAGTTGCCAAAGGATGAAAGTCGCTGCATATACTCTTTTCACTCTAACTCGGCCTAAATTTACCATCTCTCCATCTTGAATACTGAGTTGTAACAAGAGATTAACACTAGAATGTGATGTTAGGCTGAAAGTGCTATGGAAAGGATAGAGCCACAGCATTGACATTTTCTGCCGCAAAACTCTGTGATCTAGGGTCTATCTGTCTATCTATAGTCTGACGCCCTAATCCCGCAAAGGGTGGCCACAGACAAAACACCTCCAAGTCACTCTGTCACCCACCATTTGACTGCCCTCCCCGCAACTCACTCCCCCAAGTTACGGTGAAAGAATTATAATTAAAATCTTGGCCAAGTTAAGGTGAAAGAATTATAGTTGAAGGAATGATCTGTAATTGGATTTAATTATACCAGTAGCCTTCATTAGCATTTAAAAACAAGACCTTTCCATATAATTAAGTTTGGAGGGAAAGTTGGAGGAGTTTTTTTTTTTCACATTGCCTAGTTCATTCATTTTGACTAGGCAGAGTTTTCTTTTCATTTTGCAGCTTCTTTCACGTACTTCAGTTGCAGAACAGTACGATGCTGTGGCCCTACATCCTTTCCAGAGCACTTCTTCGTGATTAGCAGCATATTCTACAGTTAATCTAGTGTTACATCTCAACATTCAGGATGGGGAGATGGCAGTTTTAGGCCAAGTTAGAGTGAAATGAGTTTAGTTGCGTCAGTACAAGGTTTTTACGTGAATTTAAGTTCAGAGAGGATTGGAGGGGTTTGATATAACCTTCCTTAATCCTGTCAACACTGTACTCCATTTCACCAACTTTGGCACCACCAGTGATGCCCCCAGTCCCTGTAGTGTTGGTGTAAACCCTCAGCACCAGGTCAGCCTCTATGTATTCCCTTGAGAACCAGTAAATAAAGGCAGTACAAAAAGGTATATCCAGTACTGAGGACTTTATCAATGCCACCGGTGCTGAGGACTTCACGGATGGTGCCAGACTCAGTGAAGTAGAGTATAGTCTTTCCTAAGCTGAGTAAAATAGTCTGGCGGTGGGAGTGAAGTGGGATGATCATGGCAGTGGAGGGACAGCCACACAAATGCACAGAACCACGAGTGATATTCCTCAAATGTCAGTGCCACAAAAATTATCCCCAATGTTGAATAAAAGTTACCGTGTAGCAGGGTTTTACTGGCATCTTCTATACTGCCTGGTGTTGTGGTAGGTGAGGATGCCCGCCATCCACTCACTCAGTGTTGTGTTGCCTGGGGTGACCCTTACTGAGTGACAAACCAAATGGTGTCCTGTAAATCAGGGAACTATTTATTATGTTGGGTGGTAACCATATAGCCAAATGAAACTTATTGGTTCAGTGGGTGTTGGTGCATCAACTGGATTGAGCTTGTGAAGACTTATACCAGAGGTGGCTGGAGTTTGTTCACATAATGCCACTCATGGGAAGGTGAGGCTGGTCACCCTCACTGTAAATATTGGGACTAAGGTCAGTATTCTTGTATGATAGGAAGGTTACTTAACACCTCTTCCTTACCAATTTATTTCTGATTCTGTTCCATACTGCTTTCTTGTGTACTATTTATGCCTTGTGTGCCAATATTGAGAAGATAAGATGCGAACCAGGGAATATTGATGAGTAGTTTGGAAAATGAATCAGTAAAGAAGTGGTGTTAGGGAGCCTCCATACCCCATCATTACACACCCTGTCCTCAGGCAATTTTTCATATGTCTAGATCGGTCTTCTCATCAGGTAAGGATTTCCCTAACACCTCTTCCTTAGCAGTTTATTTTTGGATATGGCTGGTTAATATCCTCTTGTATATGCAGAGTATAGAAGTGTTTGAAGGATTTATAGAACACAGAACAGGCCATTAAGGTGTAATAGGCAAAATAAATCACGTAGGAAAATTTGTTAGGGAGCTTCCTGTACTGACAAGAATATGCGTCCTGATAGATAGACAGATATAGTAGATAAATGAAAATCAGTCAGTAACCAACTCACACTTTATTTAGACTTTTGTACAGAGACGTTTCTACAAAATTCACATACACTACAGCAAAAACACATCGGAGGGAACATCCAGTACTAAAATACCTCCCTTTAAGTATTGGGAGAAAGAACAATAATTTTATGTATTGGGAGAAAGAACAATAATATTATGTATTGGGAGAAAGAACAATAATTTTATGTATTGGGAGAAAGAACAATAATTTTATGTATTGGGAGAAAGAACAATAATTTTATGTATTGGGAGAAAGAACAATAATTTTATGTATTGGGAGAAAGAACAATAATTTTATGTATTGGGAGAAAGAACAATAATTTTATGTATTGGGAGAAAGAACAATAATTTTATGTATTGGGAGAAAGAACAATAATTTTATGTATTGGGAGAAAGAACAATAATTTTATGTATTGGGAGAAAGAACAATAATTTTATGTATTGGGAGAAAGAACAATAATTTTATGTACTGGGAGAAAGAACAATAATTTTATGTATTGGGAGAAAGAACAATAACTTTCCTTTATGTCTCTAGGAAAGGACACGTAAGGTTTATAAAGATTTAAAAAGGTTACGTAATAATTTTGTAACCTCGTCTGTTACTTACATCATAGGTTTTTATATTACAATTCAGTGGCCTTCTGTCTTGCATCTACATTTCTTCGTATGTCAGTGCTCTTCCTAAAAAATTAATGTATCAATCTGTCACTCAATTGAAGCTCAGCATATGCAGTGGTGTGTCATATAATGTAATAGTATAGTATATATAATTATAAGGATTAGGCGGGAGTGAGTTGGGGGGAGGGTAGTCAAATGGTGGGTGACAGAGCGACTTGGAAGCACCCTGTCTGTAGTCACCCTTTCTGGGATTAGGGCGTCAGGCTATAGATAGATAGATAGATAGGAATGAATATACAGTGTCTTGAAGTATTTATTGATAATGTATAAAGCTGTTGTTTTAGATGTTGTGGAGCTTATGTGAGAATTTTAAATGTATGACTGATGAAGTTTGGCCCATTTTAAAGTCTTGCTGATAATTGTGTTCAAATTCTTAATTCATTTAATAATTTCCAGTATTTGTTAATTCCAAATGGGGTAGTGTGATCCTATTGTTAATTCTACACACTTCATCTTAGTGGCTAATTCATTCATTCCCTCTTTCATTCACTCATTCATTCATTCACTCATCATCCAATCCCAGTCTACCTCACATAAACACAAGCATGGGGTAAGGGTGATCAAACTGTATTGTTATTTCTGCACACTTCATATTAGACACTGGTAATTCATTCATTCCCTCATTCATTCATTCATTCACCATCCAATCCCAGTCTACCTCACATAAACAGAAGCATAGAGGCCCATTTAATTTTGCCCAGCCTCACGTTCCCGTGAGTGGCATTATGCAATCAAGCCGCCCCTCAGATGTAAACCCCTACACTCCTACAGGCTCCATCCAGTCAGAGCACCCGAACCCACTGAACCACAGGGGGTAATAGAGTAAGAAAATAGTAAATCTGTCCAAACATTCCCCCCTACAGACCCGCTTCCACAAAACATCAGTAAATAAGAGTCTAGAGGCTGACAGCACCAGAATATTCCATCGTTAAAAGGCTACAGGTCATTCTTGTAGGGTTAAAACTCTTGCATGTCTTCCATCATCATCATCATTATCATTAATGTCATCATCATCACCACCACCACCTCCACCACCACCACCACCACCACCATCATCATCATCATCATCATCATCATCATCATCATCATCATCATCATCATCATCACCACCACCACCACCACCATCATCATCATCATCATCATCATCATCATCATCATCATCATCATCACCCCATACACTACTATTCTCACTCCATTTCCTCTTCCTTCTCTCTCATCACATACCTCTTTCACTCTTGGCCTCTTCCTCTTCTCTCTCTCAGTACTCTTCTTCCTTCTTTCTCAATACTCCTCTACCTCTTCCTTCTCTCTCTCTTAGCACTCCTCCTCCTCTTCTTTCTCTCTCCCAATACTTCTCTTCTTCTCTCTCTCAATACCCCTCTTCCTCTTCTTTCTCAATACCTCTTCGTATTCTTTCTCTCTCTCAGCACTCCTCCTCCTCTTCTTTCTCTCCCTCAATACTTCTCTTCCTTCCCTCTCTCAATACCCCTCTTCCTCTTCTTTCTCAATACCTCTTCCCATTGTTTCTCTCTCTCAGCACTCCTCTTCCTCCTCTCTCAGTACCCCTCTTCCTCTTTCCTCTCATCCTCTTCTTTCCTCCTCTCTCTCAACACTGCTCTTCCACTTACTTCTCTCTCTCTCAGCACTCCTCTTCCTCCTCTCTTGCCACATACCAGTAAATTTTCCACTCTCTTGCACGCTTCCTTAATAAACACTTTTATACAGTAGTTATCATTTTTGCTGCTGATACACACTGCAGCCTTCCCATTTTTAAAAGTGATGATGGTGATGATGATGATGATGAAAATGATAGTGATGATGATGATGATGATTTATGATAAAGTTAAGGTGTGTTAATGAGAGCAAAAGATGATGATGATGATAATGATAATGATGATGATTGATGATAAAGCTGAGGTAATGAGAGTAATGGATGATGATGATGCTAAAGTTTACATCAGAGTTAAATCAGTGAGAGAAAAGATGATGATGATGAGGTGGAGGAGGAGGAGGTGGAGGAGGAGGAGGACAGTGATGAAATAAGCTTTAAAAGGACGAAAATCACCACCAAGTTAAAATGAACGGACTAGAGTGATCCAGGTTAAAGCCTATAAGAGTACTGCACACATTAGGGACGCTGTGTAGACCCCCGTATCTCTGAGATGGAGGGATGGAGTGGAGAGGTATGTGAGACTGACTAGGAGAGTGTATGTGGGTGACATGGAGGGAGGGGGAGACCAATGATGAGATGGGTGGAGTGGAGAGGTATATGAGAGACTAGGAGTATATGTGAGTCAGGTGGAAGGGGGAGACTGAGGATGAAATGGAGGGCTGGAGCTGAGAGGTATATGAGACTAACTTGGAGAGTGTATGTGGGTGACGTGGAGGGAGGGAGAGACCGAGAATGAGATGGAGGGATGGAGTGGAGAGCTATGAGACAAGAGGGTGTGAGCTGGGAGCGGGGCAGTGAAGTGGCATCGGACAGGGCAACGTGGAGGTGATTTGTTTGTGGCCACCCCTGGATTATGGTGTCTGACAATAGATAGACAAATAAATGGGTAGAAACAGAAATAATATTATGCCAAACTAATTTATATTCAATACATTAAATATATATGTATACCAACACATCATATACACTTTTATACAATATATATTTCATAAAAAGACTACATAATAATAGTAAGATTAAAATAAGAAGCTCACAGTATATATATTTTCACAGCAAGTCAGTTGTTATACACAGAATACAGTATACGGAAAACTCAGCATAATTCACTATAGGTGTAAACTCAGCATAAATCACTACAGTATACGGTAAACTCAGCATAATTCACTACATGTCAACAGTAAACTCAGCATCATACAGTACCAGTGGGTGCCGTTATACAAGCATCCACTATATGAGAAACAGATATGAGAATGGGCAATTTCGACCTGACTTCGGTGATGCCAGCTGGGTCAGTCAACCTAACCCCATTTTCCCCTGAAGTTATGATTTTTTGTTGTTGTTTTTTTAATAACAGAACAGAGGAAGGAAAACAAATGAATAAAAAACTAATCCATACACCAGATTACTGTCATCCTCCATTCATAAGATGTCTGTAATAGTTGGACTTGAACAGCTGTGGGTTGAAGTTTGGAAGGGAAACAACTCTGGGGAAGTGAGTTCCAGAGAGATGCATTTTGGGGAATGAAAGAATTCTGATAGGCGGAAGTTCCGCAATACGGATGTGTGACGTTCCAGTCATGAGTGATACCAGATGTGCCGTGTTATGGCAGTTTTCCCTGAAGTTATGTGCCGTGTTATGCCAATTCTGTCATCCTTGTTATCACTTTGTTGTACGAATATCCACTACCTGACCAGTCCTCCATTAGCACATCCCACTCATATAACAAACGAATTACCAACTGACATGAGTGAGGGGACGCCAATTTTGGGCAAAGTTGGAGTGAATGGAGCATAGCAATCACTGCATAGGCCCACAAACAAGCACCACAGGCGGTTAGGTTACCAAATGGTGCGAGTGAGGGGATGGCAATTTTAGGCCAAGTTAGAGTGAACGGACTACAGTGCAGCCTCGCTATACGATGCCTTGTTATCCTCATTATGTGATAAATTGCTACAACGATAATTTAAAAGTTTACCCTATCTCAGTACAGCATTAAAAACTTGCGATTCTGCTACAACAATATTGTATTTTCGACGGCTGCCTCCATGAACCTCACGTGGATGTGGTGACGCACGCAAGCTAAAATGCCCGCCCAGTGTTTACATCAGCTGTGAGCGTTGTCTTTCGTTCTATTTTATGCATGAAAGGCCAAAGAAACACCAATGTTATCATCAAATATCTGTGCAAGTTGCAACAAACAGTGCAGTGTGCAATATTAAGTGACGTGGTTTGTTTGTCTGTGTGAAATGGTGAAACATGTGACGTGGAAATCATGTCAACCTTACACAACCATCATCCCTTTTTTATGCCTCTACACAGCTGACTGAGCCAAGATGCCCACCCAGTGTTTACATTGGCTGTGATCATTCCTTTTCATTTTATTTTGTGCACGAAAGGCCACAGGAACACCATTGCTATCGTCAAATACCAGTGCAGGGACTTAACAAATAGTGCTGTGTGTGACAGTAAGCGAAGTGATACCGTAACATTTTTGTGAAGTGGTCGTCTAGGCCCTCCTACTGTCCCCCATCCTGTGAGGGGGGGGGAGGCCTTGGTGACAGCTTGTACTGACACAGGACAAACTTCAGGTGGGTGACTGAGGTTTTTTAGGCCATTTTAGGCTTTGCAGTTAAGGTCATCCTGCCTAACCCCACTGAACCCATTTTACACTGACCTTGTTATGTTTTAATTCGTTATGCAGTAGGTCTTCACTTGACGCAATCCTATCGCATAACAAGGCTGCACTGTACGCCGGTCACTGCTGAATCCCACCACCAACCATCACAGGCGGTTAGGTTACCAAATGACGCGGGTGAGGGGATGCTCGGCCACATAACCGCCGTTGGATAAAACCTCGTCGGCAATCTTGCAGTACACGGAGTCGTTGCTGATAAACGGACCATTTTCCAGGTCCTTCACCATCGTCTTGACGCGTGCCGAGGCCTCGCTGACGAACCCCAGGGCCAAACGCACCTGTTGACGGCAGGAGAGTGGGTGAAGTTATGGTTTTTCATCATCACTACTATCATCCTTCATCATCATTACTATCATCATCATCATCATTACTGTCATCATTATAATCATTATCTGATACGTATTTGTCATTATCACCATTATTATAGCAGTAGTAGTAGTATTGTAGCAGTAGTAGCTAGTAGTGATAGTAGTAGTGGTAGTAGTAGTACTAGTAGCAGTAGTAGCAGTAACAGTGGTAGTATAATTGTAGTAGTAGTAGTAGTAGTGATAATCAGTAGTAGTAGTCACAGCAATAACGCTAATAATAACACTAATAATCAGTGGAGTGAACACAGCATAACATCGCCCTGTCCCCATTCCGTTCCCTCACCTCATGTTCCGCGTTCTGCATCCCTGTGGAGTACGACCGAGAGGCGCGCGACAGAACGGCCGTCATGGCGTAGATCTCGATGGCACAGTCCGCCAATCTTGCCACCTCCAGCTGGTTCTTGGGGTCCGCTACTTCACGGCCTGAAACGGTAAACAAAAAATGATAAAGGCGAGAGAGAGAGAGAGAATGTGTGCAGATGACACTGATAAAAAGAATGGTAATGGCTTGAAAGTGAGAGATACAGAGAGAGAGAGAGAATCATCCTGTTGGTGGTTAGGATCTTGAATAATGTGATGATAATGATGATTGTTTATTTGTTTATACAGGCTCCAACTTGCTTGCATGTGCCTGCCTTGGTCACCTACTGCCGGCTCTCCATGCTGCTTGATCTCTGGCAGCCTCCCTTATCCCTGAGGTAACATTCTATGACCTCGTCCCACGTCTTTTTTGGTCTGCCTCTTGCAACTCTACCCTCAACATTGACACTTCTCACCCTCCACACCCAATTGTCATCCCCCATCCTCTCCACATGCCCAAACCATCTCAATCTACCCCTCCTCATCACAACACCAATACACTCCAGCCCCATCCTTCCTCTCAACTCTTCCATCATAAACCCAGCCCCCCCAGGCCTCACACTCAGGGACACACTGCACATCCACCTAACCATTGTCATTTCTATATGTCTGAGCCTGCAAATATCCTCTTCCTTTGCTGCCTACGTCTCACTGACAATAATGATGATGATGATGTTGGCAATGATAAAAGTAGTAACAGTAACAAGAATAATGATAGTAATAATAATAATAACAACAATAACAATGACTAATAATAATAATAATAATAAATAACACTACTGCCAGCAACCCTTGTGGCCCCTACCATGCCTGGCCAGCACTGTCTCCACGGCGTACTGGAACCTCTTCACACAGTACTCCAAGACATCGGCGCCTTTCTGCAGTGTGGGGTGGAGGTGTTCAGCCAACCCCAGGTCCAGCTTGGGGTTGTCCTTCTGGTGCCGGTAGCGCTCCAGTCCCTTGCCCAAGATAAAGGCGGGGTTCATAAGAGGGTTGCGCAGCTTCTGTACCACGCTGCGCAGCTCCTGCCCTGCGTGCTGGAGCCCTGACGAGACACAGGCAGACAGATGTAGAAAATTAAAATCAAAATGACGCCAATCTTCATATTGTATTATATCGTATCGTTTATAAAGACTCCAACCTGCTTCCTTGTGTCAGTCTTGGTCACCTAATGGCAGCTCTTCACACTGCTTGATCACTGGCAGCCTCCCTCTTCAGCCCTTTATCCCTGAGGTCACACCCTATGACCTCATTCCAGGTCTGACATCATTCGTCGCACTGTATCGATTATAAAGGCTCCAACATGTTTGTATGCATCAGTCTTGGTCACCTACTGATGGCTCTCCACTCTTCTCGTTCTCTGGCAACCTCTCTCACACACACACACTCACTACTATTCTGCTTCCTCTCCCTCTCATCCATATACCTGTGGCAGAAACACTTCCAACACTTCTCCATCATCTCACCGCTAAGTGCCACAAACAGCCGGAGAATCTCGTTGGTTCCCTCAAAGATCAGCAGAATCCTGGCATCCCTGAGGTAGCGCTCGAAGGGATAGGATCGCATGTAGCCCAGACCTCCCAGGACCTGCAGGCACTCCGACCCCCACCGCCACGCACCCTCCGAGCTGAACACCTGCACAGAAGAAGTAGAGTGAGGGGAGGAGCGGAGAAGATTTACAAACAGAAAAGGAGTGGAGAGGAGAGGAGAAGACATACCAAGAGAAGAGGAGAGGACATACAAAGAGCAGAGAGGAGAGGAAAGGACAGAAGACATACAAAGAGAGGAGAGAAGAGGAAAGGACATGCAAAGAATGGAGAGAAGAAGACGTACGAAGACAGGAGAGGACAGAATAGGAGAGAAGAGGGCATATGAAGAGAGGAAAGTAGAGAAGAACAAATGATAAGGGAGCAGAAGGAAGGACAGAAGAGGAGTGGAGAGGAAAAGACAGGATAGTGCAGGAGAGGAGAGGAGAGGACGGGGTGATGTATAAGGTATTGCTGGAGGAGGTTGAAAAACATGACTGCCAGACCCTCTATGACATGTAAACATTCCATCCCTCACTGCCATGCATCCTCTGAGCTGAACACCTGTTTGAAGAAAAGAGGAATTGACAGTGAAGTAGGGGAAAGACAGGAGAGGAAAGCCAAACAGAATAAGGAGGAAGAGAAAATTGAGGAAAGGGAAGACGAGCAGAGTCAATATGACGAGACAGCAGGACCTGTGTGGGTGAGGCAAGTGAAGTAAGGTTTGAGGAGTGAAGGTGAGAGACAGAAATATGATGTTATTTCAAACGTACAATCATCATTATCATCATCATTTGGACCTCCTTTCCATCCTAGGGCAGGGTGAGGAGTAGCAACATTCAGAGAGCCAAATTTTGTCCAGTTTAATGGGCCACGCATCCATTCACTCACCACTCAAGCCCTCGAAATCCTGGCTCATCGGCGCATTGAAGAGACTCCATTATTTCCTGAATATGCGTCAGGGTGTATTCAAGCTCCAAGTATGAGGAAGAAAATGGTCGCTGAAACTGTCTAGCTTTTATTACATTTATTTTAATCTGCTTTTAGACTACTGTATTTTCAGTAAGGGTGTTTCCCTTTAAATATGTAATAATATAAATTATAAAGGTTAGCGGAGGGTTGGTGCCCCTTTCCGTAAAACAACTACCTCAATGACACACAACCACCCCTTATGGGATTATGGTGTCTGGTTATAAATAGACAGACAGACAGATAAATTAAACATGGACCCACCTTCACAATAGCAGCCTCCACAGAGCAGTCGGGATCCTGTGTTCCATCCAGTATGCCGGCGGTCAGGTACGCCATTGACTCCATTGCATAGATGTTGAGCGACATGCGGGCAAATTTCTCCTTGATCAGTGCAAAGTCCGACAGCGGCCGCTTGAACTGGTGACGAGTGACTGCGTGTTCAACTGCCCATTGCATCAAGCGCTTCAGCATGCCTGGAATATAGGAAAAGACACGGGTTTGGACTGGATGAAGTAGAGGCTGACTAGGATAGTGCGTGTGTGAGGTGGACAGGGAGAATGAAGGTGGGATGGAGAGGATATATGAGAGAGGGAATGGAACTGACTAGGAGCATATGTGAGTGAGGTGGAGGGGGCAACTGGGAATGAGATGGAAGGATGGGATGGAGAAGTATATGAGAGAGAAGTGTGTGAGCCAGGGGCAGGGCAGTGAAATGGCGTCGGACAGGGCGACATGGAGGCGATTTGTTTGTGGCCACCCCTTATGGGATTAAGGCATCTGACAATAGATAGACAGATATATATTTTTTTAATGCAAGGAAGAAGGAACCTAAGGCTGAGCCCACAAGACTGCTCCCTCCAAGTAAAAATAATAACAAAATAACAGAGAGCTGAATTCCAGATCCGTTCATTCTGCGATGCCTGGCCAGACTGACTCACCTGCGGCCGAGCTCCCCATACTGAAGCGTCCAGAGTTGAGGATGTTCATGGCCACCTTGAACCCTCCACCCACCTCCCCCAGAACGTTCTTGGCCGGCACAGGAACGTTATCGAAGAACACCTGTGAACACAAGAACACTGGGTTTAGTTTACTCTTTAGTTTACTCTTTAGTTTACTCTTTTAGTTTACTCTTTTAGTTTACTCTTTTAGTTTACTCTTTTAGTTTACTCTTTAGTTTACTCTTTAGTTTACTCTTTGGTTTACTCTTTAGTTTACTCTTTATTACTACTACTACCACCACCACTACTACCACCACCACCACCACAACTACCACTCCTCCTCCTCCTCCTCTGCCTCCTCCTCCTCCTCCTCCATATCCTCCTCCTCCTCCTCCTCCTCCTCCTCCTCCTCACCTCACACGTGTTGGACCCCCTAATCCCCAGCTTGTCCTCCGGGGGGCCACTGCTCACGCCACCAAAGTTCCTCTCCACGATAAACGCCGTCACTTTGTCTTTCTTCTCGCCACTGGGAAGCACCTCCTGAAAAATCATCATATCATCATCATCATCTTAGTCAGTGTATTCATCATCATTATCATCATCATCACCATCATCATAATCATCATCACCACCATCATCATAATCATCATCATAATCATCATCATTATCATCATCATAATCATCATCATTGTCGTCATCTTCCTCCTCCTCATCATCATCATAATCATCATCATCATAATCATCATCATTATTATTCATTCATTCCTTAGCCAACAGTTCATGCTTCAGCCTCCCACACATGAGTATCAATTCACCATGTACAGTTAAATGGGCCACACACTCACTCACTCGCCATTCAAGCCCCTGGAATCCCACACAAACCCACTTCAGTCCTAGCAAACACAGACATCAGATCTGCATGTACTAAATGGGCCACACACTCACTCACTCACCATTCAAGCCCCTGGAATCCCACACAAACCCACTTCAGTCCTAGCAAACACAATCATCAGATCTGCATGTACTAAATGGGCCACACACTCAATCACTCACCATTCAAGCCCCTGGAATCCCACACAAACCCACTTCAGTCCTAGCAAACACAGTCATCAGATTTGCATGTACTAAATGGGCCACACACTCACTCACTCACCACTCAAGCCCCTGGAATCCTACACAAACCCACTTCAGTCCTAGCAAACACAGACATCAGATCTGCATGTACTAAATGGGCCACACACTCAATGACTCACCATTCAAGCCCCTGGAATCCCACACAAACCCACTTCAGTCCTAGCAAACACAGACATCAGATCTGCATGTACTAAATGGGCCACACACTCACTCCCTTGCCATTCAAGCCCCTGGAATCCCGCCCACCCACCTCAGTCTTGGCAAACACAGATATCAGATCTGCATGTACTAAATGGGCCACACACTCAATCACTCACCACTCAAGCCCCTGGAATCCTACACAAACCCACTTCAGTCCTAGCAAACACAGACATCAGATCTGCATGTACTAAATGGGCCACACACTCACTCACTCACCATTCAAGCCCCTGGAATCCCACACAAACCCACTTCAGTCCTAGCAAACACAGTCATCAGATCTGCATGTACTAAATGGGCCACAAACTCACTCACTCGCCATTCAAGCCCCTGGAATCCCGCCCACCCACCTCAGTCTTGGCAAACACCGTCATCAGGTCTGCGTATCCACCGTTTGAAATCCAGATCTTGCTTCCGTTTAAGAGCCATGTTTTGCCGTCGTCGGAGAGGGTGGCGCGGCACTGGATGGAGGCGGCGTCGGACCCGCTGGTGGGCTCCGTCAGGCAGAAGGCGGCCGTCCACTCCCCTGAGGCAAGGCGGGGCAGGTAGCGCTCCTTCTGTTCCTCGTTGCCAGCGATGAGTATACCCTGCAAAGTAGTATGTGGGATAGTTCTTGTTACTATCACCATTACAGAGCTAGAGATAGTTACCCCCCATAATTTAATGCACAGCAGTTCACGCCCAACTGTTACAAATTTTCTATGAGTGGAGGACATGTGTAATCTGGTGTAATGATTTTTTCTGAATGGAGGACATTGGTATTCTGGTGTTTGGAATTTCTTTCTTTTTATTTTTTCTTCATCTGTTTCCTCTGTAAAAATAAAAAAGTTATTGATGGAGTTATGGGTTATGAGAGAGACCATTTTAGCCTTAACATCATCAGTATTTGTAGCTCAGTAATGGTTGTGAATTTGAGTCATATTGATATAGAATTTTCTGACCAAATCTATCTATCTATCTATCTATTGCTAGACGCCTCAATCCCGTTCGGGGTGGCCACAAACAAATTGCCTCCATGTCGCCCTGTCCCCCGCCATTTCACCGCCCTGCTCCCAACTCACACCCCCCTCTCTCATATACCCTTAGAATAACCTCCTGTAGTAATTGTAAATGAGAAGAGGAGACAAAGCATAAGGAAAACTACAACAGAAGAGAAGAGAAAGATGTAAAGAGGGAAGGAGAGAAGAGAAGGGAAGAGGGAAGAAATGAGAAGATAGAAGTAAAGAGAAAAGAAGTCACGAGGAGAGGAACTGAGAGAGGAGAAGGAAAGGGAGGAGAGAAGAGGACAGAATAGCAGAAGAGATGTGAAGACAGGAGAGAAGGGAAGGGAAGAGATGAGAAGAAAAGAGAGGAGAGGAGAGAGGATAGAAAAGTAGAAGAGAGAAGAGGACAGAGAGACCCCCCACACACTCACCTTCAACCCAATGGCCTGATGTGCGGCCAGAGTGACGGCAATGGATCCATCGAGTGACGTAATCTCGGCGATCCTGGCGTACTCTGTGGCCCCCAGCCCCAGGCCCCCGTACTCCTCGGGAATCTGCTGCCCGTACAGTCCCAGCTCCTTCAGGCCATCGAGCGTCTCCTGGGGTATCTTGGCGTCGCGGTCGATCTTCGTGCTGTCCACTGGGGTCGGAGAAAAAGTTGGTAAGTGGTTGTTTACTGGCAGGTGTGAGAGAATGTGTGGTGTTTTGTGGGGATGTGAGGCAGCTGTTGTCTGGATTATTATTATTATTATTATTATTACTATTATTATTATTATTATTATTATTATTACTGGATATTGGCATTAATATCTGTAGCCTCTTCCTCCTCCTCCTCATCATCATCATGATCATCATCATCATCATCATCATCATCAACCTTAGGCAGGAAAATGAGGTCAGGATGATAATGATGATGATGATGGTAATGATGATGATGATGATTATTATTATTACTGTATCATTATCATTACACTAAGAAGTACAGGGTATAATGGAATTAAAAACGATGGTGAGAATAACAACTACAGCCGGACTGAGATCTATAGTGACAGTAGGTATAGTGAGGCAGGGAAGTAGTGAGTGTATATATGACCTACCCTGCTCCGAAAAGAACCTCTCAATGGGGACGACCATCTCATCTAGTAACTGATGCTGCTCCCGATTCAACACCTCCGGGTAGGCTAACACACTCTTGTCAAACCTGTATTATAAAGTTACATTAAAATATTTTCATCACTTACGATATAGGCAAGTAATATATAGGAACACTGAGGAGTATATATATCTGTCTATCTATCTACTATCTATCTCTATCTACTATCTATATCTATCTACAGCCAAATGACTTAATCCTGTAAGGGGTGGACACAAACAAATCACCTCCCTGTTGCCCTGTCTCCTGCCATTTCGTTGCCCTCCCCCCAGTTTACACCAGCAGATAGATAGATAGATAGATAGATAGACTGATAGACAGATAGATAAATGGACAGACAGAGATGAGGACTAGGCCTATGTGTTGAGTGCCTTATCAGTTTTTATGTAATTAGGTTGGCATGACATATTTCACTGATAATTAACGGACAGGTGATATAACAGTAGCCTATGAGAATTAGCAACAGAAGAAATGCTAAAATAACAGTAGGAGAATTATCAACAGAAAGCAGAATTATCAACAGAAAAATGGTTATATAACTGGGAAATTATCAACAGAAGAAAGGTTATATAACAGTGGGGAAATGAAAGACTGACTAAGAGGGTGTATGTAGGTGAGGTGGAGGGAGGGAGAGGGAGGGGTAGACCGAGGATGAGGTGGAGGGATGGAGTTGAGAGGTATATGAGGGAGGGGGGGATGAGTTGGGGGGAGGGGAGTCAAATGGTGGGTGAAAGAGTGACTTGGAGGCGTTTTGTCTGCGGCCACCCTTTGCGGGATTAGGGCGTCGGGCTATAGATAGATAGATAGATAGAAATTATCAACAGAGAAAATGGTTATATAACAGTAGGAGAATTATATAAAAAAATAATAATAATAATAATAAGAGTAGAGGAATTATCAACAGAAAAAAAGGTTATATAACAATAGGGGAATCACCTTCACATCACCCTTTCCCCTACCATCAGGCTGCCTTCTCTCCAACTTGCACCCAACATCTATATACCCCTACACTCTGTCCCTCCATATCATCCTTGGGCTCCCTCTCCCCAGTAAGAGCACCCAGTGAAATAAAGAGCATAACACACCTGCCGAGGAAAAGGTTCTTGACAAATGGTTCTCGTTTGGGCTTCTGGATGGCTGCAGGAGAGGCAGCATCCTCCTCCTCCACTTTCAACTGCAAGGACAAAAATAATAATAATAATAATAATAATAATAATAATAATAATGACACTACTACTACTACTAGCTACTGGTACTACTACTAATAATGGCACTACTGCTACAACTACTACTAAAATAATAATAATAATAATAATGACACTACTACTAATTACTACTGATATTAATAAAAAATAATAATTAATAATAATAATCAGATGAGTAATTACTGTATTCAGAAATGTGGAACTATAAAACTAAAATACCTGTCGTTCACTCACCATAATATAATAACACAAAATGATGATGGTGAAAGAATTATTGGGTTGCTCATCATCATAAACAATTACAGAACTATGCGGGTAACACGTTTCATTATCGTAAAGAAACAAGAAACTATGAAAGTGAGGGTATTTGTCGCGTTTGCTTATCATCAAAATATTATTCATCCATTTCACTCGGACACCTTCCTCAACCCCTTCAGTCCGATTACATCCTTATTTTATCCTTGGTAACTCCAGATTATTCATTTCAGCTTAAGATAGTTAGGAGGGACTCGGCAAACTAGACAGGTTGGGTAATATTTGACCACCCCTATCTCTGCAAGTACAGCTACGGCCTTCAGTAACTCAGGCACTAATCGAGGACTCTTGTGTTGGTAAATTTGTGGTTTAGAACTGTCAGGGTTGTTCTTAAGACATTTCCTAACCTAACCTTGCTGAACATTATCTTCCAAAACCTTACACATCAAACCTAACTACTCTAGACCACATAATCTAATGGAAATGGCTTAACCAAGACGCTTGACTGTTCGACTCAATTAAATTACCGATAATAAAACCAACTTTTCGAGACTTACAGCGGGTTTTGCACTGCTATCTTGACCGGTGGTATTGAGACAACGGGCCAGGCTTGCTCTCACCCTAGCCTCAGTCCCTCTTGGCGCCCTCACCACCAACCCTGCCACTGTCCGGCTCAGCATTGTGTCTTTTTATCCCTTTAGGCGGCGAAAATTTGGTCTTAGGAGTACAAATTCGATTACAGAGCTAAGCGTCGCAATATCCTGCTGGACTAACACCCGTACCCTGTTGCATAACCACTATTCTCCGGCTCAAGACAATTTCGGCCCATGTGATTATGTAAAGGTAATTCTCCGAGTATATTGTCATTTTGGTTGTAGTGGGTAGGTTTATGTTTTTTTAATAGCCATGTAAAACTGTCATATATGCATTTCATACGCGATGAATTACCTGCAGACTCAGTTATTATGGAAGTGTGGTAAGTTCATTTTAGCGAAAAAATAGAATTGAAGGTACACGCTACCACTGTAATAATTAAATTAAATTAAGTCGATAGTTATTTAAATTATATAATGCAACAAAACGAGCGCCGAATGCTTCGAAAGTGCCGGCTTTAACAATGATTATTTTGGTTTTAGTGGTTCATTCGGAATTAATCATATTCGGTATCAAAGTTGTATTAATTTAGTTTTACAGTTAAATTCATATTGCCTCGATGAATCCTCACAAACCTTTATAAACTGTACATGTATTTAAAAATATAATTCCGCATCATGATTCGCCGAACCCAGTGCAAATCGGAACAACACGATATTATATTTTCAGCGTTGATTGTGGAGATATTTTTTCCTTGTGCCTAAGTGATATTTACGTTTCCACATCAGCAGAAACAACGAGAAGTTCAATCAAGCCCCAGGAGTCAAGCAGGGGGTCAATTAATCAAGCTGGTCTTTTAGAATAGCGTGCTGGGTAGAGAGGTGCCTGAATTTCATCACAATCTGTCGCGATGGATCTGAACCTGGAGGAAGAGTTTATAGACAATTTACGTTTTGAGTAAGTGCTGGGTGCCTTAATATATACCCATTAACCCCTTAACGGCCAGAAACACTTGTACATAAGTTTTTAAAGCCAACAGATGATATGGTTCTGGTGAGAATTTTTGTTTTTTTAATCCTGTAACATTTTCGTACAGAATTAGAGGAATTTTCTCGGTGGCTTACCCATTTCAGATGCTTTCTTCAGTACTTTTTAAATATGGAGGGGGAGGGGAGGTTATCCAGCCCCTTGTTCTGTCTGTTACTGGTATATATTGAATCATTAAATTAGGTTAAGTTAGGATAGGTTAGGTTCAGCAGCTCGAGGTTGGGCTAAGGTACTTCAGCTTGTTTTAATGTAACTTATATGTAGATTTTGTAACAGACAGGGATAAGAGTTGGGGAATCCCTCATTCCCAGTTCTTATTTTCTTGCTGTGTTGATGGGGGGCGCGGTAGCACAGTGGTAGCGCGCTGGACTTGTGATCGGGGGATTGCAAGTTCGAGCCTCGCCCGGGCTGCCATGCCGGGAGGGGTAGCTCCCTCCTGTAACCCTAGCGGGGCTATATAGTCCAATACAGGGCTTAGCTCGGGGGAACTCCATTTCTCCCATTTTTTTTTGCTGTGTTAAGTCATAATATAATTTTTTTCTCTTGCTAAGTGTTCAGGTGAAGCTGAATGCAGTATTTACAAAACTTCTTCCTGTTAATCCCTTCAGTCAGGCAGCATTTAATTTTTTTTGTTTTTGGTTTTTGTATTGTATCATCAATAAAGGTTCCAATATGGTTTTATGTATCAGCTTTGGTCGCCTAATGGTGGCTTTCCACACTGCTCGATCTCTGGCAGCCTCCCTGTTCAGTCCCTTATCCCGAAGGTCACACTCTGTAACCTTGTCCCAGGTCTTTTTCAGTCTGTCTGTCACAATCCTACCCCTGATGTTCATGCTTTTTTTTTGTTTGTTTGTTTAGGTTATATTATTTATTTTAGAATAGACTTTTCAAAATACCAGTACTGAGGCTAGTTATGAGAGGCTTTTGAAAAATTAGATCAGATGATGATGATGGTAATGATCTTTTTAGTATTGATGATGATGGCAATGATGATAAGGATGATGGTAATGATGATGATGCAATAATTAACTCCTTACATTCTGCTGTTTCAGAAAATTTGACAGTGAGCAGGCCAAAGCAGAAGCCAGCCTGTCTCTGCTGGAGCACATTGTTGCAAATTACGAGTGGCAGAATGCGAGGTGAGAACATTATTGGAACTTTTTACTGTGAGTTCACCTTTTTGCCTTTCTTTTTTATTGGTAATACTATCAGATTGTTTTACTTAGGTGAGGAGAGCCCTGGTGCTTGGTGGTGGCAACTATCATCCCCTCATTTGATGTAGTTAATTATTGATACACAGTGAAAAAATTATCCCTTTATTGTGTTAACTAAAGATACACAGCAAAATAATTATCCACATCCTTTATTACATTATGACAAAGTAAAGTATCATCCTCTCATTTGATGTAGTTAATTATTGATACACAGTGAAATAATTAGTAAAGTATCATCCTCTCATTTGATGTAGTTAATTATTGATACACAGTGAAATAATTAGTAAAGTATCATCCTCTCATTTGATGTAGTTAATTATTGATACACAGTGAAATAATTAGTAAAGTATCATCCTCTCATTTGATGTAGTTAATTATTGATACACAGTGAAATAATTAGTAAAGTATCATCCTCTCATTTGATGTAGTTAATTATTGATACACAGTGAAATAAGTATCCTTCCATCCATCATCCAGTCCTATGTTGCCCCATGAGAAGTGTAGGAACCTGAGGCTAGGCAAGTTGGTCCTGACATTTAAGATGAGAGGGAATAATTATCCATAAACTGTATTAAATTGTGTCACTAAGTAAATACCCCTGCCAGTGAGCTGCTTACCCTGCTGCGTAACGTTGCGGTGGCGGTGTCGGCAAAGCTTCCCTGGGAGACAACGCCGTGCAACCTCGTCCACCGAGCCATTAAGGTACCGTCACTCTGGCCTGGGGTTTGTTGACTCGGCAGGCATTGGTACTCCACTTTCTTGCCGTTTTCTGTTGCTTAATACTCATTACTATTTTCTTGATCTGTCTTTCAATCTTTCTATCTATCTTATCTGTCTGTCTATCCATCTGTGTATCTATCTATGTGTCTATCTCTAGTGAGATGCCTTAATCCAGTAAGGGGTAGCCACAGACAGATAGCCTCAATGTCACCCTGTCCCCTGCCACTTTACTCACGTACGGTACACTCTCCTCTCTGTTCCATCCCTCCATCTCGTCCTCAGCCTTCCCCTCCTTCTTCCCCCTCAACCTCATTCACACACACTCTCCTCATTAGTTTGTCACTCTCCATCCTCTCCACATGGCCAAACTGTCTCACTGTATTTCTCCTGACTCTTTCTATCAGATCCATATCCACACCACAATGCTCCTTCATTTTACTCAAACCTCTAAAATTGGTGTTTCACAATTGCGATGGGTTGGGCATGTGAAGAGGATGGAGGATGTGTGTGTGTGTGTGTGTGTGTGTGTGTGTGTGTGTGTGTGTGTGTGTGTGTGTGAGAGAGAGAGACAGAGAGAGAAGCGTGAATATTTGGGGCAGGGTTGTGAGAGGCAGACCAAAAAAATAGACCTGGGATGAGGTCACAGAGTGTAGCCTCAGGGATAAGGGACTGAATAGGGAGGCTGCCAGAGATTGAGCAGTGTGGAGAGCCGCCATTAGGTGACCAAGGCTGGCGTATGGATGATGGAGCCTTTAAAAATAGTACAGTATAAGTTTGTGCCCCATTTTTCAATCCATCGTAAGACTTTTTTCCTCTCGTACGATCGTTATAGATAGTCCTGGACGAATACAGCAGCTGCCAGGGTATCGGTGATGGAGGGGGGTACCAGGGCCTGCCACAGATGCTGGTGGACCCTGCGGGGGGTGAGCTGCCCCAGTGTACCAAAGTTATCCCAGAACTGAGGAATCGCATCCTGGAGGTGCTGGCCGAACACCGCGCTGAGCTGGAACAGAGGTGCGTGTGGGGTTTGAAATTACACATACACTTTTTTGGGGGGTTCAAGGATGCACATACACTCTTTTGGGGTTCTAGGCAATACACTCTTTGGGGTTCAAGGCTACACATGCACTCCTTTCACCTTAACTTGGCCCAGATTTTACCCTCTCTTTCAGCTTATTTCTCATAGGTCATTGGCAGAAATAGGTGGTGTTATTGCCCTACATTCATTTGATTGTGTTTCATTGTAGGATAATGATGGTGATGATGATGACAGTGATAGTAGTAGTAATAATAATGATGATGGTGATGATGATGATGATGATAGTATTAGTAATGATAATAATGATGATAGAAGTAGTACTAATAATGATGATGATGATGATGACAGTGATAGTAGTAGTAATAATAATGATGATGGTGATGATGATAGTATTAGTAATGATAATAATGATGATAGAAGCAGTAATAATAATAATAATGATGATGATGACAGTGATAGTAATAGTAATAATAATGATGATGATGATAGTATTAGTAATGATAATAATGATGATAGAAGCAGTAATAATAATAATAATGATGATGATGATGACAGTGATAGTAATAATAATAATGATGATGACTATGCCAATGATAGTAGCAGTAATAGTAAAAATGATGATGATAATGGTGATGGTGATGACAGTGAAAGTAGTAATGATAATAATAATAATGATGATAATTGTACTACTGCTGCTACTGAACTGCTGCTGCTACTACTACTACCTCTATTACTACAACTAATGGTGATCATGATGCTACTACTACTACTACTGCTACTACTACTACTACTACTACTACTACTACTACTACTAGTAATAATAACACTAATAATAATAATCATCATCATCATCACTACTACTACTACTACTATTACTACTAATACTACTGCTAATAATAGATATAATAATAATAATAATAATAATAATAATAATAATAATAATGATAATAATACTTCTAAGCTCTCTCTCCTTCCGCAGCCAGGAGTTGATAGCGATGCAGGGAGAGAGTAAGATCCACAGTGACGAAGTGATCCTGACCTGCGGCAAATGTCCCTTAGTATTGTCCTTCCTCACTAGGGCCGCATCACGAAGGAAATTCCATGTTATTGTGGCCGAGGGTGCTCCATCGTACCTGGTAATTGGCGGGGGGGAGAGAGAGAGAGAGAGGGAAAGAAGGGGAGAGAAGAAAGGAAAAGAGAGAGGGGGGGGGAGAAGACAGGAAAAGAGAGAATGAGAATGGTATGGGGTGTTAGGGTGAGTGTGGAGAGACTACATAACTGGAGAGAGAGAGAGAGAGAGAGAGAGAGAGAGAATACTGTATATGTGTGTGTGTGTGTGTGTGTGTGTGGAGAGGGAAGTGTTTGTTTTTAGTGTGTTTCCTTCTATATATGTTTAGAGAGAGAGAGAGAGTTTATTTTCACATATATATAACCATGAAAGAACATTAAATATACTTTTATAGAAGAATTATGCTGTGTTTCTCTGCAGCACTGATACAAGAATATAGACAGATGGATAGATAGATAGATGGATAGATGTGCTGGATTTATAGTGGATAGATAGACAGGTAGATAGATACTAAAGATTTACACCAGAAAAAAAGACACACACATTACAAGGAGTACAAGTAACTCTGATATTTTTCTATGTAGGGTCACTCCATGGCAGAAGCTCTGTGTGGTGAAGGGATGCAGACAGATCCAAGAATATAGGCAGATGGAACAGTTAGATAGAGAGATAGACAGATAGATAGATAGATAGATACTCAGGATTTATAGCAGAACAAGAACTATTGGTACGTTTACACAGGGTCACTCAATGGCGGAAGCGCTGTGTGGTGAAGGGATCCAGACGACGCTGATCCAGGACTGTGCCGTCTTCCCCATGATGTCGCGCGTCAACAAGGTCATCATCGGCACACAGACGGTCCTCAGCAACGGCGGCATCAAAACATTCGTCGGCGCAGCGTCTCTTGCCGCCGCGGCTAAATTCTACTCTGTTCCGGTCAGTGAGATCTCGTGGTCGTAACTCTGTGTGTGTGTGTGTACTTTCTGGTGTGTTAAGGAAGCTCCCTAACGTCTCTTCCTAAGTGATTTATTTGGCTTATTACACCTTGCTGTCCTCTTATTACATCTTGGCCCTGATTTTTCTCCCCTTGTTGCTTATTTCACATAGCTCAGTGACAGAATAATACAATGCTATGGCTCTACATCCTTCCCATGGCACTTCTTCATGATTAGCACCATAGTTTAGTGTTAATCTCATGTCACAAATCAGTATTCAAGATAGAGTGATGGTACTTTTAGCCAAGTTAGGGTGAAAAAAGTATAGCAAAGTTTTCCGACCTTAGCCTTGGGTGGGAAAGGAGGTCTTGATAATGATGATGATGATGATGATTTTCCATCCTCTGTTCTGTAATTTAGAAAAAAGGAAAATTATATGATATTTTAGACCAGTTTAGAGTGAAAAGGGTTTAGTAAATTTTTCCGATCTTTTTCAGCTGTACGTTTGCACCCCAATGTACAAGTTCAGCCTGATCAGCGGTGAGGAAGTGAACCATTACGACAGTGGCGGTATTATCATTCCTACTGGCACAAATCTTCCTCCCTCCGTCAATGTTGCCGTGGCGAAATTCGACTACGTCCCTCCGGAAAATGTCACCAGCTTCATAACCAATAAGTAGGTTGAGTTATTTTGAGTATATTGTTTTTATGTAGCGGTAGTTGGGTGCACTCACCATCCATTCACTCGATGTAGTGCTGCTCTCAAGTGACTGCCCTTTCCTCTCTTCCGTCCTTCTTCCCTTCCTTCTTCTTCTGTCTTTCTTTCCTTCATGCTTTCTGCTTCCTTCTGCCTGCGGGTGACCTTACACTCCCTCTTCTGTCGTTCTTTCCTTCATTCTTTCTTCTTCTTTCTGTGAGCTGGGGGGAGGGCAGTGAAATGGCGGGGGACAGGGTGACATGGAGGTGATTGTTTGTGGCCACCCCTTACGGGATTCAGGCGTCTGGCAATAGATAGATAGATAGTTTGCCTCTCTCGCTGGAACGATGAACCTAGATATAAGAGTGTGAGAAGGAAGCATACTGTCTGTCGTTTGGGTAGGGATGAGACGTATGGAAGGTGTGACTTGAACTGTTTTGATATGATAGCAATAGCTTCTGGTGATCGGCATAATAGTATCTTTCCTCTCTTTCAGCCGAGGTATTGCGCCGTCGTACGTGTATCGGCAGCTGATTGAACTGTACCACCCGGCCTCGTACAACCTCTAGATTAAGTCATCCTTGGTTGTGTTTGTATGTACTGCCATGAACAATATTTTAGTACCACATCTCTGTTGGTTATGGCAGAGAAAGGTGTTACGTGAACTGTTTTTATGTGAAGCTACAAAACGTGGTGAATGTTTTTGATGTATCAGATAGAGCAAGGATTACGAGGGCTTGCATGGTGAGTGAATGGAAGCGTGGCCTATTGGACTGGGCAAATTGGGGCTGTCTGGACATTGCTACTCCTCACCCTGCCCTAGGATGGGAAAGGAAGTCCGGATGATGATGATGAGCAATATGAAGCACACACCAAAAGCGTATGGGAAGAAAGGATACTCTCATTTGTCAGGATAGGAGTGAGAAACAAAGACAGTAGGTCACAAGGCTGGCGGAAGATAGTCAGTGAAGGTTTGCTAATGGTTTTACACTCATATGTAATAGTTCTTTCTGACCCCTTTCCCTAACACTGAAATGGATGGCCTCATGTGGTGGCACTTAAGTGGTAGAAATGTACACACACACACACACACACACCAAAAAGTATCGGTGCACACTTGACGCAAAGCATTATGAGACGCGGACGATGGCTACTGGGAACTGAACAACAATTTTTTCCCCATGCTGATAAACTTGCTCTCTCAAGGATGCAATATATGGCTTGTTTATGACCTTTTCTTTCTAGTTACAAATAAATCTTACCGAGAATTCATGAGCTATAATGGTCATTTCGGATATCATCGTGCCTTACCTGCGTGATACTTTTTGGTGTGACTGTACATGGTGCATTTGACAGGTAGTAGTAGAAATAGTAGTAGTAGTAGTATAGTAATAGTAGAAGTAGTAATAGTAGTAGTAGTAGAAATAGTAGCAGTTACAATCTCAGGCTCATCTGAATGTAAACCCAGTGGACTGCAGGCTGAAATCATCCTTCTGTAGACCACCATCATCCTCTCAGGGGATAGGGAGGGAGTTGAGGGACATGTGTACCACTGGGCAGTGGAGCCGCCTTGTTATATCAGCGCCACCACATGAAGGCATCCCTGTCCCGCACCAGCAGACTGAGGTGATTTGGACGTGTGGAAAGGGTGAAATTGATTTAGCGAAATGTTGCACAAATTTAAATGATGGGAAGAGTAGAGGCAAAGTTAAGGTGATTTAAGATGCTGAGAAGAACACTGTAGAGGTAGTACTTCAGAGAGAGAGAGAGAGAGAGGTATAGGGTATTAGAGTGAGTGTGAAAGGACTAAACAGCTTGTGAGAGAGAGAGAGAGAGATTATAGTGAGTGTGAAGAAACTATGCAGCTTGAGAGAGAGAGAGAGAGAATGGTATAGGGTATTAGAGTGAGTGTGAAAGGGCTAAACAGCTTGTGTGTGTGTGAGAGAGAGAGAGAGAGCTATAGCCTGAAGGTTGGGTGAACAAGGCAGGCCCATCCAAGGTCAGAACACTGCCTTTTGAAATGTTTGCAAAATTATTATTATTATTATTACTGTATTGATATTATTATTATTATTACTCATTATTATTATTATTACTATTTTTTTTATTATAACTAAGATGGTGCAGTGATAATAACTTTGAATTTTGATCAGTAAATATTGCCTTAAATGGTAGGGATAATTTCTATAGCAGCTGTTATCCATAATGTAAACTGTTTTTAATAAATATAGGCTTGTTCCTGATATATGGAGTTTGTAATATTTCTATCTATCTTTCTGTCTCTCTCTCTGTCTATCTATCTATCTGTCTATTTATCTATCTATCTGTCTTTCTATCTATCTATAGGACACCTTAATCCTGTAAGGGGTGGTCAGAAACAAATCGCCTCCATGTCATCCTGTCCCATGCCAATTTGCTGCCCTCTCCCCAGGTCACACCCCCTCTTTCATGTACCTCTCTGCTTCATCCCTCCATCACATCCTCAGTCTCCCCCTCCCCCTTCCACCTCACTCACATACACTCCTTGTTAGTCTCTCACTCTCCATCCTCTCCACATGGCCAGACCACCTCAGTGTGTTTCTCCTAACGCTTCCTATCACATCCACATCCACACCACAACCCTCCTTCACTTCCTCATTTGTCAGTCAGTCTCTCCATGTGACTCCACCTCCACCTCACTCTGATATTGCCTTCACTCTAGTCTCCCCCTCCCTCTGCCCTCCAGGTCCCTCCCTCACTCTAGCCTCTCCCCCACTCTTCCTTCCCTCCCCCATGCAAAGGAAATTCTCTCTCTCTCTCCCCTTGACTCACTCTGGCCTCTCCCTCACTCTTCCCTCCCTCCCCCATGCAAAGGAAATTTCTCTCTCTCTCTCTCTCTCCAGCATTTCCTTCCCCCCCTTCTTCCTTGAGATTTCCAGGCAAGAGGAAATAATAAGTACAGGTATTTTCATTGGGTAAGGAAGCTCCCCAACACCTTTTCCTAAGTGACTTATTTCGTTTATTACACCTTACTGCCTTCCTCTGTGCTACATAAATCCTTCAAACATTGCCATACTCTGCATAAATAGCACACAAAAGGATATTAAACCGCTGTATCCAAAAATAAACTGCTAAGGAAAAGGTGTTAGGGAGGAGTTAAAGATATGCAAGGACAAAAAAAGAGGCTTGAGGCAATATTTCTGTGGCTATACTTTCCAAATATTATAACTACTTGCTTGTTCCCCCTAATGGCTCAAATTTTTGTCCCTTTGCAACTCACTTTTCATGCACATCAGTGGCAGAAAAAAGACAATACTGTGCCTCTATATCCTTTCCGTTTGTTTTTGCCTAGCATCATATTCTGGTGTTAATTTCTTGTAGCTCAGCAGTCAAGGAGGGATAGTAATTTTAGGCCAAGTTTGAGTAAAAAGGGTATAGATATCAGTATATATCCACATTTTCCGGCAGCATTTCCCTATACTGTACATACATTCATCCATATTATGCTCTCCACACTTGCTTTTCACCAATGCTTGCCCTACCAAACCGATAACATCTAGATAAATGTCATTTAAAATTAGCGCGACGATGATAAATTGTTCGAAAATATCGGTAACATTACGAATATGGAAGTATTAGGAAATTAAGAGAGAAATCACTAACACTATATGATATTTTGCGATAGATACTGATGCAACACTAAAAAAATAGCATTATGTCAACTGTACAAAAGTTTCCAGTATTTCTACCAAGCCTGTTTTTACTGTAGACGGAAGTGATGGAAACGGACATAGAGCAGGAAGCTCTCGGATGTCACAACGTCCTGTCAGGCTGTGATTTCCAGCTTTATAGATAAAATTACGTTGTGTAACTCGTGGTCTCAGTTGCAGTAAACCCCCAGTATCATTTGGAAAGGTCTAGAGAACACTAGATATGGGTGGTGTCTAAAATTGAGCACACGTCATACTTTTCCTAGATGGTGACGTCATCAAGGTGGTTAGTTTAGCGGTTTGGCCTCAACTTAGCGGTACCAGCAATACGAAATCAGCTGTTTTGTAGAGATATGAGTATTTTGGCAATACTCGAAGTACTCTAATAGAGTTTTAGTTTTATTCTTGGGACTGTGGAATTCTTTCAGCGATTTTTTGAGTTTTGTGTACCATGCTACACGGTAGCGGCTTTTGGTATAGCAATGATATAGATATTTTCAGAACATTTTAACGTTACTTTTGTTATCATCATTTCTCCATTGAGTTTTTAGAGTTTTGTGGTTTTATTCATATTGCTACCTTGTAGCGACTTTTGAGATAGCAACACGTGACGTCATACCGTCCTTGATGGCGTCATGACTGAACGTAGTAAACTCACATTCTCTGAATCACCGTCACGCGATAGTTAACAGCGGACCACCTAGGGGCCTTAGAACGTCTGTATTCGTAAGGTGAGTAAGTCTCAAGTTTTGGAACTAGAATGAAGTACTTTTGAATTTGAGGTGAACTTTGATCTCTGCCTTATCTCGCCATTTTTTTTATGCTATGTAGTGATTAATATTTATCTTGACCGTGACAGTGTTCAGCCAGAAGCTTCAGAACGTCCACATTATTTCAGAAGGGTGAATATGGCAGTAAATTTAGGGAGAAAATTTAAATAATTGCTTTTTTCAGGATTGGCGTATCTGTAGTTAGTTTTTAATGGTTTTGTGGTGGTGATTTGTTATATTTACGGTGACAGGCCTTTGTTTATCACCCATATTATATCCCATCACCGTCTTGTTGTTCTAGGGGACGTGTTTCACCTTGCTTGTTAATTAGTAAGTATTGATCCAAAGGGTGGTATTTCGGGAATTTTTTGCATATTTGAAGTCGTGGTTACTATACTGGATTTTTTGTAACTTAGCTAACCAGGCTAAACTGATCTAACTGGCTTAACCTAGCATCTAATTGTACCTAACCAATCTAACATAACTGATATAAGACCAAACTAACCTGACTGATGTAATATATCCTAAATACCGAGCCTAACTAACCTAACAATTTAACCTAAGTAAAACACCTAGTTAAATTGAACTGACCTAACTGATCTGCCCTAACCTAATCTATCTGTCTATCAACTGCCAGATGCCTTAATCCTGGAGTGGTTACAAGCTAATTACTTCCATGTTGTTACACCCTCCTCTCTAATATACCTCTCCACTCCGTCCCTCCATCTCATCCCTTGGTTACTAGTCAAATCGGAGCACACTTAGCCATCAGCTGTACATCTAACCTTATCTACACATATGCTAATGATTCCACCCTTCACCTTTCCACTCGGTTCCTGCAACGTCCTTCTCAGCAGTTACTTCAACAAACAAGGGATGAGGCTATGGCACACCTAATGTCTGACTTGGCTCATATCTCTGACTGGGGTAAAAATAACCTTGTTGTTTTTAAACCATCAAAAATGCCGTTCTTTCATCCATCAACCTGACAAAATCTTCCACAGGAGTACCCTCTAATTTTTAACAATGTCCAGCTCAATCCTGCATCATCTTTAAACATACTTGGGATTTCATTCTCTCGGGATTTATCTTGGAAAGAGAATGTTACCTCCCTTGTAAGATCAGCTTCTAAGAGATTGGGTGTGCTAAGCTGACTCCGTACCTTCTTTACCCCCGCACAGTTGTTGACTCTATACATACATGGGTTTTATTTGCCCCTGTGTAGAGTACAACTCTCTTGTGTGGGGAGGCTCCCCACATACAGCTCTTCTCAATAGGGTGGAGTCAAAGGCTTTTCGTCTCATTAACTCTCCTTTTACTGGCTCCCTTCAACCTCTGTCCCTTTGCTGCACTGTTGCATCTTTGTCTTTTCTATCGCTGCTTCAGTGGTCACTGCTCCTCTGAACTGTCTACTTGCATTCCTCCATCTCTACAGTGGGCACTGAGCACCTGTCTAGCAACAAACTCTCATCCCTTTTCTGTCCAACTCTTTAATGCAAGAGTTAACTGTTACTCTCAGTCCTTCATGTACCTTTGCAGCAGGTCAACTAAGGAACCGTCTTCCTCTGTCTGTATTTCCAGCTGCCTGTGACCCACGTATGTGGAATGTGGCTTTATGTTATTTTGTATTTCTTTTTTTTTTAGTTGTTGGTGGTGGCGACCATCATCCACTCACTTGATGTAATGCTGCCTACTTCTTCCTTAGCCTGTATCATTGATTTTCTGTGCCTGCCCTCCTCTCTTGCTACTTCTCCCATCTTTCCTGTCACTTCTTATTGCTCTTCTTTCCTTTACAGGTGGCTTTACATTGAGTGACAAGCCAAATGGCATCCTGTAAGCCAAGAAACCATTTACAACACTGGGTGGTAACCGTATAACCAAACCATACCTGCTCCCTACATGTCAGCAAGTGGGTTGGTGGAGGGTTAGTGCCCCTCCCAGTAAAACAAATAACTCAAAGTCAAATGGCCACCCCTTATGGGTTTATTGCATCTGACAATAGAAAGATTGATAGATAGTAATTTTTTTTCTTGGAAGGAACAGTCTTGCAGGTTTCTGGCCTTTGGTTCATTCTTTTCATTCATTCATTCACTGCCAGACGCCATGTATCCTAAACGGGGTGGCCAAGGGCTTAGAGTTAATTGTTTTACAGGGAGGGGCACTAATCCTCCACCAACCCCACTTGACACGTAGGGATGCCAACAGCATCTGGTGTTCCCAGGCGGTCACCCATCCAAGTACTAACCAGACCCAACCTTGCATTAAAAAAAAAAAAAAAAAAAAAAAGCAACAAGGAAATGCTTATAGTGTTATCAGGAATGTTGTACGAAGCCCATTGTGAAAGACTTGATCAGGGGGCAGAGATAACTTCAGTCTACGGCAGTTCAAATCCAACAGTTACAGATTTTTTATGAATGGACGTCTGTAATCTGGTGTATGGATTAGTCTATCTATCTGTCTATTGCCAGACGCCATAATCCCTTAAGGGCTGGCCATTTGACTTTGAGTTATTTGTTTTAAGGGGAGGGGCACTAACCCTCCACCAACCCACTTGTTCACACGTAGGGAGCACGTATGGTTTGGTTATATGGTTACCACCCAGCGTTGTAAATGGTTTCTTGGCTTACAGGAAACCATATTTTTCTTTGATTTGTTTTTCCTTCCTCTGTTCTGCTTTAAATAAAAAATTGTGGAGGTTGTGGTTGATAATGGTGAGTTATTTATTTCTGTTGGGAATGTGATTGAAGGCTTTGATTTTGTGTTCGTTTGTGGAGAGGGTGGAAAGTGAGAGACTGACAGAGAGAGTGTATGTGAGTGAGGTGGAGGAGGGGAGAGGGAGGGGAAGGCCAAGGATGAGATGGAGGGATGGAGTGGAGAGGTATTTGAGAGAGAGGGGTGTGAGCTGGTAGCAGGGCAGTGAAATGGCAGGGGACAGGGCAACATGGAGGCGATTTGTTTGTGGCCACCCCTTACAGGATTAAGGCAATAGATAGATAGATAGATGATGGTGATTTCTCAATGATAATGATGACTTATTACTGGTGATGATGCTTATGATGATGATGGTGCTTTCGTTTTTTGGTTGATGATGATGATGATTTATGTTGATGATGTTGATGATAGCTCAGCCACTGCCTTTGTATCTTACCTTATCCCTTCAGGTTGGAGAAAGAGGTCAGGGTGATGATGATGATGATTTCTCGCTATTGATGATGATGATTTCTTGTTGATGATGATGATGATGGTCTTATTTTTGTTGATGATGATGCTTATTTAATGATGATGATAATGATTTTGCATGATGATGACTATGATGATGATGATGATTTCGTACGATGATGATGATGATGTGTACGTATTTGTTTCAGAGTGTGGTAGTTGGGTAAAGAAGTCACAATGGCTGGTGGAATGCCGGACAGAACCTTCCTCGTGAACGTCTTCAGTCAGTAAGTTGTCACAGTACGGCCTTCCTTCCTGTTGTTGTTGTTGTGGGCCCTGGATTATTTTGTATCGTAGTGTTTATCATTCGTTTCGTTTACAAAGGCTCCAAAATACTTGCATGTTCCAGCCTTGGTCACCTAATGGCGGCTCTCCACACTGCTCCTCTTGCTTTTATTGATCCTGGATTATTTTGTATTGTATTGTTTATCATTCGTATTGTTTATAAAGACTCCAACAAACCTCCGTGCTTCGGCCTTGGTCACCTAATGGCTGTTGTCCATGTCATTGGCTTATCCCTGAGGTCACACTCTATGACCTCGTCCTTGGTCTTTTTTTTTGGTCTACCTCTCGCACCCCTTCCCCCAGCGCCGCACTTCTCACCTTCCACACCCAGTTGTCATCCTCCATCCTCTCCACATGCCCAAACCATCTCAATCTACCCCTCCTCGACACAGCACCAGTACACTTCAGTCCCATCCTTCCTCCCAAACCATCTCGATCTACCCCTCCTCAACACACACCAATACACCCCAGTCACATCCTTCCTCTCACCTTTTCTATCGCAATCCTAGGCCTCTCAGGTGTCACATTCAGGGATGCATGAAGGTTGACGAGCCTGTGTTACAAAGTAGGAATGAGTCTGCTTGGTTACTCTGCTCTTTTCATCTTAACTTGGGCCTTCTGCTTCATCCTAATATTGCATTCTGTACTTTCAGGGTGGACCGGGACAGAAGCGGTGCCATTGATGCGAAGGAACTGCAGTCAGCGCTGTCCAATGGCAACTGGACAGCATTTAACCCAGACACAGTGAGGCTGATGATTGGTGAGTGATGGGTGCAGGGTGGTGAAGGTGGTGTGTGGGTGTCTGATGGGCTTGCTGTCTTGTGGCATCAGTTGGGGTGGTAGTAGTAATAGTAGAAGTAGTAGTAGTAGTAGTAATAGAAGCAGTAGTAGTAGTAATAGTAGTAGTAGTAATTGGACAGCTTTCAACGTACACACAGTGAGCCTGTTAATTGTTGAGTGCCCTGGAGAGTTTAATGATGTAATGCTGCCTACTTCATGCTTCACCTTTATCATTCTTTCTCTGTGTCTGCCCTCCTCTCTTCCTGTTTCCCCCAACTTTCCTATCACTGTTTATTACTCTTCTTTCCTGTTCAGGTGGCTTTCCTGTAAGCCAGGAAGCAATTTACAACGCTGAGTGGTAACCATATAACCAACCCATGTGTATGATGGTAGTGATGATGATGATGATGATGTCTTTCTTTCTTGCTCTATCAGCATTTCCCTATTTATTTCTGTTATATAATGCCTTTGGTTCCTGTCTCCATGTTTTAGTCTGATGAGCAGCATATAATTGTATTTAGCCAAGATAGCACCATCTATTTTCTAACACAAAGATAGCACAATTTATTCCCCAACACAACACACTATCATCAACATGTTATCAGTCAAGATGCACCTCTTTCATTCAGGGATTGTGTAGGTGTATGTTCCCTACAGTCAGTCTTGGTCACCTAATGGCAGCTTTCCGTGCTGCTTGATCTCTGGCAGCGACCATATTCAATCCCTTATCCCTGAGGCCACACTCTATGACCTCATCCCACATGTTTGGTCTCCCTCTCATAACCCCTCTCCCGATGCTCGCACTTCTTGTAATCCCCGACCAATTGTCATCCTCCATCCTAACTTTCTCTTCTGACTGTGATTTCATGTGTTATTTTTCCAGGTATGTTTGATCGTAAAGGCACAGGCACCATCAACTTTGACGAGTTTGGTTCGCTGTGGAAATACGTGACGGACTGGCAGCAGTGTTTCCGCTCCTTCGACAGGGACCACTCGGGCAACATCAGCAAAGAGGAGCTCAAGACTGCCATCACCACCTTTGGATATAGGTGAGAGGACGGCCGGGAAGTGTGGCGGTGAGGATGCCAAGGGCTGGGGTGGTGAATGCCTCTACATTGAGTGACAAGCCAAATGGTTTCCTGTACACCAGGAAACCATTTATGATGCTGGGTGGTAACCATATAACCATATTATAGCGCCTGGTGGTTTAGTGGGTAATTAAGGCACTCCAGTCAGATTGAGCCGGTGAAGGGTTATATCCAAGGGGTGGTTGGGGTTTATTGCTAACGTAATGCCACTCAGGGATGAATGAGGCTGGTCACTCTCATCTTAAATGTCAGGACCAACTTGCCTAGCCCTGGGCTCCTACACTCATCATGGGGCAACGCAGGATTAGACGAGATAGAAGGATTTACAACATAGAACAGGACAGTAAGGTGCAATAAGCCAAATGAATCACTAAGGAAGAGGTGTTAGGGAGCTTCCTTAACCGATGGCAGTATCGGTTAAGGAAGCTCCCTAACACCTCCTCCTTAGTGATTTATGGAGCTTCCTTAACCGATGGCAGTATAGGTGTGTGCTCATGTGTGTCAATTTTCCGTTTCAGGTTTTCGGATCAGTTTTACGAGATTCTGATGAGACGGTTTGACAGATCCGGCAAGGGAGGCATCTACTTTGATGACTTCATTCAGTGCTGCGTTGTGCTGCATGTAAGTGTGCTGTATAGTTGTAGTTATTTGTAGTACTGTAGTAGTAGTGGTAGTAGGAGGGAGAGGAGTCTTAGTAGTGGTGATGGTGGTGGTGGTAGTAGTAGTAGTAGTAGTGTGGTATAGTATTAATATTTTTAGTAGTAGTTGTAATATTAGTAGGTGATGTAGTTCTAGTAGTAGTAGTAATAGCTCTAGTATTTTATTATTATTATTATTTTTATTATTATTATTATTATTATTATTAGCTGGTGCATTTTACTCATTATGATTGTAATTATAATTATGATGATAATTATTGTTATTAGTTTTATATTATTATTATTATTATTAATATTGTTCTGTTATTATTATTATTATTATTTTAGCTTAGTGATCTGTGCTGGGAAAAGGGGTAGTGATAATTATGATGATTTTATTTGCTTTTTAAACCCTACCTTACCCTGTCTCTTTATGAGAAAGGAGGTTGGGATGGTGGTGGTGGTGGTGGTGGTGGTGGTGGTGATGGTGGTGGTGGTAGTGATGTTGATGATAATGATGGTGGTAGTAGTAGTAGTAGCAGTGGTGGTGGTGGTGGTGGTGGTGGTGGTAGTGATGTTGATGATAATGATGGTGGTAGTAGTAGTAGTAGTAGTAGTAGTAGCAGTGATGGTGGTGGTGGTAGTGATGTTGATGATAATGATGGTGGTAGTAGTAGTAGTAGTAGTAGCAGTGGTGGTGGTGGTGGTGGCAGTAATGATGATGTTGGGGGTGGGGGTGATGATGACAATGATGATGATAGTGATGATGATGGTGAAGCTTTCTAGGAACTGAAATTGATGATGACGCCACTGATAATGCTGATAGTGATGATAGTTGTAGTAGTGTAAGGTGTTTGCCGTTGCAGATCATGACTTCAGAGTTCCGTCAGTGTGATAAGGAGCAGAAGGGGGTTGCGACGTTTACCTATGAGCAGTTTATGTCGGCCATGGTCAAAATTATGTAAACAAACACACACATTCCTTTCCGATGTGGGATTTCGGCCAAACGTAGGTGGACGAGTGTTTTAGGCATGCTTGCTTCGCCCTCGTCTCGGCCTAGCACTGTGTTTTGAGTGGTAGGGGAGAGGGGTAGAGAAATGCTGAGTAAAATAATAATAATAATAATAATGATAATGATAATAATGTATCTATCTGTCTATTGCCAGACACTTCAATCCCTTATACGGGGTGGCCACTAACAAATCGCCTCCACGTCACCCTGTCCCCTGCCATTTCACTGCCCTGCTCCCAATTCACACCCCCCTCTCTCATATACCTGTCCACTCCATCCCTCCATCTCATCCTTGGCCCTCCCCTCCCTCTCTCTCCCTCCACCTCGCTCACATACACTCTCCTCATTAGTCTCTCCATCCTCTCCACATGGCCAAACCACCTCAATAATGATAATAATAATAATAATAGTATAGTTTATACAGTGTGTCCCGTTTAATTGTGTAAAATATCAGGTCTATTTCGTGTCTGCACTTCGTTCAATTCTCAATCAGTCATCATTCTCTCTCTCTCAAACCTCTCTTACCTATGACTCGAGACTTGCATATCTGATTGGTTCCTGGTGCTGTATTCTTGTCGAGTAAGGAAGCTCCCTAACACCTCTCCCTTAGTGGTTTGTTTTTGGATATGGCTGGTTGTGTGGGGTGTGATGTGGTGTGGGGTGTGATGTGATGTGGTAGTGTGGGATGTCATGTGGTGTGGTAGTGTGGGGTGTGATGTGGTGTGGTAGTGTGGGGTGTGATGTGGTGTGGTAGTGTGGGGTGTGATGTGGTGTGGTAGTGTGGGGTGTGATGTGGTGTGGTAGTGTGAGGTGATATGGTGTGGTAGTGTGGGGTGATGTGGTGTGGTGATGTGGGGTGTTGTGGTAGTGTGGAGTGTGATGTGGTAAGGTAGTGTGGGGTGTGACGTAGTGTGGTGTGGTAGTGTGGAGTGTGATGTGGTGTGGTAGTGTGGGGTGTGATGTGGTGTGGTAGTGTGTGCTTTGTTGTGGTGTGGGGTGTGATGTGGTGTGGTAGTGTGGGGTGTATTGTGGTGTGGGGTGTGATGTGGTGTGGTAGTGTGGGGTGTGATGTGGTGTGGTAGTGTGGGGTGTATTGTGGTGTGGGGTGTGATGTGGTGTGGTAGTGTGGGGTGTATTGTGGTGTGGGGTGTGATGTGGTGTGGTAGTGTGGGGTGTGATGTAGTGTGGTAGTGAGCGGTGTGATATGGTGTTGAAAGGTGACTGGAATTTCTTATTGACCTAGTGCTGCTCAGGGAAGAGGGACTGGGCACTCTCACCTTGTATATATGGACTGAGAAGGACCTGTATTCTCATAGGTTAAGGAGGCTCCCTAACACCTCTTCCTAAGTGGTTTATTTCTCTTATTACACCTTGCTGACCTCTTCTGTGTTACATAATAATTGTAATATCACCATACTTTGCATAATTAACATAGAAAGTGATATTACCCAGCCATATCCAAGAATAAATCAGTTAGGAAGAGGTGTTAGGGAGCTTCCTTAACTGGCAAGAATATAAGCCTTGATAATGGTGGAAAGGATTGGATGGTTGGATGAGTGGATGGATGGATGGATGGGTGGATGGATGGATAGTTGGATGGATGGTTGGTTGGACAGATGGATGTTTGGATGGATGGGTGAATGGATGGATGGATGGATAGTTGGATGGATGGTTGGATGGACAGTTTGATGGATGGATGGATGACTGAATGGATGGATGGATGGATGGACGAACGGATGGAAGGCATAGCTCGTACCACACAGACTCATGCACTAGACATCAGCAACTTGAAGGCGTATGCTGTGTATTTAAGTAACTTGTAGATTTTAGAAGTACTCACAGCTTAACACCTTCCTGGCACCTACTTAGCCTCCATGTTAAGTAGATAGTCATTGCTTTATAGTGCTACAGTTAGAATGCACTTAATATAGTAGTGTAAAGTGCTCTATAGTGGTGAATGTAGTGCCTTTTTATAGTGCTAGATTATACTGTGGTTGAATAATTGATAATAATTATAGTGGTGAATTGTGGTGTCTTATAGTGCTAGATTATACTGTGGTTGGATAATTTGATAAAGAATAATTATAGTGGCAAATGTGGTACCTTATTTATAGTACTAGGTTATACTGTGGTTGAGTACTTTGATAATAATTATAGTGGTGAATTGTGGTGTCTTATAGTGCTAGATTATACTGTGGTTGAATAATTTGATAAAGAATAATTATAGTGGCAAATGTGGTACCTTATTTATAGTACTAGGTTATACTGTGGTTGGATAATTTGATAAAGAATAATTATAGTGGCAAATGTGGTACCTAAGGAGTACTAGATTATACTGTGGTTGAATAATTTGATAAAGAATAATTATAGTTAGTGTGATTGTGAAATATTTATATAAGGATTTAGAGGTCATGAGGACTCGCATATGTGTGTGAATTTAGAACACACACACACACAAAAAAAGCACATTTGCAATTTTGGTTTTGAATACTGTGCACATCTTATTGCATATTTGAAGGACAGTGATCCAGCATTGCAAAATTGATGCATGTTGATGTGGTGGTTGATGTTGAAAATGCATGTTGTCACCTCATCTTATTAAGTGGGGTGATGATGATGATGGTGGTGGTGGTGACGGTGATGATGGGAATGATGATGGTGATGATCATGATGCTTTGGATGATGATGATGATGATGATAGTGATGATGATGATGATGATAGTGATTATGATGATGATGATGATGATGGTGATAGTGATTATGATGATGATGATGATGGTGATGATGATGCATATGTCACACCCTAAGTTTTTAAGTGAGAATATAAGGTGGTGATGATGATGATGATGATGGTGATGAATATGTCACACCTCTTGTTTTTAAGTGAGAATATAAGGTGGTGATGATGATGATGGGGATGATGATGAATTTGTCACACCCCAAGTTTTTAAGTGAGATATAATATGGTGGTGATTGATGATGATGATGATGATGATGATAACTAGACTTATTTTCATCCCTGCACCCCCCCCCACTTATATTCCACAGCTCTCCATCCTCTCCATAGCACTTCTTCATGACTAGCACCATATTCTACAGCTTTCCATCCTCTCCATAGCACTTCTTCATGATTAGCACTATATTCCACAGCTCTCCATCCTCTCCATAGCACTTCTTCATGATTAGCACTATATTCCACAGCTCTCCATCCTTTCCATAGCACTTCTTCATGATTAGCACTATATTCCACAGCTCTCCATCCTTTCCATAGCACTTCTTTATGATTAGGACTATATTCCACAGCTCTCCATCCTCTCCACAGCACTTTTTCATGACTGGCATCATATTCCAGTGCTAACCCCTTTCTCCATTCAGCATTCAAGATGGAGGGATGGCAATTTTAGGCCAGGGTGGAGTTGAGAGGTATATGAGGGAGGGGGGAGTGAGTTGGGGAAGGGCTGTCAAATGGTGGGTGACTGAGCTACTTGGAGGCGTTTTGTCTGCGGCCACCCTTTGCGGGATTACGGTGTTGCGCTATAGACAGATAGTTTTTTTTTGTGTGTGTGTATGTGTGTCTGACTCTGGGCATAGGCTTCACAGCCTGCTGCCAAGGCCCAGTAGTCCTCCTACATACCATACACCTCTGCATGTCACCACTTTGGCACTAATGCCCACTGTCCATACTGAATACATGTTAGGGCTGTCTCATACAGGACTGGTGTATTGGTATTAGCGGGGGTATTTTTACGACGTGTCGGTGTGTCTTCTGGTAGATCAGTATTTTTTTATTAAATTCAAATCCTTAAACTGTTCCCTGCCCCAGCTGGGATTTGGACCTGGGTCCGGTAGGACTGCAGGCCACCTCTCTACCGACTGAGCCACCGAAAATAATCGCTCCGTCTTTTCGTTCCCCTTGCAGACGTTCACTCAAGCCTTCAGTCAGCTGGACCAGGATCGGGACGGCGTGATCACCATCGGCTACGAGCAGTTCCTTCACCTAGTATTCAGCCACAGAGTGTAGGCTTAGGCATGGCAGGATAGGGGGGCAGGGGGCGATGTGTGGTGTTCGGGTAGAGTTAGGAGACATGCTAAAACCTCCCCCTTACTAGTAAATATTCTCGTGTGGTGCAGTAATTTTATATGTTACAGTACAGAGGTAAACAAGAGAGTACTGTACTATTTCTTATGTTACAGTATGGTGTCCCAGAGTACAGTACAGGTATACAAGAGTGTACTGTAATTCAAGTCCTAAAGCTGAAGTAAACCCAGAGAAAGTACTGTAATATATATTTTTTTGTTACAGTGTTTTCCCAAAGTTCAGTACAGAGGTATACAAGAGTGTACTGTGATTTAAGTCTCAGTGCTGAAAGTAACCCTGCGAGTGCTAAACAATCCTGCAGTTACAAGGTCAGGTTGTTGCACAGTCCAGGAGTTAATTACAGCATACAGCATTACAGTTTATTATGTACCTGTAACAGTTACAGCATCCACAGGGTACAAAAATAAACACAGATTATAAACTTCAAGTAAAATTAGTTACTGAAATGGTGCGTCGTTTGTTATTACAGTATAGTATTGTATTGTCATTGGATGAGGCTATAGTGTGTGACCTCAGGGATAAGGGATTGAATGGGGAGGCTGCCAGAGATCAAGCAGCATGGAGAGCCACCAGGAGATGACCGAGGCTGATGCATACAAGCAAGTTGGGGCCATTATAAACGATGCGATACAATATTATAAACGATACGATGGGTTCCAGAATTGCAACACTATTCTCGTATTCCATATTCCATTTTACTTCAATGCAGGGGCGTAGAGGGGTGTGGCAGGCATTATACCAAAGTCACTCTGCTGTGGAGGCGATTTGTTTGTGGCCACCCCCTATAAGGGATTAAGGTGTCTGGCAATAGATAGATACATAGATATTCTGCTTTTTACTACATATATAAGTGGCCTTCAATAGAGCAGCAGCTGACAACGCTCCTAATTCACCTAGTTAGTAAAGAGGTTGGAAGTAAGGTAGTATTCCCTGTGCGGATCTTGTTAATTTTTTGAGGACAGGGCGACATGGAGGTGATTTGTTTGTGGCCACCCCGTCCGGGTTTAAGGCGTCTGGCTGTAGATAGATAGGGGGTTTGTTGTGGTTGTGATAGTGTGTGGTTATGAAGGATGGACATTTATTCATAGTCCTGACCCTTATTCATATATAGAGAAGGGCTGAAGAAAGAAGAAATTAGCTCACAAAAAGAGAGAAAGAAAGAAAGAGAGAGAGAGAGAGAGACGAAGAAGGGTATTTAGTGATTTAAGAATATTGAAAGTGTAACGGAAGGCCGTATGGTGACGGAAGTAAAATATATTGCTAAAAATGAAAACTATACTCCTTTTACACTAACTTGGCCCATAGGTTTGCCCTCCTGCAGCTTATTTCACCTCCTTGCCATAGCACTTCTTCATGACTAGTACGGTATTAGTATAGTCTGTCATTGCAACTCAGCAAGCACAGGGAGAGGGCAATGTCAGGCCAGGTTGGAGTACAAAGGGTCGGGAACACTTGTACTGCCACCCACTGCACCCCATTTAACGGACACTGTTTGTTATGGCCGGTGGAAGTACAGTGGTCTTTGTAGTGTCTGTTACAGCCGATATCCGCCACATCGAGGTTCAGTAAGTAGTCTGATACACACACACACACACACACACAAATAACTCAGGCTACTTATAATCCAATGCTCATATTCCAATCAAGAAGTTTATATACTCTGCCATTTTATCCATAGTGTAGTGTATTTACCTGTAGAAGTACACACACACTCAGAAAAGTATAGTTACACCTTCTGCGTGACACAGTCTGGCACCACAAGTGAAATGATTGATAACGACCTTACTCCAGCCCTAACGAGACAGCTGGATCGTTCAGTATGGAAGTCGTTGGACCCCTCCTGTAACAATACTTTTCTGAGTGACTGTCCAGCTTCACCAAACAGCGTGAAAAACAGTGTGAAAGTCAAGTGAACTTGCAATGTCATCTGAGTTGGCCAGCCTGACTGTGGAGTAACGCACTTCATCACGCTGGTGGATGGTGTTTTGGTGTGTGTGGTACCATAATCACCATCGGTAGAGGTACACACAAGCAGAAGTTCACTTGCTTCAGCCATATATTTCAAAATGCACGGGGCTTATGGCATTCAGATAGCTTTTGGTGAGAGGGTAGAGTCAGAGAAATAACTTACCTTCCCAGTTCCATCTGAAACAAATGTACACTGTGTGAAATAGAGTGAAGAGCCCCATCTCTGTCAGGGTGTGTTTCAGATGGTTTGATTTTTCCCTTGTAGATTCATTCAGATTTGGGAAGGTGCTTGCGTCTCGGAGAAATAATTACAGTACCTTCCCAGTTACATCTGAAACAAATATAAACCTGGTGAAATATAGCAAAAAACTGCATCTCTCTCGGTGTGTGTTCCAGATGGTTTGATATTGACAGATTCGTTCAAGTTTGGGAAGATGCTTGTCTCTGTAATATAGGCTAGAGAGAAAAATTTACAGCCATAGTGAAGGCTTTAGTATTGGAGTTAGTACTCACAAACCTCGATTTAAGGGACCTCCATTTAAGGGATTTCAGATTTAAGGGACTCCATATTCTGCCTGACACACGGACAGGACGATTCAAAAATGATGCATAATGTCCAGGTTATACACATTAATATGTTTCTTTATACAGTACCCGTAAAGTAATATTCATAATCATGTAAATAAGTAAGATAAGTGAAACAGTCATTGGATTTCATAATAATATTGTCTTTATATATGGTAAAACAGTGGACATTTTTAAGTAAGGGACAAGTTGATTCCCTTTGTAGTCTCTTAAATTGAGGTTTGGGTGTACTGTATATTAGCATTTATAACTTTGCTAACAGAAGGACCAAATCGTTTATTGTTAATTATCGTTTATTGCTAACTACTTAAGGTGAAGCCTGTAGTTAAGTGGTTGTGTATGCCATGTAGATTAAGTTCTTTAATTTAGTATGTATTTCTGTGTTTATGTCGTGATTTTGGTGTTTGATGTGATGTGGCGTAATAGTCACAGATACAAGTGTTCAACCTGTCTTTTATTATGCTTTGTTGTGCAGTGCGTCCCTGAATGTGAAGCCTGGGGGGACTAGGTTTATGATGGAAGAGCTGAGAGGTAGGATGGGACTGGAGTGTATTGGTGTTGTGATGAGGAGGGGTAGATTGAGATGGTCTGGGCATGTGGAGAGGATGGGGGATGATAATTGGGATGGTTTGGGAGGAAGGATGGGACTGGGGTGTATTGATGTTGTGATGAGGAGGGGAAGATTGAGCTGGTTTGGGCATGTGGAGGGGATGGAGGATGACAGTTGGGTGCAGAAAGTGAGAAGTGTGAATATCGGGGGTAGAGTTGTGAGAGGCAGACTGAAGAAGACCTGGAACGAGGTCATACAGCGCAACCTCAGGGATAAGGGACTGAATAGGGAGGCTGCCAGAGATTGAGCAGCATGGAGTGCTGCCATTAGGTAATCAAGGCTGACACATGTAAGCAAGCTGGAGCCTTTATAAACAAAACAAACCGAATGAAGTTAAATAAAGTCATTGGTGGTTGTAATTGTATCATTTATAAAGGCTTCAACCTGCCTGCCTTTATAAACAACACTATTACTACAAATATTAGGTTAAAATGTGTGTCATCGGGGTAAAAGGGCTGTGTGGGGAGTCTAGTGGCAGAGTAACCCAAGTCAGAGGTGAAGGCTGCAGTGTCAAGGAAAGATGTCTTGCTTAGCACTTCACTGCTTCCGAGCTGCCCTTGCCTCCATGTTGCCCTGTCCCCTGCCATTACACTGCCCTCCCCCCAACATACACTCCCTTCTCTCATATACTTCATCCCTCCATCTCATCCCTGCTCTCCCCCCACCTTCCACCTCACTCACGTACTCTCCTTGTTAGTCTTACTCTTCATCCTCTCCACATGGCCAAACTTGTGTCTTTTCCAAGTTTCAGGATCATGTATGAGGTAGTGATTTCTTTATGTATTTTGATGGGATATGTATAGTGTTTTCCGATAGTAACTTCGAAGACTTCCAAGCTTTTCAGCCTGATGTTTTGTGCCCGCTACACGGATAATGGCTGCATTATTTTGATGGAATTAACCGTATAATAATTGCGTTAAGTATTTTGCTGGGATAAACTGTATAATACCGCTGCCAATAGTAACTTGTAATTGCGTCTTGCCATAGTAACTTGCTGTAATAACTTTCTTCCCAGTTCCAGGATCATTTTTCTTGCCAGTTGGTGGATATGTGATTAGGTTATGTTTTTTGATGGATATATGTCTATGTTACCTTATGTACTCTTTTTATACAGCAATTTTTTGTACCACCCTGTTGTATTTTGGTGTATGTGATCCTAACTCACTGACCATACTACATATATATATATATATATATATATATATATATATATATATATGTATATATATATATATATATAATATATATATATATAATATATATATATATATATATATATATATATATATATAATATATATATATATAATATATATATATATATATATATATATATATATATATATATATATATATATATATATATATATATATAGCATCCTGTTATACCATTTTAAGATCTTTTGTACATTGTCGTTGTTTAGTGTAGTAGTAGTAGTGGTATTATTAGTAGTGTTATTGGTGGCAGTAGTGGTAGTAATAGCAGTAGTAATAATAATGGTGGTGGTGGTAGCAGTAGTAGTAGTAGTAGTAGTCCCAGGCTCATTTGAACATAAACTCAGTGGACTACAGGCTTAAATTTCCCTTCTGTCCAACATTCTCCTTTTGGGGGATGGGGAAGTAGGAATAGTAGTAGTAGTAGTGGTAGTAGTAATAGTAGCACTGATAGTAGTAGTAGTGGTAGTAGTAGTAGTTAGTAGTCTTTGCATGGGGATAAGGAGGCAGTTGAGGGATGTTAAGTATATTGTCTAGGTTATGTTAATTTCTTTTTAAAACTGTTAATATTAAGAGGAACTGTAGTGTTTTGATATTAATGTGTCAGAATGGTGATAATACAGTAAAGTCTTGATTATATTTATACTGACTTTTATTATTATTATTATCATCAGATATGTTGATAGATGTATAGAGGGTTTCCTGTACTCCAAGACACTACATTGAGTGAGTGGATGGTGAGTGCCCCCACCTATTGATAATAATAATAATAACTAATGCTGTCTATACTACACTCACTCTAGGTTGGCATAAAATTGCCGTGTTTAAATGTACCGGGTATATATTGTAGGTCTTTCACTTTAACTTGGCCCAGATTTTTGTCGTGCAGCTTATTTCAAATTTGATAGCAAAAGAAGGGTAACAGAGAGAGAGAAAAAAAAGAGAGAGAGAGAGAATTTCCTCTGCCATACAACATCCTATTTTTAACACAATGTGAGTTATTTTTAACACAATGAAGGGTGTGAAGGACAATGGTATTATTAGTAGTTATAGGGCGTGAGGAGTCAGCCATTCTCCTCCTCCTCCTCCTCCTCCTCCTTTTTCTTCTCTTCCTCTTCCTCCTCTTTCTTCATTTACTTCACCTCCTGTGTTATGGTCAGGGCATGGTGTTGCAATTCTTCTCTTTATTTACTTTTGATATTGTATTCTCCTGTCGAGGGGATGTGCTCAGACTGTTTCAATTCCTAACATTTTTAACTATTCTCTACTATTGCCTCACTCACGCCCACACCAGCAGACTGAACTCCCCACAGCACACAAGATACCATCAGTTGAGAATGCAATGGAATGCTATAAACAGACCTGCCAGTAGTAGACACAGGGAAGTATAGAGGGTGTGGGAGGACACCGGTATAAAGACACAGCAGGAGGGGGAGAGAGAGAGAGAAAGGGGCAGAAGAACGGCATATAAGACGCAGGTTGGGTGGCAGGAGCTCAGAAATCGTCGGGCAGCCACTCCGTTTGGGCCCTCCACCTCCACCAGACGCCTGTAGGCCAGCGATTGACTCTGTCGTTTGCTGCGCCTTCGAGAAATAGGGTCAAAACAATTCCCTTAAAAAAAAATAGGGACCTAAACAATTTGCACTCTCACCACTTCGTATATCTTTTGCTGGAAATTTATCTCGGAAGCCGGTTGGTTTTTCCGCAGCATCGAAGCGCAGAGGAAAGCAAGATTTTTTGTATTCCCTTCGTAATTCCCAGCAACTGAGACAGGTAATGTGTGCTTTATGTTTTAGTTTCGTGTTGTACTGGGTGCCTGGTGGTTTAGTGGCCCAAGATGCCTGTTGGGGTGAAGGTGGTGCTGTGTGGATGCATTGATTCAAAAACCAAGAGGTAGGGAGTTTCACGAGTAACTTTGTCTTTTTGCCCCTTGCTTAACGTTTGTGGATGATAAGTACACACACAAAAAAATCTACAGATCACACACACACACACACACACACACACACACACCAGACCGAGGACATATTTGAAGTGCCGTGAAGCTCCCGCATCTCGTACTAATACCAGTAAGGACGTAGGGCAGTTGTATATGTGACTTATCCTGTCAAAGTCAACAACAAGATTTACTCCAACACCTAACACCTTTTCTTTAGTGATTTATTTTGCTTATTACACCTTGCTATCCTCCTCTGTCACTTCATTCGTTCTAATATCACCATACTCTGCATAAAAAATGATATAAGCCAGCCGTATTCAGAAATAAATCGGTAAGGAAGAGGTGTTAGGGAGCTTCCTTAATCACTGAGAATGCAAGTCCATGTCTTTAGTCCTTAACGTTTGTCTGTGTGCGAGTTAGGCTTCGATGATTTTGATATTTAGTAACATATGTCTTAATCATAACTGGATATGTATATTGGTGATGATGGTGGTGGTGGTCGTGATGATGATGGTGATAGTGATAATGGTGATGATTATGATGATGATGATGATGATGATGAACAATTAAGAAAGAAGAAAGAGAGAGAGAGTTAATTACAAGTTACCTTTAATTTCTACCAGGTGAGAATTAAGTAACCTGTAATCTCTCCAGGTGTGAGGGGGAGGGAGAAAGTTAATTACGAGTCACCTGTAATTTTTCGGCAGGTGAGATGGAGGATGCCCAGCTGTACGCCTCAGCCAATGCCCTGCAGCGGCGCGATGCCCTTCTGGTTCTGTCGGAGTACCTGCCGCAGATGGCATGGCGCGACGAGGGAGAGGCAGTGATGGATATTGGCTGTGGCTCAGGTGAGAGAGAGAGAGAGAGAGAGAGAGAGAGGGAAAGTCACAATCTACAGCCTAATACAAAAATGTTTGTACAGTGGGTGGATGTGGCATGTTTGCAGGAAGTCCGGTACAGGGGTGGATCAGCCAGAAAGATTGTTGGGAAGGACTGTTGCTATAAGTTGTTTTGGCAGGGGGGGACAGACTGATATGGAGGTGTTGGTGTGATGGTTGCGGAGAAATGGGTGGAATATGTTATGAATGTTTTGAGAGTAAGCGATAGGATATTGGTAGTGAAAATTCTGTTGGGAAGAAAGATAGCTGTGATTATATCGGCATATGCCCCACAGGCAGGACTGGATGAATCAGAGAAAGATAGATTTTGGGATGATTTAATACGTGTAGTGGGTGGTATGCGGGATGATGAGATAGTGATTTTGGGAGGGGACTTAAATGGTCATGTAGGTGAAGCAGCACAAGGTTATGAAGGAGTGCATGGGGGATGTGCATATGGTCTAAGAAATGCAGAAGGGGAAAGGATACTTGAGTTTGGGGAGGCAACGGACATGATTGTGTGCAACACATATTTTAGGAAAAGAGACAGTAGGTTAATTACGTATGAGTCTGGGGGAAATAGCAGTCAGATAGATTATTTTCTGGTTAGGAGGGCCGATAGGAGGTTAGTGAGGGATGTTAAAGTTATAGGAAGTGAGGAGTGTGCAGCAGCACAAACTATTGATTTGTGATATGGTGCTTAAAGAACAAGTGATGAAAAAGAGGACTTATGTACCTAGGAGGAAAATATGGAAGCTGAAAAACCAAGTAGTAAGGGATGCCTTCTATAGTGAGTTGAGGAGAGTGGTGGCTGAACAGGGAGCTGTAGACAGAGGCGTTAATGAACAGTACAGAGCCCTCAAGAACAATTTCTTGAGAGTTACTGATGTAACATGCGGCTGGACAAGAGGACCACCAAGACATAAAGTAACTTGGTGGTGGGATGAGGGTGTAGAAGCTGCAATTAAGGAGAAAAGAAGGCTTTTCCGGGAATGGAAGAAGGGTGGTAGCAAAGAGGAATATTTGGCTGCCAAGCGTAGGGCTAGGAGAGAGGTATACAGGGCAAAGTCTGAGTCACAGAGACAATTACTTGATAACCTAAATCATGGGGAAAGGAAAAATATATTTAGGGTGGCAGGTCAGGTGAAGAGGGATAATCGGGATATCATAGGTGAGCAGTGTGTGAAGAATGATGAAGGAAGGGTAGTGGTGAACAGTGAGGATATTAAAGATGCATGGAGAGAGCATTATAACCGGTTGTTGAATGAGGAGTCTGACTGGGACAGGGAAGGTTTGGAGCCAGCATATCCAGTGTCTGGCCCTTGGCCTTTGATTGATACTGCTACTGTGAGTGAGGCAATAGGCAGGATGAGGGTGGGGAAGGCAGCAGGTGTGTCTGGGTTGACTGCCGAAATGTTGAAGGCCTCAGGCGATATAGGGGTGAGTTTAGTCACTGACCTGATAAATAGGATTATTTATGAGTGTGTTGTCCCAGATGATTGGCTGAAGAGTGTAATTGTAAATGTGTATAAAGGGAAGGGTGATGCCCTGGAAAGAGGAAATTATAGAGGTATAAAGCTTTTAGATCAGATAATGAAGGTAATGGAGAGAGTTTTAGAAGGTATGATTAGAGAAAGAGTGAATATTGATGAGATGCAGTTTGGGTTTATGCCAGGTAGGGGGACCACTGATGCCATATTCATTGTTCGACAGCTTCAGGAAAAATATATTGGTAGGAGAAGGGATCTTTATTTTGTTTTTGTTGATTTGGAAAAGGCCTTTGACAGAGTCCCTAGAGAGGTGGTGAAGTGGGCAATGAGAAAGCTTGGCTTGGAGGAGTGGCTGGTTAGGGTGGTTATGGCCATGTATGTGGGTGCTCATACCCAGGTGAGAGTGAATGGAGATTTGAGTGATGAGTTTTCCGTGAATGTTGGTGTGCATCAGGGGTCAGTCTTGAGTCCCATGTTGTTTATCATGGTACTTGAAGCCCTTTCACGTGACTTTAGAAACGGACTCCCGTGGGAGTTGTTGTATGCTGATGATTTGGTGTTGATTGCAGAGAATGAAAGGGAGGTGGAGGAAAGATTTAGGAAGTGGAGAGATGGTACGGGGCACAAGGGCTTAAGGGAAAATGCAGATAAAACAAAAGTGATGATATCTAGGGTTAGTGGCGGTACTGTCAAAGACGAGGGAGAGTGGCCATGTGCAGTTTGCCACAAGGGCGTGGAATTATTTCCATCTTGTGCGGTGTTTGTGATAAATGGGTGCATAAGAGATGTAGTGGTATCAGAGGTAGACCGCGAGATAATGCTGATTTTATGTGTACAGCGTGCCGGGTGAGCAGGTGGAGATCATCAGACGTGGAAAGGATTGAACTTGCTGGTGAATCTCTTTTGAGTGTGTGGAAGAGTTTTGTTATTTGGGAGACATGTTGTGTGCTGGAGGTGGGGCTGGAGCTAGCTCTGTGGCTAGGGTGAGAAGTGGTTGGAAGAAGTTCAGGGAGCTCTTGCCTCTCTGACATTGAGAGGGCTCTCCCTACGTGCTAAGGGGTCTTTGTATGCAGCATGTGTTAGGAGTGTAATGCTGTATGGCAGTGAGACCTGGGCAGTGAAGGAGGAAGACATTCGCCGGCTCAGACGTACAGAAATGACAATGATTCCCTGCCTCCAAGGCCTGGAGGGGCTGGGTTTACAATGGAAGAGTTGAGAGGTAGGATGGGACTGGAGTGTATTGGTGTTGTGATGAGGAGAGGTAGATTGAGGTGGTTTGGACATGTGGAGAGGATGGTGGATGATAATTGGGTGAGGAAGGTGAGAAGTGTTAATATTGGGGGTGGGGTTATGAGGGGTAGACCGAGAAAGACATGGGACGAGGTCATTAAGTGTGACCTTAGGGTTAAGGGACTGAACAGGGAGGCTGCAATGGATCGTGCAGCGTGGAGAGCCGCCATTAGGTGACCAAGGCCGACACATGCAAGCATGTTGGAGCCTTTAAAAACGAAACGAAACGAAACGAGTTTGAAGTAGGATGGCGTCTTGAGTACGGTGCTGTTTTTGCCCTCTTGTTTAATCACGGTCATTAGCAACTCTAATCGCCATAATTAACTATTCACTACTATTACACATTTTTCCCGCCAGGTGATGTAACAAGGAACCTTCTGCTACCACTACTACCCACGGTGGATCACGTGACCGGTGTGGATGTGTCGAGCGAGATGGTCAACTTTGCCGCCAAAACTTTCGACCACAACTCGCTCTCGTTTCGCCAGCTGGACATTGAGAAAACCATCCAGCCACGCCAGATCTTTCCTGATGGATTTACTAAGGTAGAATTAAGTAGAAATAGCTGGTGTACTATTCCTCTAATCATCTTTTAGGCTGTATTCACACTCACTTGTTGTAGTGCTGCTTACTTCTTCCTTCGCCTGTATCATTCTTTTCCTGTCTGCCCTCCTCTCTTCCTGTTTCTCCCATCTTTCCTGTCACTTTATTACTCGTCTTTCCTCTTCAGGTGGCTTTACATTGAGTGACAAGTCTAATGGTTTTCTGTAAGCCAGGAAACCAGTTACATCGCTGGGTGGTAGCCATATAACCAACCCCTGCGTGTTCCCTACGTGTCAGCAAGTGGGTTGGTGGAGGGTTGGTGCCCCTCCCCGTAAGACAACTAACTCAGAGACAAACGACCACCCCTTACCGGATTATGGCGTCTGGCTGTAGATATATAAATAGATAATTAATTCACATATTCACATTTAATACTCTCACCTTCGGCAGCCATAGACCCTTTTGGCTTGAGTGAGGCGGAAAACAAACAAAAAGAAGAGAAATAGGAAAAATAGAAGCCATAGGATGTAATTGGTCGACAGCCACATTTTAAAAACCTTTTCAACTGTTCTTCTCTCTACTGTGCAGGTGTTCTCGTTTTACTGCCTGCACTGGGTGAGGGAGCAAGAACAGTGCCTGAAGAACATTTACCAGTTACTGCAGCCTGGTGGGGAAGCTTTACTCGTCTTTCTGGCCAACAATCCACTCTTCACCATGTATGAAAATATGAGTCTGAAGCCTGAATGGCACGAGTATATGAAGGTACGGTGATGATAATAATTTGATAGCAGCAGCAGCAGTAGTAGTAGTAGTAGTAGTAGTAGCAGTAGTAGTAGTAGTAAAAGCAATAATAATATGATAGTCATAGTCGTAGTCGGCTAGTAGTAGTAATATTAATAATAATAAATGTAAGACTGCACGGACTTGTTATTTGTGGGTTATGTTGAAAGAAATATTTTGTGTGTGGGTTATGTTGCAAGGAATTATTATACATGAAGGTACAGATTATATAGCGTGGAATAATATTACGTCAGGGTAGGGACTTTTTTAACGCGAATTCGGTCACTACATTTTTTGGCACAGGACGTGAGTAACTTCATCTCGGTGTACCAGCACAAGAGCGACCCCGCCCAGGCCATGTCGGATATTGCAGAGGATGTCGGGTTTGATATACTGTCCTGCGAGGCACCACAGCTTGAGTTCGTCTTCCAGAACATCAATTATGTCAAAAGTACGTTGACTCAAAAGATAGACAGAGATTGCAATATATTAACCTGGCCAGTGGCTCAGCAATCGAGCATAAATCTTTATATTTCCAAACTGCCTTCCTATAGTTTCTAGCCTTCTATCTGTGCCTTCATTTCTAGCTTCCTTTCTGGTCGCTGTGTAGCTACTGTTGTAGACTTACACTGTTCTTCTCCTAGAGCCATCAACAGTGGTGTTCCTCAGGGTTCTATCCTATCAATGCATCTTTATCGCTTTTCTATCACTACTTCAATGGTCACTGCACCTCTGAACTGTCTGCTTGGCGCTTGCATCCCTCCACCACTACAATCTGTGCCTAACATCTGTCATCCCTTTTCTTTCCAACTCTAATGCACGAGTTAACTTTAACTCGCAGTTCTTCATGTATGCAACAGGTCAGCTTTGGAACTGTCTCCCTCTGTATTTCCTACTGCCTATGACCTCCAGTCTTTCAAACGCAGTGTGTCCAGGCATCTCGAAAGGATCTTGAATTTGGCTGTCTATTGTCTTGCTTTTATTTTTTCTTGCAGGGATCAGTCTTGCTCGCTTCTAGCCTTTGGTTCCTTCTTCCTTGTATAAAAAAAAATGCATACTGTATCAGTGGATTATCTTCAGTCCTAAAGCCCACCTGAGAGTTGAGGTGATTCAATATTTATTTCCAGTCACAACGTCCATCCATCCATCATCCATTTTTCTTACTGACTGAGCACACAAAATCTTATGCACAATATAACTGTGTGTTTGAAAGTGTATACCGTTAATATTCGTTAGTCAGATACACGAATTTACAAAAAATCACACGTGTTGGTCCAGCCATGCTTTCCCCCTTCCTGACAGACGCCATCCAGGCCGTGAACCCTTTCCTGAAGAGGGTGCCTGAGGAGAAGCGAGAGGCCTTCCTGCGGGACAGCCTTCAGGAGCTGGCCCGCCTCAAGACCCAGCGTCCCGACGGTCAGATGGTGGCCCGGTACAGCCTCATGGTGGCTCACCTGCATCGCCCGGAGTGACGCGCCATCCAGTCATCAATGGCACCCACAGTGACACGCCGTCGAGTAGTAAATGGCGCCTGAAGCGACACACCCGGCAGTAATCAATGGTTTTCGGAAGAAGTGGGTGCAGGAGCGGATGTTAATCTGATCTGGTTTTGAAATTCGGTTTTAGTTCTAGGCTGGTATTCTCGTCTGTTGAGGAATTAAGCTCCCCAACACCTTTTCCTAAGCGGTTTATTTTGTTTTCATCCCAACACCTCTTTGTAAGCGATTTATTTTGTTTATTTACCCTAACACCTTTCCCTAAGCGATTTATTTTGTTGACACCCTAACACTATTTCCTAAGCGATTTACCTCGTTTATTCACCCTAACATCTTTTCCTGAGCAATTTTTTTTTTTTCTATTTACCCCAACTCCTTTCATAAGCGATTTATTTTTTTTATTGCACCTTACTATCCTATTTTGTGTTACATAAATCCTTCCAATATCGCCATACTTTCCATGAACGTACAAAAGGGTATTAGCCAGCCATATCCATACATAAATCACTAAGGAAGAGGTGTTAGGGAGCATCCTTAACCGACGAGAGTACGAGCCATAGTGGGTTTATGTTTCTGGCTAACTGATATTATTATATTATTATTATTATTATTATTATTATTATTATTACTGAATTGGAATCTGCTTTGAATTGGACTGCCTTGACTTTGAATTGAAGTCTGCTTTGAACTGGACTTTGCTTTGGCTTTGAACTGGAGTCTGCTTTAACTGGACTCTGCTTCGACTAAATTGAACTCTGCTTTGAACTGGACTCTGCTTTGACTTTGAATTTTGGTTGTTAGTTTAGTATAGATATTTTTACGGGACATAACTTTGAATTGGTCGTTTTTTTCTTTCATCTGACTTTGTGGTGCTGCTTAGGATTTTGTGGAGGATTGAATTTGCCTTTGAATTTGTTCTGAATATATTTAAAAAGTTGATTTGAATGTTGGTGGAGGATTAGTGCCCCTCCCTGTAAAACAATTAACTCTAAGCCCTTGGCCACCCCGTTTGGGATACATGGCGTCTGGCAATGAATGAATGAATGAATTTGAATGTGACGTTGTGTGTGTGTGTGTGTGTGTGTTTAATTTTTGTGTTTATAGCTACTTGTAATATTTTTTTTTCCACCACACCGCACACCACACAATACCGCTTTCACACACGCACACAGACACACCACAAAAAAATAATCCTCACCACACCACCCTCACACCACACCACACATCATCACCCTCTCTCACCACAGCACACCAGTGGGCCTGAAGCTCCCGCATCTTTTCTATACAGTATCATACTTATAAATTTATTGTTTCTTGAATACGGGTACCTGATCTCGAATTTTGATGTTATATATGTTCCTACCTGTCTTTCATCTTATTTTCATCATTAAATTGAATTAGATTTATAATTATGGCTGTTTTTTTATTTATATATTTTTTACTTTAAATATCTGTTCTATTTTTGCGTTTTTAATTTTCGTGTGTTGTTGCTATTGATATTGTTGTTCTTGTTGTTATTATTATTATTGTTTTTTTTATTCTTGTTGCTTTTTTGATATTGTTATTGTTGTAATTGTTAGTTATTATTGTTCGTGTTGATCTAAACCCAGTGGACTGCAGACTACTTTGCATGGTGATAATTCTGCTTTGGTGGTGATAATTCTGCTCAGGTGATAGTGTAAGGGTGACGATTCTCTCTTAAAGGTGAAAAGTCTGCTCTAGTGGTGATGATTATATGATTATTCTGCTCTGGTGGTGATAATTCTGCTCTGCTGGTGATGATTCTGTGATAATTCCCAGGTGGTGATAATTCTACATAGGTGGTGATAATTCTTTGACAGTTCTGCTCTGGTGGTGATAATTCTGATAATTCCGCTCTGGTGGTGATAAATGTTTGACAGTTCTGCTCTGGTGGTGATAATTCTTTGATAGTTCTGCTCTGGTGGTGATAATTCTTTAATAATTCTGCTTTGGTGGTGATAATTCGTTGATAATTCTAATTTGCTGGTGATAATTCTTCTCTGGTGGTGATAATTCTCTGATAATTCTGCTCTGGTAGTGATAATTCTGCTCTGGTGATGATAATTCTTTGATAATTCTGCTCTGGTGGTGATAATTCTACTTAGTATTACAGTGACTATCGGTATGACGGTGATACTGATTATTCCATGTAAATAACTCCACTCAGGGTGATAATTCTGTTTTAGTGGTGATAATTTTCCTCTGGTGGTGATAATTCTCGCTCAGTTGGTGAAAGTTCCCGGCAAAATTCGAATCTCTTTAACTCCAGCATGGGTAATTTGTCTACATATTTATTTATTTATTTATTTATTTATTTTGCAGGATAAATAATAGCCATGGGAGTTAGTGTTTTTTTCTCCTTTTTTTAAGTTTCAAATCTTCCAACTTTCCCGCCAATATTCAAATCCAGTTAGTCGTAAACATAACACCACAGTAGGTGATTATTAGTGATCAATAAAAAGTAATGCATTTATTAGTGTTTTTTAGTCCTTTTGACGTATAGTTAAAATATGTAAATGGATATATAGATAGATGGAGAGATAGATAGATGGATATAGATAGATAGATAGTAGTAGTAGTAGTAGTAGTAACGGCAGCAGCAGCAACAGTAGTAGTAGTAGTAGTGGTAGTAGAAGTCGAGGTAATGATAATAATAATAATAATAGTAGTAGCAGTAGCAGACAGTAGTAGTAGTAAATAGTAGTAGTAGTAGTAGTAAGGAGTACTAATAGTAGTAGTAGCAGTAGTAGTAGTTGCAACGCCGTATCGTCGTTGGTTGAGGAAGCTCCCTAACACCCTTTCCTAAGTGATTTATTTTGTATATTGCACCTTACTGCCCTCTTCTTTGTTACTTAAATCCTTCCAGTATCGCCATAGTCTGCACAAGCGTGCAAAACGATATTAGCCAGATATAATCAAAACTAAATAGCTAAAGAAAAGGTGTTAGGGAGCTTCTTTAACCTAGGTCTGTCCATGACCGTCGAATGAGAGAGAGAGAGAGAGAGAGAGAGAGTTAACGTCGTCTGGAGGTAGCACGAATAAACTAGATAGATAGATAGATAAATAGACAGATAGATAGGCAGCTAGGTAGGTAGGGAGGGAGGGAGGTAGAGAGATAGATAGGTAGGTAGGGTGGGAGGTAGATAGATAGATAGGTAGGTGGAGAGGGAGGGAGGTAGATAGATAGGGAGGGAGGGAGGTAGACAGATAGATAGCTAGGTAGGTAGGGCGGGAGGTAATTAGGGAAATAAGTAGGTGGAGAGACAGATTGGTAAGTAGGTAGATGGGTAGGTAGGTAAGTACATAGATCAATAAAGAGACAGGTAGGCAGGTAGATAAAGTCACTGCTGCCTTTCTTTCCTTTTCGTCGCTCACACATTATACTCTCTTTGCTTTCATCTGACGGCCCAGTCGGTTGAGGAAGCTCCCTAACACTTTTTCCCAATCGATTTATTTTGATTATTACACCTTACTGTCCTCTTCTGGTTTACATACATCCTTCCACTGTTGACTCTCTCTCTCTCTCTCTCTCTCTCTCTCTCTCTCTCTCTCTCTCTCATTATTTTGCAGTGTTTTTCACGTAGCTCAATGGGAGAAAAAAGACAATACTACGGCTCTACATCCTTTCCGTAGCACTTCTTCGTGACTATCATCATATTCTAGTGTTAATCTATTGATACAACTCAGGATTCAAGATGGAGAGATGGCAATTTTAGACCAAGTTAGAGTAAAATGCTAATAGTCACGAAGAAGTGCTGTGAAAAGGATGTAGAGCCGCAGAATTATTGTCGTATTATGCCACTGAGCTACGTGAATTATGTTGCAAAAGGAAAATCTGAGCCAAGTTAAGGTGAAAAAATTGCTAGTCACGAAGAAGTGCTGTGGAAAGGTCATAGAGCCGTAGTACTTTCTTATCATACCATTGAGATAAGTCAGATAATTGACTGAAATATTTATTGTAAAGGTATATAGAGTACTTATACAGCAAAAGAAGGTGGTTAGATAAGTTATAAAAGGAAATTATCAGCCAGTTTAAGGTGAAATGGGTGCTAATCGCGGAGATGCTGTGGAAAGGTCATATTTAGAGCTGTAGTGCTGTATTATAAGCATATTGTATCCTGTTATGTATGTTATTATGCCTTTTTTCCCATTTTGTGTCCAGTAAGTAATCTGTTTGTTATTACTGGTGTTGGTTAAGCCCTCGACCTTGTATGAATGTAGCTTAAAGTTCCCTGTTTTTCAAGTTTAAATTCTTGCAGCTGACTCGGCTGATTATGCAAGAGCGATACCGAGATTGGGTAGTTCCTATGTTTCATTTTCTCTGTTTTTTATTTGATTTGATAAAATTTACTGTTTTCGTAACGGATGTTAACTTTATAAAGAATGAGATTAATCAATGACGATTTCAGGCAGTGCTTGTTATAGCAAGGAGATGATACCCCCCCCCAAATCTTCGTTCGTATTTCTTTGTCTGATTTCACTGATACGTTATTAAAGAACTGTGTTATTTTTTTACATTTTTTCAGATTTAATAGATTTAAAAAAATCCCGATCGACCCTTTTCGAGGTGAGACAAATACAGGGAAGTATTGGAAGGAAATTTTGTCAAGTAATGTATTATCTTAATACCGAAATATATAAATATACCATATTTTGGCACGTAAGTGTCATAGGAAAAAAAATAAAAAATGACCCAGCGCCTTCCGTGTCCAGCAGCAACAACAACAATGGCGGCCACAGGCAAGAAGGATGAGCTCACTTGGATGCACGTCATTGTCAGGGTTTTCCTCAATTCAACCACCCATCCCATCGAATATGCCAAAGTTCTGATTCAGGTATGTCTGCGCAGCTTTTCATATGGTGTTTTGAGAGAGTTGAAGTCTATTTTCACGGATCTTCAAGAGAGTGGCGAGACGGGGGTGAGAGCGGCGTGTATAATTAATAGTTTTCTCGGGGAAGTATTTTGAGTTTGGAATTGGCAGCTGTATATAATGATAGCAAGGCCCAGTCACCGTCAATATGGGATTTAGTAAAGACTGGCGCCTTGTATTTAGCGTAGAATTTGTGGATTAATATTCGCCATTTTCCGGTATTTCACGGTTCCGAGCTACCGGTGGTGCAATAGAGGGGCGCCTTCATGTGGTGGCATTAATATAACCAGATGGATGAACGGCCCGGCTGTGCAAACGTCTCGGTCACTTCCTTAGCCCCCAAAAGTAGGATTGGTGGACTGGAGGAGGGGCAACTTAAGCCTGTAGTCCACTGAGTATTACATTTCAGATACTGTGTACAGTTAATTAGCAATATTAGATCTATCTATCTATCTATTGCCAGACGCCTCAATCCCGTTTGGGGTGGCCACAAACAAATCGTCTCCAAGTCGCCCTGTCCCCCGCCATTTCACTGCCCTGCTCCCAACTCACACCTCCCTCTCTCATATACCTTTCCACCCCATCCCTCCATCTCATCCTTGGCCTCCACCTCACTCACATACACTCTCTTTGTCAGTCTTTCACCCTCGATCCTCTCCACATGGCCAGCCTATCCCACATGAGTACAGCCTCTCCATATTTCCTGTTGAAATTAGTGTCACAGGTTAATAATAATGCTTCATAGAGTTCTAGAAATACAGGATGTTTTGTAGCTTACTTCTGAAATACATAACAACTTGTTCATATTGTACGGCCCGTTCCCCCAACGAAGGTAACGCCCAAGACCAAAACTTGCTGCCACGCTTCTTCAAAACGCACCGATATGTTAGGTTTAGATAGTTTTGTAGATTATGTTGGGATGGGTCTGTTATGATGTGGCAGGGGTAAACCAGTTCTGCTGTCGGGCCCTGCTGCAGATGTCACTGAGTGCATTGCGCAGTTGACCCTTGTGAGGTGTGGTGCGGTGAGGATCTGTCCGTTCTCCCCTTTGGGGCTAAGATGTGAATGAATGTGTTTGAATGGATGAGTAAATGGGGAGTGTGTCATCCTGTCTCGGCTACCTCCCTTTCCTTGGGGGAAGCAGCCTAGGTATATAGATAGATAGATAGATGTTGGGATGGGATAGGATCAGTTAGAGTATGTTTAGATGGGTAGGACTGTGAGTGGGTTTGGCCTGATAGGGATATAAATGCTGTCTAGGTTACATTTCTATATGTTAAATACTGTACTAACATTAATATCCCAAAGATTGCCACATTTTAAGAAGGCAGTTGCAATCACCACACCTGTGTAATAAAGTTTGCAATCACCACACCTGTGTAATAAAGTTTGCCATCACCATACCTGTGTAGTAAAGTTTATTGCAATATTATACTAGTTATGTTAGGCTGGAAGGATGCCAAAGGTAAAGGATGCTAAATGTCTGTAATTCCAACCATCCATTTTTACTGTCAGATTTGGTTTTGGTGGGGGACAGGGCGACATGGAGGCGATTTGTTTGTGGCCACCCCTTATGGGATTAAGGCGTCAGGCAGTAGATAGATAGATAGATTATTTATTCTCATTTGAACCCTATTACTTTATTGAATTAAGTTTATTTAACATGGAGTATAATTTAAATGTATAATTTTTCATTGACAGCTGGGCCATGAATGAATCACTTAGGAAAAGGCGTTAGGGAGCTTCCTTAACTGATGAGAAGACCTAATATAACATGGAGTTTTATATTATATTATATTATAAATGTTTGTTATATTTTATCATTGACAGCTGGGCCATGAATGAATCACTTAGGAAAAGGCGTTAGGGAGCTTCCTTAACTGATGAGAAGACCTAATATAACATGGAGTTTTATATTATATTATATTATAAATGTTTGTCATATCTTATCATTGACAGGTTGGGCCATGAACGAATCACCTAGGAAAAGGTGTTAGGGAGAAGACATAGTATAGCATGGAGTATATTTAACATGAAGTATATGGAGTATATTATAAAGGTTTGTCATATCTTATCATTGAGAGCTGGGCCATGAACGAATCACTTAGGAAAAGGTGTTAGGCTAGGGAGAAGACCAACTGTGGTATAACATGAAGTATTTTATTTAGCTCGGAGTCTATTTAAATGGTTGTTGTATTTCTGTGTTGACAGCTGGGCCATGAGCCGCTGAAGCCTTATAAATCCCGTACGGTGTTCGGCCGAGAGGCGTTCTACTACCCTAGTGTCTTTAGCTACAGTGAGTATCAAGCTGTCTGTCTGTCTATCTGTCTATCTATCTATCCGTCTATCTCTGTATGTGTGTCTGACTGTGTCCATCTGTCTGTCTGTCTGTCTATCTATTTATCTATCTATCTATGTCTGTCTATCCATAAATCTTGAACTGTGTTTGGCTGCGAGGCATTCAACTACTCAAGTGTTTTAATTACAGTGAGTATTAAGTCTAATGGAAAGTCCATCTATATGTCAGTCTGTCTATCAGGTTGTCTGTCTGTCTGTTTATGTCACTATATTTATCTATATATCTATCACCACTTTGTACTTCCACCAGTTGCGTACATCAAGAGCCGCGATGGGCTGCGTGGCTGCTACCGTGGCCTCACCCCCAAACTGGCCGCCAATATCGTCAGCGGCGTGGCTTTCCAGAAGGTCACTGAATCCATCAAGTTTAAGGTAACAATCAGTAGTGGGGAAATGTTAAGTGTAAGTGGCCTCCGTAGTGCCGGTATGTTTTGTAAGTGTGTAGGTGGTGGCTGGACTGAAGAGGTTTACCACATCGTCTCCACTGCCAACTCTATCCCCTGTAACTTATTTATCACTTCCGTCGTAGCTACGTCTCCTCAGATATACGATGATTGTTTGGATGACGATAGATTGGAGTCTGTAATTGTTGTTGATGATGATGATGAGGAGGAGGATGGTGGTGATAATGATGATGATGATGATAATGAGGAGGAGGAGGAGGAGGATGGTGGTGATTATGATGATGATGATGCTACAGTATTTTGTGTTGCAGGAGCTTGATGGTGATATTGACATAGAGGAGCTCAGCATGCCGCAGCGTACTCAGCGTTTCGTGCAGAACACGTGCCGGGAGTCAGCCGGGCGTGCCGCGGCCATCCTGGTGTCGCAGCCGTTCCATGTCATTGCCGTGAGGTGCATGGCGGAGTTTGTCGGATCAGAGCACGAATATACGTAAGTGTGGCATGAAAATGAAAAGTCAAGAGTAAGAGCAGTGGAGATGGGACTGCTGAGGAATGTATGTGGAGTACAGAGGGTGGATAGGATGCAAAATAATGTGATTCGTGAAAGATGTGAAGTGAGGAAGTCGGTGGACACCGGAATTGAAGAGAGTATTATATCCACACATAATTCCACCCCCCATCTTGTCTCTCTCCCAGGGGTGTGTTTACAGCGGTAGGGATAATCTACCGAGAGCAGGGCATTAAGGGTTTCTTCTGCGGCCTCATCCCCCGCCTCCTGTGCGACCTCACGGCTCTGTGGCTCGGCAAAACACTGGCGCACGTCATAAACAACTACCTGGTCGAAGATAAAGACCTGAAGCAGTATGTCTCTGCCTCTATGAATGTGAGTGCAGAGTATTTTGTTATTATTATTATTATGATGATCATTATTATTATTATTATTATTTTAATTATTATTATTAATTTTCTTGTTTATAGAAGAGAACACAGGAAGGAAAAACAAATTAAATACAGAAACAAATCCTTAAAATTTGGGTAACAGTTGGACTTTCCATCGTTTTCTTTCACGTTTTTCAGTTCCTGGCCTCAGCGGTGACCTACCCTCTGCAAGTGGTGTCCAATTGTATGGCTGTGTCTGGCAGTGGGTGAGTATTGGTGGTAGGTGAGTGGTAGGCAGGTGGTAGATGAGTGACAGTTTAGTGGTAGATGAGTGGTAAATGGTGATACTGTAGATGGGTGGTTGATGAGTGGTAGGTGGTAAATGAGTGGTAGATGGTTAGATGAGTGGTAGGTGGTAGATGAGTGGTAGGTGGTAGATGAGTGGTAGGTGGTAGATGAGTGGTAGGTGGTTGATGAGTGGTAGGTGGTAGATGAGTGGTAGGTGGTTGATGAGTGGTAGTTGGTTGATGAGTGGTAGTTGGTTGATGAGTGGTAATTTGGTGGTAGATGTTTGGCTGCCATAGACTGGGTGAGGGAATACCATTATAGTCAAGTATGGCGACAAGCTTGGTACAAGGCATAGCCAAGTATCCGTACACTGAGTAACTGATACCTGAAGTGACGAGTAACTACATCGTGACTGTACATAGAGTGATTGTATATAAAGTAACTACAGCACATAGAATGGCTGTACATAGAGTGACGAGTAACTATACGTAGATTGAATGTACAGAATGTCGCAGTACAAGCTGGTACTCTCACATTGTTACAGATCTTATTATATGTCCCAAATTTCCTTCCCCCCCTCCCCCCCTGCAGTACTTTCCATCAACTGTTGTGAAGGAATGGGCTGGTTTAGGCACATGGTTACCTTCCAGTCCATTGCAAACACCAGCTATTCCCCTGTTCTCCTCATCTCCCAGTTTCCTCATTTCCATCACCTCATTTCCTCCTCCTCCTCCTCCTCCTCCTTCACATCAAATTTCCCCTCTTCCTTTTATTCTCCTCATCTCCCAGCTTCCTCATTTCCATCGCCTCATTTCCTCCTCCTCCTCCTTCACATCAAATTTCCCCCTCTTCCTCTTATTTTTTTTACTGTTTTTGTTTTTTTCTTGGAAGAAACTGTTTTGTGGGCTCAGCCTTTGGTTCCTTCTTCCTCGCATTAAATAAAAAAATTCCTCCCATTCTCCACATCTTCCATTTTCTGCATTTCCATCACCTCATTTCCTCGTCCTCCTCTTCCAGCCTGGCCGCCGGGTGCCCCCCCAACATGCCGATCTATGACACCTGGCTGGAGTGCTACAAACACCTGCGTCAGATCCGCGGCCTCAAGCGCGGGTCGTCCATGTTGTGGCGCGCCTACACCGGCCCCACCATCATGCTGGACGGATCCCTGGCCATACCGTCCTCCACCATGTTCGCCCCGCCCATCGTGTCGTAGTGCCGTCGTGCCGAATTAGGTATCGGAAGAGGTCTGAGTGCTTGTGGTAGGTGGCGGTGACCATCATCCACTCACTTGATGTAGTGCTTTTCTTCCTTCACCCTTATCATTCTTTTTCTGGTTGCCCTCCACTCACTTGATGTAGTGCTGCCTACTTCTTCCTTCACCTTTATCATTCTTTTTCTGTGTCTGTCCTCCTCTCTTCCTATTTCTCCCATCTTTCCTGTCACTTTTTATTCTTCTTCTTTCCTTTTCAGGTGGCTTTACATTGAGTTACAAGCCTATTGGTTTCCTGTAAGCCAGGAAACCATTTACTGCACTGGGTGGTAACCATATAACCAATCCATGCGTGTTCCTTACGTGTCAGCAAGTGGGTTGGTGGAGGGTTAGTGCCCCTCCCTGTAAAACAACTAACTCAAAGACAAACGGCCACCCCTTACCGGATTATGGCGTCTAGTTATAGATAGATAGATAGATAGTTTGTCTTTTTAACGACCAAAAATTGCCCATTCTCCATCTTGAATGCTGAGGTGAAGAATGAGCTGAAATTTTTGTTAATCTAAGTTATGAGGCAGGAATGAGTCTCCTTGGTTACTAGTCAAATCATCTCTCCAGTCTGACACTTTTTGGAGGGTTGGGGATATTAACAGTGATGATGGTGGTAGTGATGGTAATAATGATGGTGGTGATGATTGCGATGATGATAGTTATGCTAATGATGGTGACGATGATGATGATAGTGATGATGGTGATGATGATAATGATGGTTGTAATGCTGCTGCAGATAGTGATGAAAATGATGATGGTAATGATGATGATTGTGATGATGATGATAGTGATGATGATAATGATGGTTGTAATGCTGCTGCAGATAGTGATGGTAATGATGATGATTGTGATGATAATGATGATGATGATAGTGATGACATTGGTGATGATGATAGTGATTGTAATGATGATGATGATGTATTGATGATTAACACTGCCCTCTCTCTCTCTCTTTCAGTGAGTGGCTGAATATTTGCTGTAGTAGAGGCAAATACATAACTATGGCTTCAGAAAATGGTGGCAGAAATATACAAAAATAGTTCCATTCTCAGATTTTTATAAGTGATTGGTCCTTAGGTGTGATGATGGTGATGATTATAGTGATGATGATGTTGATGGTGATGATGACGATGAGGAGGAGGGTGGTGGTGGTGATAGTGAGGATGATGATGGTGGTGGTGATGATGATGGTTGTGGTGGTGGTGATGAGGAGGAGGAGGGTGGTGGTGGTGATAGTGAGGATGGGGATGGTGGTGGTGATGATGGTGATGATGATGGTGGTGGTGATGATGGTGAGGATGATGGTGGTGGTGGTGATGATGGTGAGGAGGAGGATGGTGGTGGTGGTGATGATGATGGTGAGGATGATGATGATGATGATGATAAGCCTTCTCTCGCTCTGTCTAGGTGGAAAATAAGCATGGTTGATGATGATGATGATAAAAATGATTATGATGATGATGGAGGCTAATGGTGATGATGATGATAAAAATGATGATGATGATGATGGATTGTGCCCTTTAAGATGATGATGATGATGGAAATCATAAAAATGATGATGATGATGGTACAACGAATGGTGATGATCATGATAGGGGATAATGACAAAGTTAATGATGATGGTGATGAAAGTGATGTTGGTAGATTGTCCTCATTAAGATGATGATGATGACGATAAAAATGATGATGATGATGAAAATGATGATGATGATGAGCGATATATTTTGGCATGCAGGCTAATTATGAAAGTTTTATTGTTATTATTATTATTATTATTATTTATTATTATTATTTTCAGGTATCATTATTAGTATTAATGTCAGCTTTTTCATTATTATAATTATTATTATTATTTTCAGGAATTAATATAAGTTATTTGCATTATTTTTATTACTGTTGTATTATTATAAGAAAAAACAGACAGCATGATGATGATGATGATGATGATGATGATGATTATTATTATTAGTAGTACTAGTAGTAGCAGTAGTAATAGTAGGAGCATTTACAGTATTATTATTAGTAGTAGTAGTGGTAGTAAGAGTGGTAGTAGTAGCAGAAGTATTATTCTCATTATTATTATTTATATTATTATTATTACTGGTATTATTATTATTATTATTATTATTATGTAGAAAGACTCAACCATTATTTAGTCATCTTGTAATGGTACCTAATATCACATTTTAAATTTCCTGTCCATATCAAATTACAACAGTTCTCAACACCATATATTTTTTGCGTTTTTGACTTCTTGGCGACCCCTCCATGATTCCGCTTGGTGTATGGAAGTAGGTGTGGAACAATGGATGTGGTGATTTAGTCATGTGGCTGTCTGTGCTGCTTGATCTCTGGCAGCAAAATGACAATAGCAATAGAATATGATCGTTGAAGGAAGAAGGTTTGGAATAATGGATGTGGTGTTTTAGTAATGTGGCTCTTCATGCTGCTCAATCTCTAGCAGCAAAATAAAGCGATAATCATGATAGAATAAAATGATCAAAGGAGGTAGGATTGGAATAATGGATATGGTGTTTTAGTCATGCAGCTGTCTGTGCTGCTCAATCTCTAGCAGCGAAATTACGATAGCGTTACAATACGATCGTAGAAGGAAGAAGGTTTGAAATAACAGATATGGTGATTTAGTCATGTAGCTTTCCATGCTGCTTGATCTCTAGCAGCAAAATAACAATAGCGTTACAATACGATCGTTGAAGGAAGAAGGTTTGAAATAACAGCTATGGTGTTTTAGTCATGTGGCTGTCTGTGCTGCTCAATCTCTGGCAGCAAAATAACGATAGCATTAGAATACGATCGTTGAAGGAAGCAGGTTTGGATTAATGGGTATGGTCTAAGTAATATTCTGCTTTGATAGATTTAGAGTTTTTTGGAAGGTAAAAAAGAAATCTGAATTATCTCAAAAGGGCTCTAACTTTTGCTTCACACTGTAGTCATGTGTATATAGGAGTGATGTGTTTATAATGTATATATCTATCTATCGACTGTATCTATCTGCTGTATCTATTTTTAATCGGTAGACTAGCCTCGGCACCCTACCCCTCATATGGCCCTGGTACACCCCTCAAAAAAAAAAAAAAAAATCCATGGAAACCCTCTTCATGTATTGGAATTTGGGTGAAACATTTTGAAATGGATGAAAGATTTAAAAATATGGATGGAATATTTTGAAACATGGATGAAACATTTGAAACAGATGAAACACTTTGAAACATGAAAGTTTTAAAAAATGTGGATAAATTATTTTCAGATACAGTATAGATGAAGCATTTTGAAATATTAACATTTTGAAACATTAGAAAATTTAAAAATGTGGATGAAACATTATGATATATGGGTGAAACATTTTTGAAACATGAAGCATTTTGAAACATTTGGGAACGAAGCATTTCAAACGAGGGTGAAACATTTTAGAAAGTGGATTGAAATTTTAAAACATGGATGGACCCTTGACAAGGTGGATGAAGCACTTAAAACATGAGTGGAATATTTTGAAACAGATGAACTGTTTTGAAACATGGATGGAGCATTTAAAAAACATGGCTGAAATGCTGAAACCTATTAAAACGTGGATGAAACCTTGTGCTGTTTATTGGTGAGTTGGTGGTGGTGGTGCGGAGGTTACTGTTGGTGTGTGTGGGGTGGTACATACATTGCACTCCACCACACACTCCCTCGGCTGGCTTGTATTGTGGGGAGGGCTGAGTCTGCTGGTGTGGGTGTATGGTGGGTGATGCAGGGTAGACACTGATAACGCTGACAGTCTGCTGGCGTGGGTGTGGCAGTGGGAGTAGGAAATGAGTAAATGATGCAGGATAGACACTGATAACGCTGACAGTCTGCTGGTGTGGGCGTGGGTGTGGCAGTGGGAGTAGAAATGAGTAAATGATGCAGGATAGACACTGATAACGCTGACAGTCTGCTGGTGTGGGCATGGCAGCGGGAGAAGGAATGAATGTCACAGAATAAACACACAACACCGCCCAAGCCGTCCCCACAAAACATGAGATATTACCCGAGGGAATGTAAGAGTAGTGTTATATATGAACCACCCTGTATGGGCACTAAAAATACATTAACTGTCCCATGTGATTTTTGAGAGACTTAAACAGGGAGCATATGTACGAGAAATCCTGTATCATTAAGGGTCAGATTCCCATCCATTACACAGCTGCAGTTACTGATGTCGTCATGGGTTAATTAGCATAGTTCAGGCCCCACACACACACAATGCCGCAATATTACTACAGCCTCTCTTTATATACCCTAATAAGATCTCTCCATGGTTGAGAATTAGCCTCATGAGGTTTAGAATTTCTGACCCAAAATTGACCCATGAAATCTGAAATAAAAAAAAATCGGGAACCAGTATAAAGATAAGATCCATGATTTAATATTTCAAACTGAAAATTGACTTGAAATCTGAAAAAATAAAATAAAATAAAAATCTAGGGTAACAATATAAAAATAAGCTCCATGATTTAATATTTCTAACACAAAATCGACCCTTGAAATCTGAAAAAATAATAATAATAATAATAATAATGAAAATATGAGGTGCCAGTATAAAAATATGATCCATGATTTAATATTTCAAGCTCAGAATTGACTCGAAATAAAAATTAAATTAATAAATAAGAATCTGGGATACCGATATAAAACTAAGATCCATGTTTTAATATTTCTTTCTCAAAATTAACCATTGGAAAGTCTCACGTCACTCAGAATTCCGACACGACGTAGTAAGAATTCGCCGCCATCCACGACCATCCGACACTGGTGACGCGACGCTATTTTTGATCGGTGTACCATTTTGGGGATCAGTGCGTTGGGCCTTTGTCATGAGTTATATGTGTATTTTTTATGACCTTTTTTTTCTATACAAAGTCCAGTAAATTTGTAAAAAAAACATATGGGAAAAGAATTACATATTTTTGGCCTTTTTTGAATATATAATGTTCACAGTAAATTGCTAAAATGTATATATATATGGAAAAAGAATTATAGATATATTTTTGGCCTTTTTAAAATCTATAATGTCCACAGTAAATTGCCAAAAGAATATATGGGAAAAGAATGATATATTTGGCCTTTTTTTAAAACTATATAATGTCCACAGTGAATTTAAAAATATATATACATGGAAAAAGTGTCCCATTTATCTTATTACAAGGACCCAATGTACTTTCTTCCTCATTTTCCTTATTCCCATCTTTTTTTCTCAACAGGATTTCCACCATAAATGTAAATCCCGCATCCTTCCCTTTTTTCTTAGAGAGGATTTACAGCATACATATATATAAATCCCACAGTATTTCCACCGATTAATTTTTAAAATCAGTTGCCCTGCCAGTACATCCATTCACTGCATACGTGATGATGATAAAGCTTTTGCATAATGAATAAATGTATGCCAACGGATTATTTTTTATTTTCTTTATTGCAGGTGTATTAAGAATTATTGAGGAGTGGTTTTGTGTGTGTGCGTGTGTAGGCAGGATTCCAGGGGCTTGAATGGTGAGTGAGTGGAAGTGTGGCACAGTCAGTTGGACAGAGTTTGGTTAGTATATCATTCTGTCTATATTTTTTCTGGCTTTGAGGGTGGGAAAGGAGATCTGGATTGATAGTGGTGGTGGTGGAAGTGGTGGTGATGGTGAAGGTAATGGTGATGGTGGTTGTGGTGGTGATGATAGTGCCCATCTTTATAATCAAGGCCTTTTTTTATTATTATCATTATTATTTTTTAGCCATTGGCCTGGGACAGAACGCCACAGTCAGCTCCTGTAGGGGTTCCTTCAGGTACTCTTTATTACCTATCCATCTATCTATTGCCAGATGCCATAATCCCTTAAGGGGTGGCCATTTGACTTTGAGTTATTTGTTTTACGGGGAGGGGCATTAACCCTCCACTAGGGAGCATGTATGATTTGGTTGTATGGTTACCACCCAGCGTTGTAAATGGTTTCTTGGCTTACAGGAAACCATTTGACTTGTCACTCAATGTAAAGCCACCTGTAAAGGAAAGAAAAGCAATAAGTGACAGGAGAGATGGGAGAAATAGGAAGAAAGGACGATAGGCACAGAAAAAGAATGATAAAGGCTAAGGAAGAAGTAGGCAGCACTACATCAAGTGAGTGGATGATGGTCGCCACCTACCAACCTATAAAGGATGGATGGTAAACACTCAGCCACCACCTGAGTGCCGAATGATCTTTGCAATTTGACACTCAGTTGGAGTTCATTCGCTCATTTAGCCATCACCTGCATCCGGGTGGCGTTTATTGCTCATATAATGCCACGGAAGGACGAGCTGGAGACCCTACAGAAAGTGAGACTGGACAGCCAAAATTTTTCAGCTGCTTGTCTGGTTAGTACTTGGATGGGTGACCGCCTGGGAACACCAGATGCTGTTGGCATCCCTACGTGTCAAGTGGGGTTGGTGGAGGATTAGTGCCCCTCCCTGTAAAACAATTAACTCTAAGCCCTTGGCCACCCCGTCTGGGATACATGGCGTCTGGCAATGAATGAATGAATGAATGAATTGTTCATTGGTCGGCCTATGTGGCTGACAGCATTTTAATCTAAAAATACATCTCGTCACCTGCTGTGATACATGATTGGTTGAAAAAAAAATGTCGCTATTATTGTAGTATATTTGTTAGTTTTGGCTACGGAAGATTTCCATTTAATTTTCATCTCTACACGTGGATTTTACTTCAAAAGTACGAGTAAACACCGAGATAATCGCCGAATTATGATGTTGACAAACTAAATTGTTGACAGCCGCAAAATGGGAGGTGCTGCGTTCTTGACTGGTGCTTTTTTCTGCCCTTTTTCATGGTTTTGATTGTGCCGCGTTTGGGTGCAGTAACACACTCAAGGACCTTCTATGCGACTTTTCCAACTCCCTTGTGATCCACCAAGAAGGAAATTGTGGGAGATTAAGATGAAGAGAGCAAGCTGGTGTGTGAGTTCATGTCGGCGGCATTGCTAGGCAAGTTTTATTTATTTTACTTGTATTTGGCCCACATCCACATAGGGAGGTAAGCCTTGCTTATATCCCGATGTAGTGTGATGAGTAAGGATGGAACTTTGGGGGATGAAGTACGTGAAAGGGTACAGCAGGGAAGGAAGGTTGTTGGCACACTGAAAGCAGTGATGAGAAATAGGGAGGTGAGTATGGAAGTTAAGAAGTCACTGCATGATGGTATTGTGATCCCTACCCTGATGTATGGAAGCGAGGCGTGGACCTTGCAAGAGGGGAACAAGTCAAGAGTGAGAGCAGTGGAAATGAGTTACTTGAGAGGAGCATGTGGAGTGACTTGGAGGGACAGGTTGACGAATGAAGAAGTGAAGGAACGTTGTGGGGTAGATGTGGATGTGGTTGAAAAGATTAGGAGAAATACACTGAGGTGGTTTGGACATGTGGAGAGGATGGAGAATGAAAGACTGACTAAGAGGGTGTATGTAGGTGAGGTGGAGGGAGGGAGAGGGAGGGGTAGACCGAGGATGAGGTGGAGGGATGGAGTTGAGAGGTATATGAGGGAGGGGGGGGTGAGTTGGGGGGAGGGGAGTCAAATGGTGGGTGACAGTGACTTGGAGGCGTTTTGTCTGCGGCCACCCTTTGCGGGATTAGGGCGTCGGGCTATAGATAGATAGATAGATAGAAAACACATTACCAAAATTATGGATATCAAGAACAACAGCTATGTTTAAATTCAGCGATTCATCAAATTTAAAAACCGCGGGCAAAGCAAGTAAACATTGGTGGTGTTAATCGATGTAGCGTCGTCTGGCAACTCATCCCAGATCATTATATGCTTTCGAAATTAGCCTAATTGATACATAGAGGAAAATCTCATTTTTTGCGCTTTGCTTATTAAGAAAGCGCCGTTTGTGCACACGCAATAACTGTTCAAAAACGCGCCATAAAATATGAAAAGCAGTCTGGCATTCACGATTCTGGCAAACGCAGTAGCTACCCAGTGGCCGCAGAAGATGGGTGTGCAACGACATTTCCTCCCGCTACCTAGGCCTATGCCCGCAACCATCACCGCAAGCGCCGGGGGCCAACATCACTGATGCTTTTATGTACTTGAGGGACGCCCAGCTAACATCCATTCGCTGCACGAACATGCTGGCTGTCTTAGTCTTTATAGAGTCTAGGGCATCTCACACCGAGTGGCCTACCCTCAGCCGCTACACATCATGTGGGGTAACTTTGTTTGGAAAATACCGTAGATAGATAGAAAGTAGATACACGGATAGACAGACATGTAGATAATGTAGATTTACTTATACAGTTTTATAAGGTAGGTTTTGTTTATAGGTGATTCACTTCTGGTTAATATTTTGTTGCATCTTTATCGCTGTCTATCTAAGGCGTCTGGCAATAGATAAACACGAGTAGGTAGATGGATAGGCAGACGTGTGGTAATCCCAAGGCAGTGATGGAGAAGACAGTGGGTTGTTATAGCTAAGTTGTCATAGGTCACAGTGACAGCCTTGACATCGAAGCCAAAAGATAATTCAGTAAATCAGATAAGAAAGCACAGTTACATTTTACAGTACAATAAATCGGGTAATAAAGAACTGATACATTTTACAGTAGCCTACAATAAATCCGGTAATAACTGATACATTTAATAGATTAACAACTCGGGTAATAAAGAACTGATACATTCTACAGCACAATAAATGAGGTTAATAAAAAAACAACCATTTTATTATTACTAATGCCATCTGTGGGTAGAAATTACAGGACCATTTCATCCCCACGTAATGAAAATTAAACCTAACCAGTTCAGTGTCAATTTAAATCCAACCGTTTAGTTTCAGATTTTAAACCGAAGCATCCAGTTTCAGAATTTAAACTTAAGCATATAGTGAAGGCAAAAAAACAAATAAAAACAAGACCTTCCTTAGTTGTTGTTACTGTGTTCTTCCCAGGCTCATTCAGACGAGCCCAGTGGACTTCAGAACATGGCCACCTCAACCGGACGCTGCCAGAGATTTTTTGTTGTTGAAAGATTGTGTGTGTGTGTGTGTGTGTGTGTTAGTACTGCAGTCTTATTGAGTTAAAAAGGGTAAATTAAGGTGCTGTAAATCAATCTTCTGGAAGGAGGAAGCAATCAAGGAAGTTAGTTCAGCCGCCCCTCCACCTGTCCCACTAAGAATGCCGTTGACAAAATCGAGGAGTTTCCCGCTTTCGTTAATCTTTTTCTCCAACATGTCCACCAGCTCCGGTCCGCACATCGTAAAGAACTCGTTGAAGACCGTCCCGAGGTCCGTACCCGGCATCAGACCCTCGAAGTCGACCTGTAGGGGAAGGAAGACGGTGCTAAAATGTCGTGAGCTGTTTGTGGCATGGTTCCTGTCTTCCTCTGTGTGTCTTTGTTGATGTGTTTCTCCTTTTCAATGAGAGACTTTTGTACAAGTATTATTACGTGTGTGTGTTTTTTTTCCTAACGTGCATTATTGAACTGCTGCTGCTGCTGGTACTACTACTACTACTGCTGCTGCTACTACTACTACTACTACTACGGCTGCTACTACTACTACTACTACTACTACTTCTATAGCTACCATAACTACTACTACTACTGCTGCTACAACTACTACTACTGCTACCACCACTACTACTACTGCTACCACTACTACTACTACTACTTGTACTACTACTACTACTTCTACTACTACTACTACTCACAGTCCATCGCCACAGCTCCAGATCCAGATAAATTTCGGTAAACTGGGTTGTCAACACGTTCACTTTGCCCGTTAGGATTATATCGAAATTCTCCATGACGATGCTGCGGAGAGAAAATTTGGTAATGCCTGCTCCTTGGCGATTTAGTTTGGCAACCTATCCTAGTTTGCGCTAATAACGTACAAAAATTATTATTATTATTTATTATTATTATTATTACTACTACTACATTTGTTATTATTATTATTATTATTATTATTATTACTGTTAATACTACTACATTTATTATTATTATTATTATTATTATTATTATTATTATTATTTGCAAACCGCATCATTAAACTGATATAAGTAACATACAAAAAGTAACTTAAAGATACGTAAAGTATTCCTTAGCGATTTATTCTACATATCTAAATATAACCCCATATATCGTAATGCAAAGTATGTCGATATATGAATAGCATAAACAGCATATAAGAACTAGTAATGCATTCGTAACACCTGCACAAGCGATTTATTTTGCCAGGTCAAAGTTCACAATATATGGCTTACGTGACTGTCTTTGACGCCTTTTCCTTAGCAATTTAACTTACGTGGCAGGCCCCTCCCCCTGCATCTCAATATGGTCAACGACGGTGCCGCTGATGGTGTAGTGGTCGGTTGCTAGGGTCAGAGTTCCCGCCAGTACTCGGAAATCGACTTGCACTAGCCCTACTCCTTCGATGGTGGAGTCGTGTGCAGCCAGGTCTTTTATGCCGGCCAGGGTTGTTGACTCCATAGCGATAGTCAGCCTAGAAAAATAAAGGTAAAATCTATCTATCTATTGCCAGACGCCTCAATCCCGTTTGGGGCGGCAACAAACAAATCGCCTCCAAGTCGCCCTGTCCCCCGCCATTTCACTCCCCTGCTCCCAACTCACACCCCGCTCTCTCATATACCTTTCCACCCCATCCCTCCATCTCATCCTCGGCCTCCCCCTCCCTCTTTCCCCCTCCACCTCACTCACACTCTCTTCGTCAGTCTTTCACCCTCCATCCTCTCCACATGGCCAAAGGTAAAATCATTATATCAATCAATGCGGTAACCAGTGTCAAGTTTCCCGCCATAATTCTGGCAGCCTTTAAGATAATAAATGAATAAGCAAAGTAAAATAAGTTGAGAATTAGACCCACGCTGAGAATAACCCAGTTTCTCAAAAAAAAAATTTAATGAAACATGTTTCACCTCTGCCTGTCTACCGTCTGGGAAGGAGGGGAAAGAATACTTCCCCAGATCCCTGCTTGTCGTAAGAGGCGATTAAAAGGGACCCGTATATCTGCCATCTGTCCTCGAGTGTCAACTGAGTGGCGGCTGGGGGCGGGTTCTCTACGCTGTTCCGGGAGTGCGTGCTTATATGTCCACACGCAGGCACCACAGCAAATGCCGGGCCTCGCCGCTGATGCAACACCTACATCATGGGACAGACAGGTGCCTGTGATAGTCTCTCGATCTCGAAGTGACGGGGGAAGACAGGAACAAACCCAAACACGAGAAATGAACATGAATGGCAGTCCTTGGTGGTACGGGCAGACGACACCATACACGTGTCACGACTCACAAGTGACATAGGACCGTGCATTAGTATACGCCAACGCACTGGGGACAGCGTTGCAGCAGCTAGTGACTATGAAATGTGTAGTGAACTGGAGAAAAGCGTAATGCCAGGGTGAAGTTGAATTTCCTCTCGGATTTTGAGCTCCCCCTCTCAAAAACTTTGGGGCCATTTCTGTAGCAAAACCGTTTCCCGAGTTTCCAGTCTTTCTCACCTTGTTGTCCTCTACATTTCTCTCCGTACTGCCCCCCTCTAGCCATCTTTCTCTTCGTACTTGTCTCTTCTCTCCACACTCTCATTTCCGCGTTTCCTCTGCTCCTATGAGGTTGGAGATTCGGTTCCGTAGCACTGATAGTTTAAAAATTTGCCACACCAATCCACAACCACACCACATCGACATCAGATCAGCTTCTTTGTCAACACGTTCTCATCCCTCTCAGCCGTTACCTTCCTCCGCCTTAGTGCCTTCGTTACCTGGCAGTACAATATCCAATCAACCAGTTACTTGCCACAGTCGTATCACCGTGTGTCGTATGGGACTGGTGAGTGATGGCAGGAGCGCCCCCCACCCACGCACAACATTCTCTCTCTCTCTCTCTCTCTCTCTCTCTCTCTCTCTCTACTCACTGGAACATGTCGTCATCAGTCGTTAAGGTGATGTTGCCCAGAGGTAGCGGGTCTGTCACATTCTCTAGCGCTTTTTCCAACGCGTTGTTTAATATATCCGTGACGTCCACTGGAAAGAAAAAAGATTAGGTTAGATGGATACACACACACACACACACACACACACACACACACACACACACACATTATAAATCATATATATACACACATTTCCAAATATTTACGGACATGCGAGGAAATAGGTAACAGATATTTAACCCCAGAGAGAGAGAGAGAGAATATGCAGAGAGGGGGAAGGGGAGAGAGAAAAATGTATGCAGAGAGGGAGAAATATTCAGACAGACAGACAGGAATAGAGAGAGAGAGAGAGAGAGATACACATATAGATAGATAGAAAGCCAGATAGACGTACTCACTTCTCAGTTCCCTTTCTTGTTGTGGGGGAGCAGCAAATATCACTGCCAACACTGCTGCCAACACCGCCATCTTGAGTGACACCGCTGCCACCATCTTGGAACTGGAGAGAAAAGCCATTTGATTTGAATTTTGATTTTGAAATATTGTAAAACGGATACAGAGTAGTTATAGTAAAATGCCCGCCGCCGGACCCCCCACCCTGCCACCCCCCACCCCACCACAGGGCCACCATCACACCACCACCCCAGGAGGACACAACGGGGGGGCTAGTGACCTAGGTCAAGAGGGTCACCCGTCCACTACTGACCTGAGCCACTCTTCCCCGCAACTGCCCGGACACCAGGTGACCGAAGAACGACAACGACCTTGCAGGCGGGACAACCATCGTCAGGAGGGGGTGGGACTGAACAGGGTTCAGTCCCAAGTAACGTCTTGGGGACGGCCATAGTTTAACCCTCAAGGGCAGGAGGCCCAAGGCTACGGCCTACAGTAAGCACCGGGGCGTCAGTACCCTCAGCCACTTCAAGGGCAGGAGGCCCTAATGTGAGCACCAGGGCGTTAGTGCCTTTAGCCACTCCAAGGGCAGGAGGCCCTAGCAGACAGCTAGAAATGGGTCCCAGGACGAGAAGACCTGGAACCACGGCTGTAATAGACCCAGGGGAGAGAGTCGCCTCTGTGCTTCCCTCCCTGTATATAGGAGAAGACACGGTTTCCGTGGACACTCTGCCTATCTCGTTCCCCTGTGGGAACTGTTCGTCACCACCCGGGAGTGTTGCCCCGGAGGTGTCGCAAGACTGGTAGCAAAGTCTGAGACCGGACCTGCGTCCCACGCCTGGGAAATCTCTGTCTTTTACAGACACCAGACGGAGACGAGGCCGCAGTCCAACCCTGACGGCGCGTCCCCCAGCAGACGATCGTACCCCCAGGCGAGACAGCAGACTACAGGCGAGGGCGACCCTGACTCCCTCACCCCGCGGAGCCGCAGACGCCAGGCCCGCCTCCTCCAGCTGTTTGGCCCCAGTCCCGAGGGCCACCTCTCAGGTCGAGGCCCCCAGACAGGAGGGCCTCCCTGCACCTCATCGACGACCAGGACCCGGGCAGTGACTCCCCTGCGGGTAGTGTGTTGCCCCTTGCAGGCAGAGTCCCCCTAGGGCCCTCTCCTCACGCCCCGACGA
>NC_136983.1:472500-475000 GCF_032717465.1 Coenobita brevimanus | reverse complement strand
TTTCATTATTATTATTAGTTTATTATTATTATTATTAGTAGTAGTAGTAGTAGTAGTAGTGGTAGTAGTAGTATCATCATCATCATCACCACCACCATTGTTATTATTATTATTATTATTATTATTATTATTATTATCATCATCATCATCATCATCATCATCATCATCCCAAATACACACACAAACATCCACACTTCCACCACCATTGTTATTATTATTATTATTATTATTACTGACACCATCCTCCCACGCCCCCAGGTCACCATGCAGAGGTCAGGGGGGCGTGGACGGGCGGGACTGGGTGCTGTGGGCGTGGGCGTGCAAGAGAGCAGTGGGTGGAGGAGGCTACTGGCACTGTTTACTGGGTGTGGGGCACTGAATACCAGGTGAGACAGGGTGTAAAATCTCTCTCTCCTCTCTCTCTCTCTCTCTCAACCGATCTATCTATCTCTCAACCGATCTGTCTATCTATCTGTCTTTCTCTCCATTTTATCCTCCTTATCATCATCATCATCATCATCACCATCATCATCATCATCATCACCATCACCATCCCTGTCTCCACCTACTATCAATAAATCACACAGTACTCCACTACAACCATCCTCACCATCACTACTAACTACCACCTATCTATCCACCACTCCTAACCTCCCCTCCACCCCACAGCGAGGCGGAGGTGGAAAGGAATGAGGTGGATAAGGAGCACAGTGGAAGGCAACACGAATTCCAGAAGAGGACGTATAAACGAATTACCAGATGTGACGTGTGCAACGAATTCCTGACAGGTGAGATAGATAGATAGATAGACGGGTGGATGGATGGATAGATAGATAGGTGGATAGATGGATGGATAGATAGACATTTATAAACGGATTACAAGGTGTGATGTGTGCAGCGAATGAATACACACACACACACACACACACACACACACACAGTCAACTTCTTTTCCATTTTTTTTTGTTGTAAAAGGAAGTCGAAACAAGGTTATTATTATTATTATTATTATTATTATTATTATTATTGTTGTTAGTAGTAGTAGTTGGGGTAGTAGTAATAGTAGAAGTAGCAGCAGTAATATATTATAGCACGAAGAGTAATAGCAATGTTATTGTTATTATTATTATTATTATTATTATTGTTGTTTGTAGTAGTTGTAGAAGTAGTAGTGGCTGTAGTAGTAATAGTAGTAGTGGTAGTAGCAGTAGTAGTAGTAATAGTAGTGGTAGTAGCAGTAATAGTAGTAGTAATAATAGTAGTAGTAATAGCCTTCCATGTTTCAGGGCACACCCACCAAGGTCTTCGCTGCCTCCTGTGTAAGACCAACGTGCATATGGAGTGCATGAACACCACCCACACCTGCCTACCCTCCAAGCCACGACGCAGGCACAGGCACGGCAGGAGGCAAGGTGAGGCACAGGAGGAGGGATGGAGGGAAACAGGAGGAGGAGAAATGGAGAGAAAGGGAAGGGATGGAAGGAAAAGTGTATAGGACGGGGAGATGGAGAGAATTGGAGGGATGGGAGAGAATGAGAGAGGGAGAACTGGAGGGAAAGAGAGAGAGAGAGAGAGAGTAAAAACAGACTCGCTACTTTCAGGTCCGCATCCTCAAACTGAAGACGACGATGATGACAGTGACCTTGACCTCCAGTAACCGTGTGCCATCAAGGTGCCATCCCTCTGCCATCAAGGTGCCATCCCCCCGCCACCATTCTGCCATCAAGGTGCCACCATTCTGCCATCAAGGTGCCATCCCTCTGCCATCAAGGTGCCATCCCTCTGCCATCAAGGTGCCATCATTCTGCCATCAAGGTGCCACCATTTTGCCATCAAGGTGCCATCCCTCTGCCATCAAGGTGCCATCCCTCTGCCATCAAGGTGCCATCCCTCTGCCATCAAGGTGCCATCATTCTGCCATCCCTCTGCCATCAAGGTGCCATCATGCTGCCATCAAGGTGCCATCATTCTGCCATCAAGCCGCCATCCCCCCGTCATCACCGCTGCCACCATTGCCAACACAGCTGCAGTATTGACACCACTTTTGACACCACCATACCAACAGCATAATACCAGGTTACCATCATCACACCACTAGTCTGCCATCTCTCTCTCTCTCTCTCTCTCTCTCTCTCTCTCTCTCTCTCTCTCTCACACACACACACACACACACACACACATTTATCTTTGTGTATTTCCTATTAAAGTAATTCATGATTGTATAAAGTTGGTTTGTGAGTTTCCTTCCATTCGTAGTAATAGTTGTAGTAGTAGTGGTAGTAGTTGTAGCAGTAGTTGTAGTAGTACCAGGAGGAGGAAAATGTGTTGTAGTAGTAGTAATAATAGTAGTGTAGTAGTAGTAGTAGTAATAATAGTAGAGCCCAACGGAAAACAAACAAATATGGCTGAGGTAAGTTGGGTCCCATTGAAGTGCTAATTTCGTATGTTATCGCTGAGATATAGCAGTTTTGTATTTGGAAATCAGCCTTTTCATATTAAA
>NC_136983.1:402500-467500 GCF_032717465.1 Coenobita brevimanus | reverse complement strand
CATCCGCACACAACTGTCATCCTCCATCCTCCCAGCATGCCCAAACCATCTCAGTCCACCCCTCCTCATCACACCATCAAGTCCCATCCTTCCTTTTACCTGAGTATGATTGCATATTGATCTATTATATATGAAGGAACACAGGCCAGACCCATACGATACTGATTCTCTGATGTCTTATGTAACATGTGAGGTACCTACTGCAATGTTTCTCATATACTGTACACCAATCCATCGTTTTCTGACCGAGCGTTAGTTGACAGTTCGTTGTTTTGACATTTATAAATCTATGCCGTTTGTCGTTGTTCTACATGGTTATCCTACCGCACCGTTTTTCATATATACCAAGCCCTTGTTCTTAGAGCGAGCATTATTGGACAGTTCATTGCTAAGACATTTATAAATCAATACCCTTTCTTCGTTGTTCAACATGGTTATCCTAGAGCACTAATTTCCATATACAGTATACCCACCCTTGGTCTGGTATAGCGGGTCCCTGTCAGGCATATAACGAACTCAAATATACCACCCAACTCTTCCCCTGTTCTCATGTTTTTTGTTTTTAATTGAGGCAAAGATGCATGTGACAGGCTGGTGATGGTTGGCTGAATGCACCATATAATTATCTGAGGGAGAAGTCTGTGTTAGTCAATAAGTTTCCGTTCACATCATCTGGTATTTTATTCGAGGGGTGTGTGTGAGTTGGGAGCAGGGCAGTGAAATGGCGGGGGACAGGGCGACGTGAAGGCGATTTGTTTGTGGCCAGCCTTTGCGGGATTGAGGTGACTGGCAATAGATAGAAAGATAGATGCAATGATGTTATACGGACATGTTGCATTCAGCCAATCATCACCAACCTGTCAACTGCATCATCCCTTAGGTAAAGAAAACTGAGTACCCGGTATAGTTCTCAATTAAAAAAAACTGAGTACCTGGTATAAAGGAGCGTTGTGGTGTTGATGTGGATGTGATAGGAAGCGTTATGAGGAACACACTGAGGTGGTTTGGCCATGTGGAGAGGATAGAGGGTGAAAGACTGACGAAGAGAGTGTATGTGAGTGAGGTGGAGGGGGAAAGAGGAAGGGGGAGGCCGAGGATGAGATGGAGGGATGGGGTGGAGAGTATATGAGAGAGGGGGGTGTGAGTTGGGAGCAGGGCAGTGAAATGGCGTGGGACAGGGCGACTTGGAGGAGATTTGTTTGTGGCCACCCCAAACGGGATTGAGGCGTCTGGCAATAGATAGATAGATAGACCTGGTATAGGTCTTGATAAAAAAAAAAAAAATGATTACCCGGTATAGGTCTCGATAAAAAAAATAACAGTACCCGGTATGGGCCTGGTATAGCGGGTCCCTGTCAGACATACCGGTATAACGAACTGCCAGATATACCAGCCATCTTTTCCCCCAGTTAGTCTGTTATAAGGAGGCCTGACTTCACCATTTTGTACTCGTCATCTCCAGACAGTTTATTACCACAGAGAATATCCACAGAATTTGTTTATCAGATGAAATAAGTAATGGCGAGGTATATGAGGGAAGGGGGTGTGAGTTGGGGGGAGGGCAGTGAAGTGGCGGGGGACAGGGCAGCATGGAGGTGATTTGTTTGTGGCCACCCCTTACAGGATTAAGGCGTCTGGCAGTATAATAGAACTCAAACCTTATCAAGAACATGTTATTGGTAAGTGGAAAATTGAGACTTGAGATGGAGGGATGGGGTGGAGAGACGTAGAGGACAGGGAGTGTGATTTGGAGGGAGGGCAGCCTGATGATGGGAGACAGGGTGATGTGGGTATTGTGTGATCTTTGAGGTAATTGTTAAGCAGGAAATTGAGGCTTAAGATGGAGGGATGGGGTGTAGAGGAAGGGGAGTGTGATTTGGAGAGAGGGCAGCCTGATGGTGGAGGACAGGAATGGACGAGATGGGGTGGAGAGGCATAAGGAAAGGGGAGTGTGATGTGGAGAGAGGGCAGCCTGATGGTGGAGTACAGGAATGTGGCGGTTATTAGTGTACAGCCACCCCTTCTCGCATCAGGTGGTCTGGCTGTAGATAGGTAGACAATATAAGATTCTTTTTTTTCCATTCATCCATTCATTATCCAATCCTACGGTGTCCCATGAGGAGCGTAGGAGCCCGGGGCTAGGCAAGTTGGTCCCGACATTTAAGATGAGAGTGAACAAATGAAATATTGTGTAGGAGGATGGAGGATGACAGTCAGGTGTAAGGGCTAAGAGGTGTGAGAGTCTGGGATGGGGTTTTGAGAGGCTGACCGAAAATGACCTGGGACGAGGTCTGGACAGTTTTCTTAGGGATAAAGGACTGAATACGGAGGCTGCCAGAGATCAAGCAGCATGGAGATCTGCCATTATTAGGTGACCAAGGCTGATGCATGCTTGTTGAAGCCAGTATAAATGTTTCACTATGAACAAACAGTACACACAGGATGGAAGAGAGTTTTGCTTTGTTCCTACAGAGGTTGTGTAGTGGGCAGTGAGAAAGCTTGGGATTGAGGAATAGCTGGTTTGAGTGGGTATGGCATGTACGAGTGTGCTCACATCCTGGTGACAGTGAACAGAGGTTTGAGTGAGTTGTCTTTGAGTGGTGGCATGCATCAGGGGTCAGGTTTAATCATCTCGTTTATTATTGTGGTACCTGAAGCTCCCTCTCGTAAATTGAGAACTGGGGTATGCTGATGACAGTGTTGATCACAGACGATGAGAGAGAGACGGAGGAATGATTTAGGAAGTGGAGATATGGAGCGAGGTGCAGTTCAAGGTGTTTGAAAGTAAATGTGGATAAAACAAAGGTGATGATAACTAGGGTTGGTGGCAGTACTGTCAAAGCAGAGGGAGTGTGGCCATGTGTGGTTTGCCACAAGGGTGTGGGAAGTAATTCCATCTTGTGCAGTGTTTGTGATAAGTTGGTACGTAAGAGATGTAATGGTATTAGAGGTAGACTGTGAGATAATGCTGATTTTGTGTGTGTGTGGTGTGCTGGGGAGAGCAGGTGGAGATTGTCAGGCGTGAAAGGATTGAACTTGCTGGTGAGTCTCTTGAGTGTGTGGAAGAGTTTTGTTATTTGGGAGACATGTTATGTGCTGGAGGTGGGGCTGGAGCAGCGCTGTGGCTAGAGTGAGTGGTTGTAAGAAGTTAAGGGAGTCGTTGCCTCTCCTGACATTCAGAGGGCTCTCCCTACATGTTAAAGGATCTTTGTATGCAGCATGTGTTTGGAGTGTAATGTTAAATGGTAGCGAGACCTGGGCAGTAAAGGAAGAGGTTATTTGTAGACTTATGTGTACAGAAATGGCAGTGATTAGGTGGATGTGCAATGCATCCTTGAGTGTAAGGCTAAAGGAGGGGGAGCGGCTAGGAATATGATTGAAGAGCTGAGAGGAAGGATGGAACTTGAATGTATTGGTGTTGTAATGATAAGGAGTAGACTGAGATGGTCTGGCCGTGTTGAGAGGCTGGAGGATGGCAGTTGGGTGCAGAGGGTGAGACGTCTGAATGTCGAGGGTAGAATTGTTAGAGGCAGACCGAGTAAGAACTGGGACGAGGTCATAGAGGGGTGACCTCAGGGATTAGAAACTGCCAGCGATCAAGCAGTGTAGAGAGCTGCCATTAAGTGACCAAGGCTGATGCTTGTAAGCATGTTGGAGTCTTTATAAATAATTCAATACAACATGGTTAAAAGAATACCTAAATATACTGTTATCAAAGCAGTTAAATAAATGATGCAGTACTTGGTGTTAAAGGCTTGGCCAGGTACTGAGCTTGTATAATATGACACAGGTGATGTGTTGTATGGATGCAGGAGTGTTGCCAATGAACACACCAAACCCTTGTTACAGGCAAAACACACACACCTGAAAATGACAATGATTTGCATGGACTGGAAGGTAAACCCACAGCCATACTAAGATAATCACTCTCCAGCAGTTGAAAAAAAATCTTCATACATCCAGAAATCTGTTAACTACAATATAGCCAACATTCATGGAAAACTCATCACTCAAATCTCCATTCACTCTCACCTATTCAAGCACCCACATATGGTACATGGCCAGAACCACTCTAACCAGCCACTCCTCAATCCCAAGCTTTCTCATTGCCCACTTATTTTTTATTTTATAATGTCAGGTGTTGGTGGACTGACTGAGTTATTTGTCCTATGGTCATGTATATTCTGACATGTTTTTATGTTTTCAGGTAGGCAATAAAACTTCCGGCGCGGGAGCCCCCCTTCTCGTCGCATCTCTAAGTCAAGCTCGCCGGTGGTGAGTGTTAAATTATCACTGTTTGGCTAGGGTGTTAGGCTGTTAGGTCAGTAAAACACCGCCATGAATATGAATAACACTTTTTGGCCAGTCTCTCCCAGCCAGGATGGATGTGTGGCACAGAGCCGGTGACTGGTGGTGGCGGGTGTGGCACAGAGCCGGTGACTGGTGGTGGCAGGCCTGGCACAGCTGGTGACTGATGGTGGTGGACCAGGCACAGCTGTTGACTGGTTGTGGTGGATGGGGCACAGAGTCACAGAGGACAAGGTAAATGTAAGGACTCAGCTGCTGTTATATTCGGAAACTGTTGATATACCTTTTTTACCCCAACTTGGCCAAAAACACCTTCTCTCCATCTTGAATACTGAGCTGCATAAAGAGATTATTGTTAGAAGACAATGCTAGTCACAAAGAAGTGCCACGGAAAGGATGAAGAGCCTTAGTATTGTGTTTTTCTTCCTTTAACCTGTGTGGAATAAGCTGCACTAGGACAAATATTTGGACCAGGTTAGGGTACAAGGACTATAGTTGTGTGTGGTTGTAAATGGGGTTTTTAGGCGTAAATTGAGAGTTATGTTGATTTTTTTTTACTCATTGTCGGTTCTCTGACGTGGTGATAGTCACGAAGAAGTGCTATGATATAGAGTTACAACATTTCCCATTTCTGCCACAAAGCGGCTTGAAACAATCACCAGAACGATGACAATCAGGGCCAAATTAGAATTGTTATATCATTTATTTAACATCCATAACTCTAACTTTGGCCTAAAATTGCCATCTCTCCCTTTTGGATGCTGAGTTGTAACAAAATGATCACGCTAGACTATTATGCTGGTCATGAAGAAGTGCAGTGGAAAAAGTGTAGAACTTTAGTACGTGGAATAATCAGCAAAAGGACGAAAGTCTGGGCCAAGTTAAGGTGAAAAGGAGGTTAGGGCATCTGTATTATATTTCCCTTTGTTACTCCTGAATTAGTGAAAGAAAATGGCGGGTTTGTTTACATGGAACAGCTGATTCTCTTTCCTGTTGCTTCATTCAGTTGAGCGAAAACAGAGGCATGAAGGAGCATTTGTTTTGATATATAAAAAGCATTGAAGGGCCTCACTGGTATAGGTAAGCATTTTCATATGATTCACGGCCTTTTTCAGAGGTTTACGTGTGTGATTTTAAGGATTCTAAGGGCCAGGATGGTGGATGAACGAGTGGTTGGATCATTCAGTTGGGCAGACTTGGAGTAATACCTCAGTCTGTTTGATTTATCCATTTTCCATGCCTTAGGATGGGGAAGGAAGTCTGAATGATGACTAGGATGACGGATGATGATGACGGTGGTTTTAATAAGCAGTAGATGTCATTATTAACTTTTAGTTCATTAATTTTAAGCAGGCAAAGATTTTTTTCCATTTGTAGCTTAATTTCTTGTATCTCAGTGGCAGAAAGACTTTTTTGGGTTGCATTCTTCCCATAGCACTTCCTCATGACTAGCACTACCGGTATGCTTTATTTTTGTATCTTGCTGCAGCTGAGCATTCAAGATAGAGAGAAGGCAGATGTTATATATCAAGTATCATCCCCAGTTAAAAAAAATATATACATCATTCAGGCAGTCCTCTCGTATTATTCTGGGCCAGTGCTTCATACAGTGTGACATAATAGGGAGGGGGAGCGAGGGAGTCTGCTGCCCCTGGCTCTGTCTGCTGTTGCCATTACATTAACATCAGGTTGTTAGGTTAGGTTAAGCAAGGTTAGGAGAGGCTGGGTTGAGCTAGGTTAGATTAGGTAAGGTTAGCAAGTTAGGATATGTTAGGTTTGGTTAGGTTAGGTTTTATGGTGTGGTTTGGTAGTTTTGTGATGTATGCAGGCAGATCAAGGTTGGGTCTTTATGCTGTGTACAGATTTACTGCACTGCATAATCTACACTGCCAGCATAATTTTTACTTTTTGGTGGTCCAGTGGTCAAAGACACTCTGACCCTGTGTGGCCCATAAGGGTCATGTTCCAAGGGGTGGTTGGGGTTTATTGCTCACATAATTCTGTTCAGGTGTTGAGCATTTGGCATTTGACTTAAATGTCTGGAATGAGTTGTCTGTGTGGATAGGATGGACACAGAGACTACATGTACGGTAACTAGAGAGTTTATGTGGGTGAGGAGGAGGGAGAGACAAGGATGAGATGGAGGAATGGAAAGGAGATATATGGGAGGGGTGTGTGAGTTGTAGGGAAGGCTACTGGCCTTTGGTTCCTTCTTCCTCACATTGAAAAAAAATAAAAATGGCAGAGGACAGGGTGACTTGGAACCAATTTGCTCATTGCCACCCCATAACGGTACAGAGTTAAGGCATGGCAGTAGATAGTATAGTCTAATCCCAGTGTAAGAGACTCTAACTGAAACTTAACAAACTAATCACTGGTCTGGCTGGGATTTGAACTCAGGCCCTCGCACTTGATACACACACGTTACCACTGAGCCAAGAAAGGATCCCCGCTTTGCCTCTAGGCAACACGGGCATTTATACACCCCATTACATCACTCTTTTCTCCCCCTGGTGATTAATTTGGTAGGTGGGCTTTTATACACCCCATTACACCAGGTCCCTATGCTCCTCATGGGTCAGTGCTGGACTGGGGAATGGATGGATGAAGTTATATGTTTGAGATTCAGAAGCACCCTGGGGTGGATGATGGATGGATGATTTTATATCATAAATTATGCAGTGACAGTCTGATCCCTTGGGTATATCAACTCTTGGTTTGATATATAATGAAGGTGTTTGGTGGGGTCAGGGTGGTTGATATAGCCCAGGTTTAGTTTAACGAGGGGGAGACTGAGGATGAGATAGAGGGGTGGAGTAGAGAAGTGTATGAGAGTGGGTTTTAAGTTGGGGGGAGGGCAGTGAAATGGCAGGAGACGAGGCGACATGGAGGCAATATGTTTATGGCCACTCCTTACAGGCTTAAGGCATCTGGTGATAGATACCTAGACTATAGAGAGGGTTTACAGTATATTTCAGAGTCGGGTAGACTGGGTATGATACTCATTGGATATATTTTTAATTTTCAGATTGAGAGGTTGTTCTGGTCCACACTGCCATGGAGACATTTAACTGCCAGCCTCTGTTGGACCGGCTGACACTGGTGATGGTGAGGACAGGTGCACTGAGGGAGTTCTGTAAGCGAGACACACCGCTAGGCAAGATCAGGTACCTGCTGGAGGCTCAGGTGCTGTTTGAGGGAGACTACAGGATCAGCATCAGGTGAGATTTGTCTTAGTCTTGACTGTCAAGTGTGTGAGGCATTATTAAACTACGTCACCCACACCTCATCCTTAAGTTACATAAGATAGAGATTATTTGGTGCATTATAAGTTCTTGATCATATTGTATCGTTTAGACTCCAACATGCTTGAATACGTCAGCTTTGGTCGTGTAATGGCAGTGTTCACACTGCTCAGTCTTAGGCAGCCTTACAAGTCATTCCCATGTCCCTAAGATTTTAATCATAAGCCCCTTAAACTTGCATCTTTGTTCCTTACTCTTTGATCCCTACTTAACTACATCATAGGTGGGAAAATAAGAGTTCAGGATGATGATGGTGGTGGTGGTGGTGGTGTTGATGGTAGTGATGATGATGTGATGGTGGTGGTGGTGGTGATATTGATGATAATGATGATGATGGTAGTGATGATGGTGTGATGATGGTGGTGGGTGATGATAGTGATGGTGACAGTATGTATTTTCTGTGTCAGGGAGGAGCTAGAGAACCTGTTGGGTGTGTTGTACGAGCGCTGTGCAGACCACGGCAAGTGTGAGGCGGCTGCGGTTCAGGCAAAGACCAGAGGATCCAAGGTAAACACAACTGCGTCTGTGTTATAAGGGCATTTGAGGAGCTTCAATAAGAAAGACTGACGAAGAGAGTGTATGTGAGTGAGGTGGAGGGGGGAAGAGGGAGGGGGAGGCCGAGGATGAGATGGAGGGACGGGGTGGAGAGGTATATGAGAGAGGGGGGTGTGAGTTGGGAGCAGGGCAGTGAAATGGCAGGGGACAGGGCGACTTGGAGGCGATTTGTTTGTGACCACCCCAAATGGGATTGAGGCGTCTGGCAATAGATAGATAGATAGATAGATTCATTAAGTACTGTAAATCAGAATGTGCCTGAGGGTGAACTGAGACAATGGAGGTCAGACATTTATTTTTTAATTCAGTTTATTTTATCATTTTGTTTTATTTAATTTTGTTTATAGTTATTTTATATTTATTTACGGTATTTATTTTTATTCATGGTGCCTTAAGATTTCCTCCATAGAGCAGAATCATGAAAATAACTTGAGGCAGTGCATGGAGGAAATTCAAAGGGGCCTTATGTCCGTTTTGCTTTGTTTTGTTTTTAAAGGCTCCAACATGCTTGAATGCGTCGGCCTTGGTCACCTAATGGCGGCTCTCCACCCTGCACGATCTATTACAGCCTCCCTGTTCGGTCCCTTAACCCTGAGGTCACACTTAATGATCTCGTCCCATGTCTTTCTCGTCCTCTGTTTTCTCCATTTTGATTTTGATGAGAGTGAGATGGAGGGTGGGAGAGGGAGGGGGAGGCCAAGGATGAGATGGAGGGATGGAGTGGAGAGGTATGTTAGAGAGGGGGATGTGAGCTGGGAGCAAGGCAGTGAAATGATGGGGGACAGGGCACCATAGGGGTGATTTGTTTGTGGCCACCCCTTACAGGATTAAGGCGTTTGGCAATAGATAGTCAGATAGAGGGAAATTTTGGCAGACCTGGAAATACAGCAGATCCTTGTTATATGATGAACTGGTATGCAATGAATCACTTAGTTGATGATGATAAAAAAATCAGGACCATCATAATGTGATAGAATTTTTGTCTATACGATGGTTATGGTCCTGCATGAAGCCACGCTGGTTGATATACGATTGCTGTTTGTGTCTCCACGATTGCCCTCATGCAAGTTGTCAATTTTTTGCTCAGAGATGGTCATTGAACTTATTGGGTGTGTTGGTGTTGGTGGTGGAGCAGTGGTGTGCTGTTGGAATTCAAGCACCAAGTGGGAAAGGAGGTCCAGATGATGATGATTATTTTTATTATTATAATTTTTATGATTTTATTTTCATTCTTATTTATTTATTTATTTTTTTGTTAGCTAGTGGAGTGCCAGGAAGGGAACTCATTACCAGTTTAGGAGAGTTGCAAACTTGTTTTTAGACATCGTTGGGTGGGTTGCCCTGGACCATATACGCATTCCTGCTGAACCTTGTTATATTCAGCTCTGTGTACAATAACTTTTTACGCGGTGATGTGTGTGTGTGTGTGTGTGTGTGTGTGTGTAAGAACTAGGGTGTGGTGTACCCCTTGGAGCTCGTCACATAACATATTCAGGGGGATTACTGAACAAGGCATCCCATGAGATATATGGTATTCATTGCTAGTTTTGAGTCAGATATATTGTTGTATGGTTTATAAAGGCTCCAGCGTGCTTGTATACATCAGCCTTGGTCACCTAATGGCGGTTCTCCATGCTGCTCGATCTCTGGCTGCCTCCCTGTTCAGTTACATCTCTTTTGGCTGTCCATGCTGCTTGATCTCTGGCAGCCTCCCCATTCAGGTATATCTAATTTTGCAGGCCTATATGAAAAAGCAGGACAGTGAGGCGTTGAGGTGTTACAATGAGTGTCTACAGCTGGCCCCACCTGCCTCACCAACGCTGCCCCTCGCCTATGCCAATCGCTCCGCTGTGCTGGTTCAGATGGCCCGGTACAAGGTGAGTCATGAGGATGGTGGTGGTGGTGGTGGTGATTGACATTGGTGGTAGTGTTAGTGATTATTAGTGGTGATGGTGGTGGAGGTGGTGTGATTAATGATTTTGGTGGTGGTGGTGTGATTAATGATTGTGGTGGTGGTGGTGGTGTGATTAATGATTGTGGTGGTGGTGGTGGTGTGAGTAATGATTGTGGTGGTGGTGGTGGTGTGAGTGATGATGAGTTTGGTGGTGATGTGAATGATGATAATGTTAATGATTATGTTAGTACTAGTCATGATGATGGTGATGATAATGACGATGGTGATGATGGTAATGATGATTATGTTGAGTGTACATTTTCTCTCCAGGATGCACTATGCGACCTAGACCGAGCAGAGAGTGTGGGCTATCCCTTGAGTCTGCGTCACAAGGTGTTCATACGACGCGCCAAGTGTCACGCGGCGCTGGGTCAGATTACTCAGGCCAGGGAAGCGTTACAGCTCCTTAGACACCTGGATTTGACACCTGAATGTAGAGGTGAGAGAGAAAGCAGCAGGATATAACAACATCAGAATTTTGAGATATACTGTAGTGTAGTTTTTCGATCTGACAAAAAATCCGTATCCTCTTTCAGCTCACTTGATGGCCAAGGGTAGTCAGATTGGGTGATTTTTTTTTTTTTTCTCAAGAACGGGATGGAACTGGGCAACTGTCACAACTGGAATACTTAGTCATGGATGTGTGAAGTTTGATGAGCCTTAGTTATAAAGTAGGATTGAGTCTTCTTGGTTACTGGTCAAATTTTTCCCCCCAGTCTGACTAACATTTGGCTATTAATTGAACTGAAAAAGGCTAGGGAGTTGCTGTGAGAGGAGATTAAACTGTCTATAGGAATGAGTCTTAGTTATAAGGCAGGAATGAGTCTCCTTGGTTTATAGTCAAATTCATCCTCCAATTTGACTAACATTTGGCCATTACTGAGCTGAAAGGTGTTAGGGAGCTTTGCCAGGCGAGGATAAACAGACTACAGTATTGGAGACACAGTTCTGGCCAATAAAACTAAGGTGTATTATATTTCATGCATCCACAACATAGTATTCAAGTTGTGGGAATTGTCTTGTTGTGTTAAATAATTACAGACTGACACTGGTTCTCCCTCCATCATGTTTTTCCTGCTGTCTGGACCCAGGGACAGTATTCTGCTGTGGTTAGGAGACTTACTAACACCTCTCAATTACTGATTTATTTCTGATTGTACTCTGTTACTACATTCCTGTGTTTTATTTATGCAGTCTGTTCCGATATTGGAGAAACGTAAAAAGCCTGGAAAAGAGGATATTAATGGGTAGTTTAGAAGTCACTAAGGAAGAGGTGCTAGAGAGGCTCCTTACCCGACAAGAATACCATCCTGTCTCACCCTACCCTTGATCAGGACATGAAGGCAGGATAATGAAGATAATAGTAGTAGTTGTTAAACCCCAGGCTTGTCTAGATGTAAACCCAGTGGCCTGCAGGCTGTAGTTGCCCTTTTCCTGTTGTCCACCATCATCCTTTCAGGGGATAGGGAAGGATGTTTGTATAAGTGGGTAGTGAAGCCACCTGATTTGGTGGTGATGATTATGATGGTGGTGGTGATGTCGATGATGGTGATGGTATTGATAATGGTGGTGGTGGTGGTGGTGATGATTATTATGATGGTGGTGGTGATGTCGATGATGGTGATGGTATTGATAATGGTGGTGGTGGTGGTGATGGTGATGGCAGTGGTGGTGATAATGATGATGACAGCTAATAACACATCTCTCTTCGTCCCCAGAAAAGTGCGAGAAAGAGGCGTCAGAGATAGAATCAAGTCTAATTAACCCGCCATCCCCCCCACACCAACCCACCCACGCTGCAAAAGACACCTTAGTTGTGCCAGACCTTGTGTGTGGGGAAAGTACCTCTGTGAAGTACATGACCAGTGCTTTTGAGATGAGGTAACTAACTCTCTTTCACATCCTCCATCCATTCCACTCCTCCCTTCCCTCATCCTCTCCTCTCCTCTCCTCTCCCTCCCTGCCTCATCTCAAAAGCAGCTCTGTGAAGTATGACCATTGCTGTTGAAATGAGGAAAGTAGGTCTATCTCTTGCACCCTCTTTCCTCTCGTCCGTCCGTCCTTCCTCTCTCCTCTCCTCTCCTTTCCTCTGTGTCTCTCCTCTCCTCTCCTCACCTTTCCCCTCTCACTCCCTCCCTCTCTCCTCTCAAAGCTGCTCAGTGAATTATCTGACCAGTGCTTTGAGATGAGGTAACAAGCTCTCTCTTGCTCCCTCCCTCCCTTCCATCCTGACCTTCTTTCATCCTCTCCTTCCCATCTACTTTCCTCTCTCCCTCCATCCCTTCCATCCTTGCCTTCTTCCTTCCACTTCTCCCTCCCTCCCTGGTCTCTCCTCTCTTCTCCACTCCTCTCCTCTCCTCTCCTCCCCTCCTACTCTCATGTCTCCCTCTCCACTCAACCCTCCATGAAGTACTAACTTGACCAGTGTTTTTAATGTAAGGTGGGGAGTTGGTTGTATTTCTTTATTTAATATCATTGGACCCTACCCCACCCCGTCCTTGTGTCGGAAACGAGTTAAAAATGATGATGATATGTGATGATAATGAAGAACAGGATTATATGATGATGATGATGATGATAACGCAATCCATTCTTCCCTACAGAGAGAATGAGAAGTTTGGCCGGCATGTGGTAGCGGTGGAAGACGTGGGGAGAGGGTCAGTGGTGTTTACGGAGAAGCCCTATGCTGTGTTGTTGTTGCCTGATTTGCTCACATCACACTGCCTCACTTGCCTGGCCCCTGCACCTCTACCTCTCCCGTACGTTATCATTTTTATTATTATTATTATTTTATTATTACTATTATTATTATTATTATTATTATTATTAATACTGTATTATTATTATTATGTGTGATTTTATAGTTATTACTATTATGTATTATTATTATTGTTGTAGTATTATGATGATGATGATGATGATGATTATTATTATTAGTTGGTGGTAGGTGATGGCACTCACCATCCACTCACTCAGTGTAGTGCTGCTCTTGGGTGACTGCCCTTTTCTCTCTTCCTTCCGTCTTTTCATCTTTCCTCTTCTGTCTCTCTTTCTTTCATTCTTTCCACTTCACTGAGTGACAAGTCAAATGGTTTCCCGTACACCAGGAAACCATTTACTATGCTGGGTGGTAACTATATACCGTAACCAAATTATGGCGCCTGGTGGTTTAGTGGGTAATTAAGGTGTTCCAGTCGGATTGAGCCGATGCAGGTTTATATCCAAGGGGTGGTATTATTATTATTATTATTATTATTATTATTATTATTATTATTATTTGTAGAAGTAGAGCTGGTGGTAATATTTTTTTTTTTTTTTTTTTTTTTTTTTTTTTTTTTAAATGCATGGAAGAAGGAATCAAAGGCCAGGAGCCCGCAAACCGTTCCTTTTCCGATATACTTGTAATTTTTCAGCTTACTTCACGTAGCTCAGTGGTAGAATAAGGTAATAATCTAGCTCTCCATCCCGTACATAGCACTTTTCTATGACTAGCACAATATTGTTGTGGTATATGCGTAGGAGTAGGTGAGAATGATAGGGCAAAAGAAGGAGTGTGTATTGTGAGTAAAAGATGGAAGGAGAATATAAGAGAGTGTGGATCAGTTGGGTCAAGGATTTTGAGGGGGAGATTGATAGTTGGACTACAAATGTGGGTGACTGTGTGCGTGTATGTGCCAATGCAAGAACGTGCAAGCAGAGTGAGAGAAGAGTTCTGGACAAATGTGGAAGTGTGCATGGAAAAGTTTGAAAGGAATGGGAGTGTGTTTTTGATTGGCGATATAAATGGTAAAGTAGGGAATGTGAAGGTGGATGAAGAAGTTGGTGAGTGGGGTGTGCCTACTGAGATAGATGAGAATGGCAGTGCTTTAGTGGACATTTGTGCTGGGAGGGGGTTGGTGGTACCCAATACCCTCTTCAGGCACAAAATGATCCATAGGTATACATGGCGAGTGATGAGAAGGGTGGGTAGTGAACTGAATGAATGGAAGGCAATGATTGATTATGTGTGTGTGGATGAAAGGATGAGGTGTGTAATGGATGCAAGAGCATATAGAGGTTGGGGGAGTGGACTTTCTGACCACTGCTTGGTGGTGGTGAGAATCAAGGTCCATCTTAAATGGAGAAATAGAAGAAGGGAAGGACAGGAGGAAGTAGTATATGCAAGGAGGTTGGAAAGGTTACAAGAGGATGAGAAAAAGGCAGAATATAAGAGAGAAGTGGAGGAGTGATTGTGTAAATATTGATTGGAGTAGATGGGGGACGTGGAAGGTGTGTGCAAGATATTCACAGAGGAAATTTGTGCAGCATGGGAGGTGGTGTGTGGGGTGAAGAGATGACAAAAGGGGGTGCAAGGAACAACATGGTTGTATGAAGAGGTGAGACAGGCTGTGGCAAGAAGAAAGCATATAATGAATGGATGAGAAGTAGGGGCATGGAAGAAGTTGAGAAACAGAAGAGAGAATATTATGTAGAGAGGAAGAGAGAGGTGAAAAGATTAATAAGAGAGAATAAGAAGAGAGTGGATGAGGAATTTGGAAGGAATTTGAGTGTAAAGTGGAGGGAATGTAAGAAAATGCTCTGGAAAGAGATAAAGAGAGTTAGACAGGGTGGCAATGAAGTTAGTCAGGGAGTGAAAGATAAATGTGGTAGATTACAAGTGGAGAAGGGAGAAGAAGTGAGCAGATGGAGAGAACACTTTAAGGAATTGTTGAACATAGAGGATGGAAGTAATGCGAGTATAAGTGGCTGGGGAATAGCTGGGAGAAGGAGGGATGTGAGAAGACAGGAAGAAATCAGTAGGATGGAAGTCGTGGAAGCAACGAAGAAAGTTAAAATGGGGAAAGCCCCAGGAATTGATGGAGTGCGTGGTGAAATGCTGAAGCATGGGGGAGAGATAGTAGTAGAATGGATGTGGAAGATGTGCAGATTGGCCTGGGAGGAAGGTAGAGTCCCAGATGATTGGAAGTTAGGTATAAATATTCCCTTGTACAAAGGAAAAGGGGAAAAAGAAGTGTGTGGTAATCATAGGGGCATTTGCCCTCTTAGTGTAATAGGAAAGTATGTGGTAGGATACTTACTGACAGAGCTAGGGAAATAACAGAGGAATTAGTTGGAGAAGAACAGGGAGGTTTTAGGAAGGGAAGAGGTTGTGTAGATCAGATCTTCATTCCTAAATCTTTCGTGGAAACGTTTCTAGAGAAGGGAAAGAAAAATTGGAGAAAGCATATGACAGGGTGGATAGACAAGGATTGTGGAAAGTATGAAGAATATATGGAGTAGATGGGAAGTTGTTGAACGCTGTGAAGAGTATGTATGATGGTTCTAAGGCTGCAGTGTGTTTGGATGGTGAACTGAGTGAATATTTCTCTTCGAAGGTTGGGCTGAAACAGGGATGTGTCATGTCTCCTTGGTTGTTCAGTCTGTACATGGATGGGGTAATAAAAGAGGTACAATGTAGGACAGTGGATGTTGGAGTGGCCCTGGTGAGAGAGGGTAGTGTTTGGAAACTCCCTGTACTGGTGTTTTGCAGATGATACTGTGTTGTTAAGTGAAGACGAAGGGGAGCTGCAAGGCTTGGTGGATGAGTTTGGGAGAGTGTGTAAGAAACAGAATCTAAGGGTGAATGTAGGGAAGAGTAAAGTGATGGTCTTTGAGAGGAGTGAAGTCAGTGAATGTACAGTGAGGTTGGATGAGGAGGAAATGGAAAATGTGAGTACGTTTAAGTACTTGGGTGGTGTGATGAGTAAGGATGGAAGTTCGGAGGGTGAAGTGCTTTGATAGGGTACAACAAGGAAGAAAGGTTGCTGGTTCCTTGAAAGCAGTGATAAGAAACGGGGAAGTGAGCATGGAAGTGAAAAAGTTACTACATGACAGTATTGTGATACCAACTTTAACATGTAGAAGTGAAGCTTGGACCTTGTTGGAGGGACGCAAGTCAAGAGTGAGAGCAGTGGAAATGAGTTATTTGAGAGGAGCCTGTGGAGTCATATGGAGAGACTGGCTGACACACGAGGAAGTGATGGAGTGTTGTGGTGTGGATGTGGATGTGATAGGAAGTGTTAGGAGAAACACACTGAGGTGGTTTGGCCATGTGGAAAGGATGGAGAGTGAGAGACTGACAAGGAGAGTGTGAGTGAGGTGGAAGGGGGGAGAGGGAGGGGGAGGCCAAGGATGAGAAGGAGGGATGGAGTGGAGAGGTATATGAGAGAGAGGCATGTGAGCTATGAGCAGGGCAGTAAAAAGGCATGGGACAGAGCAACATGGAGGCAATTTGTTTGTGGCCACCTCTTATGGGATTAAGGCATCTGGCAATAGATAGATAGATAGACCATATTCTAGTGTTCATCTGTTGTTGGAATTGAGATTTGAACATGGAGAGATGGCAGTTTTAGGCCAAGTTAGCTTAACAGTAGTAGTAGTAGTAATAGAACTAGTAGTAGTAGTATAATACTGTAAAGTATATCTGAATAAGTTTGACGGTGGGAAGGCATGTGATATGCCTTCAAGAAGTTAGTGGTTAGATATGTGTGTGAGAAAGAGATAAGTAAATAGGGTGGTGAATAGGGTGTATCTGAATGAGTTTGAAGGTGGGAGAAGGCATGGTTGGCCAAGATGAAAGTGTATATATAGTAATAATTCATCATCATCTGGACCTCTTTTCCCATCCTAGAGCAGGGTGAGGAGTAGCAGTGTCCAGACAGCCCAAGTTTACCCAGTCCAGTGGGCCACACTTTCATTCACTCATCATTCAAGCTCTCAGAATCCTTGCTTTGTCTGGTAACGCTAAGAACATTCACCACATTCTGTAGCTTCACATAAACGTATCCGATAGAGACAATCCAGTCACTGTCCCATCAAAAAGGGGTACCAAATCTTTGGTCATGCACTTCTTACAACATTCATCCAGCCAGCTTTATCTCTTGTCAGTTCCTTAGCCTCACCGACTTCCATACCTCTCTTCCTCACACACTCATCCACCATATCATTCCACCTTCTCCCTTTTCTGCCTCGCCTCCTCCCTCCCTCAGATTCGTTTAGATATACCTTTTTCACCACTCTATTGTTATCCATTCTCTCCACATCACCATACCATCTCAGTACTGTCTCTTCGATTTTGGTGTTCACCGACTTCCTCACTCCTCATCTTCCATGAATCACTTTATTTCGTATCCTGTCCACTCTCTGTACTCCACATACATTCCTCAGCAGTCCCATCTCCACTGCTTTTACTCTTGACTTTTCATTTTCATGCCACATCATAGTCTCACATCCATATGTTAAAGTTGGCACTAACATTCCTTCATGTAAGTAATTCAGTGGTTGGTGGGGGCACTCACCATCCACCCACTCAGTGTACTGCTGCCTTCAGGTGCCTGCCTTTTCCTTTCTTCCTTCTTTCCATCCTTCCTCTTTTGTCCTTCTTTCCTTCATTCTTTTCTCTTCTGCCAGTGGGTGACTACACTGAGTGACAAGTCAATTGCTTTCCTGTACACCAGGAAACCATTTACTATGCTGGGTAACTATATAACCAAATTATGGCACCTGGTGGTTTAGTGGGTAATTAAGGTGTTCCAGTTGGATTGAGGCAATGCAGGTTTATATTCAAGGGGTGGTTGGGGTACATTGCTCACATAATGCCACTCAGGGATGAGTGAGGCTGGTCACTTTCATCTTAAATGTCAGGACCAACTTGCCTAGCCCCGGGCTTCTACACTCCTCATGGGGAAACACTGGATTAGATGATGAATGAATGAATAAAAGTAACTGTAATAGTGGTAGTAACAACAGTAGTAGTAATAGTAATAATAATAATAATGTGTGAGTGAGGCGGAGGGGGAGAGAGGGAGGAGGAGGCCAAGGATGAGATGGAGGGATGGAGTGGAGAGGTGTATGAGAGAGGGGGGTGTGAGTTGGGAGCAGGGCAGTGAAATGGTGGGGGACAGGGTGACGTGGAAGCGATTTGTTTGTGGCCACCCCTTATGGGATTAAGGCATCTGGCAATAGATAGATAGATAATAATAATCAGGTTACTCATTTCTCAGAAGTGCCACTTCCCGAGAAATTCACTAGTTCTGTACATTAAAAAGAAAAAAGAACGGTAAATGAATGTATGAGAAAGAGAGGTATGACAGGCAATGGGACTAGGGAAGCGACAGGGCATTGGGCTGTGGGGAAAAAATTTGTGCAGAGGAGTGGACAGCTGTGGTCAGTAATATTGTCCCATTTTTAGGTTGAAGAAATGTGAAACTCATACACAATATTCTGGAAAGTTGGTTGGGCTCCACCGATAACGTTATTGTGTCTCAGATGTCATTGCTCACTGTCCTGCTGTTTATCATAAGGGTGTGGATTGATGTTACTGACTGCAATAGGTATGAGGTGGGTTGGGCACCTCTTCTCTCCCAGTGAAGTAATGGTTATTGGACTGACTCTTGCTGATGAGTGGTAGGAGGTGTGTAAGTGTGGATGTTTTATGTCCATGAGGTGGAGGCAGGATTTCAGGAACTTGGATGGTGAATGTGTTGCCCATTGTTAGGCAGATCTTTGATAGCTGTCCCATCCTCAAGTGTAATAGGTGTAATCCGTGCGTGAAGCCGTGATGGGGTGTAGTGTACTGCAGTGAGGAGGGAAATAAGGTTCAGAACTATTAAAATCTCTGCCGTGTTTGATAAATGGGTTGTATCAGCTCTGTGCAGATGTAACAGTCTCTGGCAGGCTAAGGAGATGGATTGTATTGTTTGTATTTTTTCTTGGAAGGAACAGTCTTGTGGGATTCTGACCTTTGGTTCCTTCTTCTTTGAAAAAAAAAAAAAAAAAAAAATCCAAGTGTGATAAATGTTGTGATGAGTTGTACTGCAGTGAGGAGGGAAGTAAGCTGCCAAGAATGTAATCTCTCCCCTCCCCTCCCCTCTTCTCTCCCCTCCTCTCCTCTCCTTTCAGCTCTCTCTCTCTCCCCTGCAGGTGTGGTGGGTGCCGCGATGTGGTGTACTGCAGTGAGGAGTGTCGTGTGGAGGGGATGCAAGGCTGTCACCACTACGAGTGCCGCCTCCTACACCTTCTCTCATCCGTCGGCATTGCTCACCTCGCCCTGCGTATACTTCTTGTTGCTGGCTGGAACACTTACGCCAAGATTAGGTGATTGGCAGAGGCAATTTTTTGTCATTTACACCAAGATTAGGTGATTGACAGAAGGTATTTTCACACACCAGGACTAGGTGATTTGCAGAGGGCATTTATTGTCACTTACGCCAAGACTAGGGGATTGGCAGAGGCTGTTTATTGTCACTTACGCCAACATTAGGGGATTGGCATTTATAATCCACCTACGCCGACATTAGGGGACTCGCAGAGGGTATTTATGTTTGGTTAAGAGACCCCCTGGCATTTATTTTTTGGTATTTATCTCTTACAGTAGACTACATTATTTTGCTTGGCATATTTTGTGGATTACCTTTTTGTTTTTGGTGTTGTCGTGGCCCTGGGTTCATCCGCAATGTGAACCCAGTGGAGTGCGGGATGAATTTGCCCTTCTGCAGTCCACCATCGTCCTTTTGGGGGATAGGGAAGTAGGTGAAAGTATCCCTCTTCAGCACCAGACTTGATAGTAAAGGAGAGAGAGAGAGAGAGTGGGGGAGGAGGGTGGGGGGAAAGAGACCATGAGCTTTATTAATTTCCCTCCCATATCCTTCCCACCAGAGACGAGAAGATCGATAAGGGAAGGGTTGCCGGTACTGGTGATGGTGGTGGGTACAATGGGGCTGGACGGGGCGGGGCGGAGGGCAGGTACCGCGCTGTGTACCACCTCATGCCGCACCTGGGCTCCTGCTCACCTGAGGACCAACTGCAGTACTGTCTGGTGGGTTGTGCTGAGGATTCCACGGGTGCATGTTAATATTCCAAGTTAATATTTCACTGCAGCAGGTCAATATTACACTGCAGGTTAATATCACACTGGTGCATGGTAATATTGAGCATAAAGGGGTTAGGTTGGCATCATTGTAATTGCCAGCATTGTTGTCATGTATGGAAGAGTGATGGTGTAATATAATGGCCCAGAGATGAAAATTATACTTGACTTCTCTCACCAGTGGCCTTCTTCATGTCCCCCCCCCCCTCCATCACAGACATCCATAACCCTTGCCAAAATATAAGTAAAGATTTGGTTTATGTGGTGTCATGTATTATTATTATTATTATTATTATTATTATGTTATACCTTTTATATGTCCTTGTCAGCAATATCCGCATATATCCAAGCTAATCCATGGCCTCTCGATCCATCAGGCATCCATAATCCTTGCCAAGACATTATCAGACAAGACAGCCTTCCTGACACATGGAGGTGGTGTCGGGTGGAGCGTTGACAGTCTGGCAGCGGCTCTGATGAGGCACGTGGCACAGCTGGTGTCAAATGCCCACGCCATAACGAGGGTGGAGAGAGTGGCGGCAGGTGCGGATTTATTTGAGGATTTGTGTATGCTTGGTGCTGAGGACGGTTGATTGATTTGGTTTATTGCTCCCTGACACCTCTTCCTAAGTGATTGATTTGGTTTATTGCTCCCTAACGCCTCTTCCTAAGTGATTGATTTGGTTTATTGCTCCCTAACACCTCTTCCTAAGTGATTGATTTGGTTTATTGCTCCCTAACACCTCTTCCTAAGTGATTGATTTGGTTTATTGCTCCCTAACACCTCTTCCTAAGTGATGGATTTGGTTTATTGCTCCCTAACACCTCTTCCTAAGTGATCGATTTGGTTTATTGCTCCCTAACACCTCTTCTTAAGTGATTGATTTGGTTTATTGCTCCCTAACACCTCTTCTTAAGTGATTGATTTGGTTTATTGCTCCCTAACACCTCTTCCTAAGTGATTGATTTGGTTTATAGCTCCCTGACACCCCTTTCTGAATTATTGATTTCATTTATTGCACCTTGTCATCCTCTGCTGTGTTATATAAGGTACCCCTTTTCGTCTTCTTGTGTGGTATACAAATCTACATCTTGTCGTCCTCTGCTGTTTTGTACAAATCCTTGTGTATCACCGTCTGATGCATAAATAATGTATAGAACATTGTTAGTCAGCTGTATTTAAAAATAAATCACTTACAAAGAGGTGTTGGGAGCTTCCATGCCTGATGAGAATATGAGCCTGGTAGGTACTACCGAGGGAGCGTCATTGGGTCAAAAGCTTGGTAGTTAGCCAGACAGAACACTCAGGTGGGGAACTCAACCATATTTACACAGTCAGATTTTTGGCTGAGACTTCTACACTTACAGTACCAGTACATATATCTTCCCAAGTACAATTTGCTACCTGGGGTGGGCTGGACCCATTAGCCTTAGATGGCAGCTGTCCTATTGTATTGGGTATATATGCTCCAACACATGTCGGCCTTGGTCACCTAATGGCGACTGTCTACACTGCTTGATCTCTGGCAGCCTCCCTGTTCAGTCCCTCATATAAGCCCTCCAGTTGTCATCAGCAGGTTAAATAGGCTCTGTATGTACAGTACAATTATAACCAAGGCTGTCAAATACATAAAGTCGTGGTTAACGTGTATTCCAGGCAGTTGTACTTTTGCATGCAGTTGATACTGTAGTGCTTCCACTTTCACATTTTCCATGTTTCTGAAATGTCTCTCACAGCATCGTTAGTTGGGTAAATAGGTCAGGATGAAGATGATTGTGGAATGAGATGTCTTGGTGTTGTTTATGTAGTTGTTGTTGTGACCTGAGGCTCTTCTGGATGTGAACCTGGTGGACTGCAGGCTGAAGTTGCCCTTCTCTCCCCCAGCCAACCGTATACCATTTAGGGCAGTGGTTCTTAAACTTTTTCACCCATAATACAACCAGGTTGAACTCTTTGTCAGCCTGATACCCCCTCTGTTTTGTTTTGTTTTGTTTCGTTTATAAAGGCTCCAACATGCTTGTATGCATTGGCCTTGGTCACCTAATGGCGGCTCTCCATGCTGCTCAATCTCTGGCAGCCTCCTTATTCAGTCTCTTATCCCTGAGGCTACACTTCATGACCTCTCTAATATTATTACTCTCTTCACCTTCAATTTCCTGCAAAAAGAGGCTGGCTATAGTTACCATGGGCTACACCAGTTGTTCATTTTTTTAGGATGCCTTTCTGGTTACCCCCAAGAACCCATTTTGATATCCCCATAAGGTATTGAGGCACTGCTTTAAGAACACCTGGTTTATGGGACAGGGAGGCAGGTAATGGACACAGGTGGCTCTGTCTAGCACTGTAAGGCATATTGAACAGTAATGATGAAGAAGGACAGGAAGATATCAGTATATGTAGACTCTTGAAGTTGGCTCTGTCTTATCTTGTTTTTGTGTTTTCTTGGAGGGAACAAAATGCAGACTTCTGGCCTTTGGTTCCTTCTTCCTTACATTTTCATTCATTCATTCATCTAATCCTGTGTTGCCTCATGAGGAGCATAGGAACCCAGGGTTAGGCAAGTTGGTCCTGACATTTAAGATGAGAGTGACCAGCCACACTCATCCCTGAGTGGCATTACGCATGCAGTAAACCCCAACCATTCCTTGGATATAAACCTGCACCGCCTCTATCCGATTGGAGAGCTTTAAATTACCCACTAAACTAACAGATGCCATAATTTTTACCACCCAGCATAGTAAATGGTGTCCTGGTGTACAGGAAACCATTTGGCTTGTCACTCAGTGTAGAGTCACCTACAGGTAGAAGGAAGAGGAAAAAGTGAAGGAAAGAAAGACCAGAGGAAGGATGAGAGGAAAGGGCAGTCACCTGAGAGCAGCACTACATCGAATGAGGGGATGGCGAGCATACATTAAATAATAATAATAATAAGAAGAGCATCAGCAACAACATATAAATTTAACTTGCCTGGGTATGTTTCTGTCTACACAGAGGGCCAAGGCAGCCTGGGGAAGAGGCTGGAGGAGGTGCAGCAGAGGAGGGTGGCGTCTGCTATTTACCCGACAGCCAGCCTAATGAACCACTCCTGTAAACCCAATATTATTAACAGGTGATTGCTTGCTGTTGGTGTGGGACGGCCATGTTAGCTGGAGAGGGAGTATTTGAGTGAGGGGGGAAGGGGAAACCATGGATGAGGTGGAAGTATAGAGAGAATGGAGAATGAGGGATTTACTACAAGAATGTATTTCAGTGAGGTGCAGTGAAGAGAGGAAGAGGGAGAATAAGGATGAGATGGAGGGTTGGGGTGTAGGAAAGGAGGGTGACGTCTGCAAACTACCCAACAGCCAGTCAGGTGCCCCAGTGTTGTCAGCGTGTGATTTATTGCTCTTGATTTTGGTATGGCCATGTTGAGTTATGTGGAGAGACAAACAGACAGACGAGGAAATGAAGGAGCATTGTATTGTTGATGTGGATGTGCTGGAAAGTGTAAGAAGTGGTGTGGAGAGAATGGAGAATGAGGGATTGACTGGGGCAGTGTATATGAGCGAGGTGGAAGAGTAGAGGGAGAGGGGGAGGCCAAGGATGAGGTGGAGGGATTGCATGGAGAGATATGAGAGGGAGGTGTGATTTGGAGGTGGGGGGAGGGGGGCAGCTTAATGTTAAATATGACATGAATGCAGTTTGTTTGTGGCTGTCCCCTACAGGATTAAGGTGTCTGGCTATGGATAAGCTAGATAGGTAGATAGGATAATGAGTCTTACATGCATTCACTCACCGTTAATTAAAGCTTTTCCAGTCACACCATCATACCTTATTTTTTCAGCTTCATTGGAGACATGTTGGTAATCCGCACCATAGAGGATGTGAAGGCGGGGGACCAGATCTTCAATTGTTATGGTGAGTTTCATATTCAGTTAGGGATGATCTCTGTTCCATTTTATTTTATTTACTTTTTTTTTTTAATATGGTATCAGTTCATCTTTCACTCCAGATACTGTACACTCTGCTTTCTGTGATTGTTTCCGGACACATAAATTTAGCAACCGTAATGGACCAATAGCGCTTATGTCTCATAGTCCTTCTAAGTTTTTAATTCTGATGAAGCAAGCTGTTCTGAATCAGACTTCACTCCCATAACCAAACCTAATGGACTTAACTGCAAACTCATCTAGATTTTACATAACTTAGGCTATCCTGCCCTAACCTAACCTAGCTGACAATACTGTATCAGCCACCCACGGCCAACCAAATTTTGCCTCACGTGCCATGATAAAACCAGACCTAACCCTGCCCAGCCCAGCCATACTAAACCTTCACAGCACTGCACACCATATCAAATCAAATTCACCCTACTGTTCCACTGCAGGTCCACACTACTGCCGCCAGACCCGAGAAGAGAGACAAGAGGCACTAAAACAACAGTACTTCTTTACCTGCAAGTGTCCTCCCTGTACCCAGCCACAGTACATGAGGAAGGAGGTGGGGTTGCTGGTACACTAAGTTTGTACTACATTACTGTACTTTAGGCCTAGTGTAGGAGAGGGAGGTCTTCGTGTGGTGGCACTGATATAACTGGGGGTTGCCACTGCCTGGTTATGCAAATGTTCTTCCTTTGGGGGGACTGTAGAGCCAAGCATTTCTGGTTATATCACCGCCATGTTAGGAAGGCAAGGGTTACTACTTTGGAACAGGATAATTAACCAGTCATCTCTGCCTCACTTAGAATATTTCCAAAAAAGTATTATTGCTGAAGTTATGGATGTTTGTGATATAACTTTCATAAACTACAAGTTATTCCTGTGAACTGCAAATAAGACTGCACAACATGGCTTGTTGTGATGGTTGGTTCATTAGAGAAGTGACCCGGTGGACTGCTGGCTGAAATTGTCTTTCTGCAGGTCACCATCCTCTTTTGTTGGATGAGGAGGGAGTCTGGGGGTATTTGTGTTACCAGGTGCAGAGTTACCTACTTATATCTCCTCTAGCAGTAGTGCTGACTGTTATAGTGTGTTCACTCAGGCCATTTCAGCTCAGTTTATGACCAAGTGTAGTCAGGTTGGAGGGTTGATTTGATTTGTAACCAAGGAGACTCATTCCTAACTTGGCAAAGATCCCTAACCCTTTTCAGCTCAGGTGATGGCCAAGTGTAGAGTGGAGGGTTAATTTGACTTGTAACCAAGGAGACTCATTCCTAATCCTGTCAGCTCAGTTGATGGCCAAGTGTAGAGTGGAGGGTTAATTTGACTTGTAACCAAGGAGACTCATTCCTAATCCCTGTCAGCTCAGTTGATGGCCAGATGTAGTCAGATTGGAGGGTTGATTTGACTTAACTAAGATGACTCGTTTTTACCTCAAACCTGAGGCTTATTGAATTTTCTGTAACCAACAACATAGCATTCATGCAGTAAGAGTGGCCCAGTTCCCTCAGGTGAGAACATAACAAGACCTGTATTGTTTAAGGAAGCTCCCTAACACCTCTTCCTTAGCAATTTATTTTTGGGTATAGCTAGTTCTGTATATTTAGTTTTGGGTATTGGCAGGTTGATTTAATTTTGTTTATTATTCTTGAAGTCCATGGCAATGTTAGAATGATTTAAATGACTCAGAGGAGAATAGCAAGGTGTAATAAGCAAAATAAATTGCTTAGGAAGAGGTGTTAGGGAGCTTCCGTAACCGAAGAGGATATGGAATGAGCTGTAGTAGTTTAAGTAGACAAGGGGTAGATAGATAGGTAGATAGACAGAGTAAAGCTGAAAGGAAAGTACAGTAAATAGACATTGGATTCATTTAACCAGTTTTACAGGCTGTGTGGAATGGCATACAGTGCGAGTCATGTGGAGGGGTGGCATCCTGGGTTGGGGGAGACGAGAATGGAGGGGAGGAGGACCTGGAGAGAAGTGGAGGAGACCCGGAGAGAGGAGGAGAGGAGCGGCGGAGTGCGTTGTTCTGTATACACTGCCACAAGTTACAGGGACCGTCGGCCTTCCTGTCACAAGTTACAGCTAAAGTGTCGTCACTGCTCGAAGCTGGTGAGGATGGGTGGTGGTCAGGGGGTTAGTTGTCTGCTGTCTGCATGAACTTGATTCCAGTCCTGGCCTGGAGAAAAGAATAGTGTCTATCCATCTGTCTCTCTCTATTTGCTTATCAGTCTAGGTTTTGTGTGTGTGTGGGTGTGTGTTTGTGTGTGAGAGAGGGAGAGTTATCTGTATCTGTCAAATTAGGCTTGTGTGTGTGTGTGTGTGTGTGTGTGTGTGTGTGTGTGAGGGAGGGAGGGAGAACTAAATTGGATAGGGATAGCCAGAACCCCCTATTTCTACTTTCAGGTGATGCAGCACTGAAGCGAGGTGATGCGGGCCAGGCGGTGGAGTTGTTTAGAGCCGGTGTGGGCGCTGGTGCTGGAGTGTATCAGAGGGGCAGTGCAACCATGGTGAGGCTGAGGGATAGGTTTGCGGCTGCCCTCGCTGCCCATGGTATGTTTATACTGTGTCGGGTTGGGTTGATACAAGTGTTCATTCTTATTTTTTATTTATTATTGTTATTACTGGGACTACTACTACAAATTATTATTGTTATTATTATTATTATTATTATTTATTTATTTATTTTTATTTTTTCAAAAAGTTGTTTCACATTTAAATCTTCGGCTCTTTTTTTTTGGTTCGTACATATCTTGGTCATGAACTTAGATATGTACAATACATCACATGGAGCAGCATTGTCAGGATCCACACACACACACACACACACACACACACACACACACACACACACACACACACACACACACACACACACACACACACAGCCTCTGCCATCAGTCTGCCCTCCCTTCGACTCACAGCACCCTTTCGCCATCCCACAGGGGAGTACGTGGAGTGCTGTGATGAGGTGCGTGAGTGCGTTGGGCTGACTGAGACCCGCTACGGCCCACACAGTGTTGAGTTGGCACACGAACTGCTCAAGTTTACTGACGTCCTGGCACTGGCTGCTGCTGCTTGTGAGAACCCAGCAAAGTAGGTGTTTGTGTGGTGAGGAAGAAGTTATTACACACACACACAATCACACACACACACACACACACACACACACACACACACACACACACACACACACACACACACACACACACATACACACACACACACACACACACACACACACACACACACACATTCTCTCTCTCTCTCTCTCTGTAAGTAGGTGTTTGAGTAGTGGGGACATGTTGACAGCTGGGTATTTCTTTCTAGTCTTACTTACCATCTTTCCAGATGCCTTAATCTTGTAAGGGTTGGCCACAAACAAATTGACTCCATGTCACCCTGTCACGTGCCATTTAGCTGCCTTCTCCCCAAATCAGTTTATTGACATCACACTTTCTCATAATTTTTTACCAACACAGTAGAAAAAAAAAAAAAACAGAGAGAGAGAGAGAGAGAGAGAGAAAGAAAATGTCAGTAATAGAATTAGTTCCATTTGCCTATTTCCTTTTCATAGGTGCTGTGATTTTATATATAGTTTGATTTGCAAAATGGCAGGGGACAGGGAGGCCTGGAGGCAATGTGTTTTTGGCCACCCGTTATGGGATTAAGGCATCCGGCTATAGTCAGATAGATTTTCATCCCACTCTCTAATTCCCAGGTATGACGAAGAGCTGAAGGCAGTGCGGAAAAGAGTGGATGGCATCTTTACCCTTAATTATGGCCCCCAGTGGAAGGTGTATCTGGCCACTGAATAAGAATGGAAACTTGAACTGCAGTGACATGGTATAAATAAGGATTGAAAGCAGTATATATTTTCTAGGTGGCTCCCCCCCCAGAATATAATCCTTTTGCAGTTTCTTTCAAATATCTCAGTGGCAGAGTAAGCATACTGTGGCTTGACTTCCTACCTGTAGATCCATTTTGTATTGTATTGTTTCTAAGGCTCCAGCGTACTTGCATGTGTTAACCTTCATTGCTAAATGGCAGCTCTCCATGCTGCTTAATCTCTAGCAGCCTCCCTGTTTAGTTCCCTAATCCCTGGGGCCACACTATGGCCTCGTCCCAAGTCTTTTTCGGTCTGCTTCTTGCAACCCTACCCCTGACGTTCACACTTCTCACCCTCTGCACACAATTGTCTTCATCCTTCCAGCATTCCCAAACCATCTCAGTCTACCCCTCCTGATCACTACACCAACACATTCCAGCCCCATCTATATCTATATATATTTATTGACAGTATCTAATAATCATATTAGTCTCCATTGGGTATAGAAGCATTCCTTGGTTCTGCTACTGTATATGCACAATAGACTGTTGTTGCTCTCTCTACCATGCTTCATTACTCTTTCTTTACACGCTTTGAGCCACTAGCAAGCCATGCCAGTGTAACATAGTGTGTCGAGTTTTGTTTCATATGTTGTGTAACTTGGTGCTTTGTTGTTTTTACTCAAACTGACTTACAGTCAGACCCCTACTTACGAAGGATCGACTTACGAAAAATCTGCAGATACAAAAAATAATTTTCAGAGTTACAAAAAATATAAAAAACGTAATTTAGCGATTCAGACCACACGCCAAGCACAAGTTGGTGGTCCACGACAGATGGCGACGGTGCGCTCCCGCCTTCCCCCTGCTCGGAAGCCCAGAGCATTGTTGTTTTCAATACAAGTAACATCAGCTGTGATTTTCGTCATTTAGATTTGATTATTTCCCCCAACATGTCTCAGAAATGGAAAAGTTGTGAGAGTGATGGTGGTGGTAGCAACAGAAAACAGCAGCAGTTACAACGGGAACCAAAGTGGACATAATTAAGAGAGAGGGGAGAAGCTGAATGATGTGGCAGGTGTGATTACACTGAATCCCTTGACAGTAGGAACTGTGTGTGTGTGTGTGTGGTAGGTCAGTCATCTCAAGGAAGGATGGGGTCAGGTGAAGACTCTTACAAGGAGGTGAGGTGATAGTGTAATTACAGTTCGGGGAAGGGTAGGGGATAAGTGGAGGAGTGGAGACAATAATGGGCTTTAATGTGGTTGAGAGAGAGAGGATAGCACAGAAGTAGGTATGGAGTAGAAAGGCGATGGTGTAGAGTGAAAGAACTTTGTGTTGTTAGTAATCGTGGGGTTAGGGTTGGGTTGGACAGGTACGTGTGCTGAAGGGTGAGAGGGCTTCAGACAAAGAAAAAAAAAATGGGAGAAATGGAGTTCCCCCGAGCTAAGCCCTGTATTGGACTATATAGCCCCGCTAGGGTTACAGGAGGGAGCTGCCCCTCCCGGCACGGCAGCCCAGGCGAGGCTCGAACTTGCAATCCCCCAATCACAAGTCCAGCGCGCTACCACTGTGCTACTGCGCCCCCCTTCAGACAAAGAGATAGAGGTGGGGGAGGCACAGGGTGGTCATTATAACTGGTGCAAATTGTGTGATGAGGGAACAGCAATACTCAAGAGTTTTTACATATAGGTAACTTCAATGCAGTAACTGTGAACAGATTTTGTGATGACCGTAGTGATTTGTTGACGACTCGGGATCAGGAGTTTGACTCCTACAATATGCGATGGGTTTACATGTTGATATTAATCCAGTAGTTGAGTCCATGTAAACTTTTCATACAAATTATACTGCTTGGTTGACGTACTTCTCATTTAAAAGCATAAATAAATGCGAAGTTCATGGTCAGAGTTCACTGTTCGTGGGCTTTGATGCATTGCCAGTGGCATTTCCTGAAGAATTTCTTGTGTTTGGGGAAAAATATGTTCATGTGTTTGGGGAAAAATATGTGGTCTCCCGAACCTAACCCCCAGTTTTACATGTAAATATTTGTAACCACATAACACGAAATTGATTTAACACGAGGTTCCACATAACCTGTGTCGTGTTATACATAGACTGCACTTTATATACCGGTATAAATATATCACAGTCATTGAATTTATTCTTGTTTATATTAGCCATACATGCATGAAATCTTGGTGAATGATATAAAAGTGTCTGTAGATAAAAGATGGACTTGTGAACTTACAAAAGACCTTCAGGAATCAATTATTTTTGTAAGTCGTGGACGGCCTGTATTTTGTTTTTACCCCTTACCCTGCTCCTCCGTGTTACATAAATCTTTCTAATTTCGCCATACCCTGCGTAGATAATATGCAAAGTATACTGTATTCACCTGCTGTGTCCAAAAATAAATCACTAAGGAAGAGGTGCTAGGGAGCTTCCTAAACGTACAAGAATTCAGGCCTTTGTGATAGTCTACCCGTGTTCTTCAAATATGATGTGATCTGTTTGTGATTCGTGATTATTGGGTGAATATTACTGGTATTTCAGGTGGTGTGAATTTCTGTCTGTCTGTCTGTTGCCTTACACCTCAGTTCTGTAAGGGGTAGCCACAAACAAATGGCCTCCATGTTGCCCTGTCCCCCACCATTTCACTGCCCTCCCCAGCTTACACCCATCCCTCTGCTACCTCTCCACTCCATCTGTCCATCTTATCCTCAGCCTCCCCTTCCCTCTCCCCCCCTCTAACTCACTCACATGCACTCTCCTCATTAATCTCTTGTTGTCCATCCTCTCCACATGGCCAAACCACCTCAGTGAAGTTGAAAATGATAAATTATGCATTTTTAGTGGTGTGGTTGTTGACTATACTCTTTTCATTTTAACTTGGTCCAGGTTTTGGTTCCTATAATTTTTATCAATTATTTATAAAGGGTCCAACATGCATGCGTCAGCCTTGGTCACCTAATGGCGGCTCTCCACGCTGCTTAATCTCTGGCAGCCTCTGTGATCGTTCCCTTATCCCTGAGGTCAAACACGATGATCTCATCCCAGGTCTTTTTTTTTTAGGCCTGGCTCTTTGTAGCTTATTACAAGTACCTCAAGTGACAAAATCAATCTCTCTCTCTCTCTCTCTCAATATATTCACTTTCTACTAAGGATTCATGTTCGTTTTTCAACAGTTCTTTTATAGTTTCTCCGAGCATCACGTTCACAGAGAAATCCCTCTGTGCTGTACCCTTCAAATAGATGTAGTACAGTAATTGGGAGGGGGGGGAGGGGGTGTCTGATCTGGTAAACCTGATAGTCCCTGATAGTCCCTTATATCTGATGGTTCCCCTGAGGTTGGATTTCAGGCACGTGTTTGAAAATAAATGGGTACAGCTGCATATTCTTGTACTTAAAATGTAAACTATACCCATTTTATACTAATCTGGCCCATAATTTCACCCTCTTGCTGCTTTTTTCACATCCTTGTCACAGCACTTCTTCATGACTAGTACAGTATTATTATATTGTGTCATTACAACTCAGTAATCATGATGGGGAGAGGGCAATGTCAGGCCAGGTTGGAGTACAAAGGTTAGGAAACACATGGACTGCCACCCACTGCACCCCATTTAACGGACACTGTTTGTTATGGCTGATGGAAGTTTAGTGGCGTTTGTAGTGTCCATAAAATCCTGTATGTGTCTATTGAGGTCTGTTAAATCGAGGGTCTACTGGTTTTGTGTGGGTGGTGTTAGTGTGGTGGTTATGTTGTGCGATAGGCTGGGTTGTGATGATGATGATGGTGGTGATGCACATGTATTTAGTTAAAGTATGGGATAGAGAGGTGTTGTGGTGTGGAACTAGTGTTATTTAGATGGTTATAGTGTAGGACAGGCTGGGTATACTGGTGGATAGGTGTAGTGGTACCGGTATTAGCGTTTTGTAGTGGTGGGGAGTTGATGTTGGTGGTGTAGGTAGGCGTTGTGGTGTAGAATTGGTGTTTTGTAGTGGTGTGGAATTGGTGTTATGTAGTGGTGTGGGTGGGTGTAGTGTGGAATTGGTGTTATGTAATGGTGTTAGTGGTGTGGGTGGGTGTAGTGGTGTGGTATGAGTGCTATGCAGGTGGTGTTAGTGTGGTGGTTGCGTTGTGGGATGAGCTGGGGTTTTGTGGGATGGGTGTAGTCACTGGTGCCCATCCCACCTGAAGCAGCACCACCAGGTATGTTGCTACGAAGGTCCCTATCTGAAATGAGGAACAGAAGGGGTGATCAGTCTCTCTCTCTCCCTCTACACACACACACACACTTTATGAGTGTATCGGTATGTGAGTTAATTATTTTCTCTACCTGTCCGACCACCCATCCATTTGTCTATCTATCTGTCTATCAGTATATTATGTATCTATCTGGCAATCTGACCCAGTAACATACCACCCAAATCCTTTTTCTGTCTATCCAACTTTATTATTTTTTATCTATCTTTATGTGCTTTATATCTATCTATTTATCTATTCAACTTTGCGTATGTATCTGTCTACCAGTCAATCTGTATCTACCAGTCTAATTATGGACGTAACCCACCGAGACTAGTGTACCGTTGGTCAGGTTGTACCATCCAGCTATGTTCACCTTCCTGTTCATTCGGAGGTACTGAACGACACGGTACACCTGTAGGGGGGAGGCATCATCATCATCATCATTAAAATTATCATCATTATCATTTTCATCAGTCAAATTTTTTATCTTTATCGTCATTATTGTCTTTGTTGCATAATCGTATTATGTTTCATCATCGTCATCATCATTATTATTATTGTATTTTGTTGTTTGCTCGTCTCGGCCTAATCCAATCTCCTTCATCTGCTGTGTTATGTGCAGAGTAAGAATTTTCCCTTCCCTTCCTTTCCTCTCCTTTTCTCCTCTTCTCTCTTCTCTCATTCCCTTCCCCTCCCTCTCTTCTCTCATTCCCTTCCCCTCTCTCTTCTCCTCTCGTTTCCTTCCCTTGCATTCCCTGCCCTTCCCTTCCCTCACCTCTCTTCACTTCCTTTCCTTCTCCCCTTCCTTTCCCTCCTTCCTGCTCCTCACCTCATTATAAAAAGCTATATTAAGGTTTATGTTAAATATATTACGTATTTCTCATTAACTTGGCTCAGATTTTCATCCTTTTGCAGCTTATTACACACAGCTCATTGACTAAATACTGTGGTCCTATATCCTTTCCACAGCACTTCTTCATGACTAGCATCATTTTCTAGTGTTAATCTGTTGGTATAACTCAGTATTCAAAATGGAAGGATGGCAGTTTTAAGCCAAGGTAAAGTGAAAAGAGCAGCTGTAGGCTATCCTGTGGCTCTACATCCTTCCCATAGCACTTCTTCGTGACTAGCATTGTATGGGTTGGTTATATGGTTACTACCTAGTGCTGTAAATGGCTTCCTGGCTTACAGTAAACCATTAGGCTTGTCACTCAGTGTAAAGCCACCTGAAAAGGAAAGAAGAGTGTCAAAAAGTGACAGGAAAGATGGGAGAAATAGGAAGAGAGGAGGGCAGACACAGAAGAAGAATGAGAAAGGTGAAGGGAGGTAGTAGGCAACACTACATCAAGTGAGTGGATGATGGTACACGTATAATTATAATTAATCTGTTACCCACCTGACCTTTGACCTGTAGATTATTGGTTCTGGAACTGGCTTGTCTCAGAGTCTTAACAGCATCGTCCACCTGAGGAAGATTTATTATTATTATTATTATTATTATTATTATTATTATTATCATTACAAGTAGCAGTAGAATCCTTATCATGACATTATTATTATTATTATTATTATTATTATTATTATTAATTACAGTAATCACTCCAATATCCGGATCAATAGAGCCATCGGTAGGTTCGGATATTGGTTTTGTCCGGATATTGGGCCCCAGCTTATGGACTTGTACTTACGGACCCTAACACAGAGAAACACCTATACAACTCCCTCCGGACATGCATAGCACCTATTTAACACCCAAATCACACCAATAAGGCACATAAATGACTGAAATAAATGCAATAGACACATAAAATGTGGGTTTAGAAGTATGTTCATACATTAATAAACATTCTGGTACTTATGGACTCTAACCGAACCTAACCTAACCGAACCTAACCGAACTCTGAAAAACCCATTCCTACTGCACATGCATGAGGTAAGTTTAGTATGGAAAGAAGTACAGTATGACACTTTCTGGTAAGTATAGTATGGGAAAAAATACAATATGAAACATTCTGGTAAATATAGTATGGAAAATAGTACAACATGAAACATTTTGGCTACTTACAGCAAGTCCCTGGCCACCTCGATGAATAACCGCTCCTCTCGGACTCTGACAGTAAGAACGATTTCCTGAAGCACTTGCACTACACTCTTCCTGAAGTCTTGCACTGAACTTAGTCACTAACACACAGAAGTCCGTTCTTTTCACAGTGTTCACTTTAGTCCAAATAATGTTCCATTAAATTTAAGTGTTGCACATTAACTTTTCCCAAGTTTTTTAAGTTTCCCAAAGCCAAAACAAAGAAGGTTAGTTACGTTAAATTTCTTTTCTACTTAGTCTTTTCTCCCAACTTGAAAACCTTAACACAACACACCGTTTTTTTCACTGCACAACACTCAAAATTCCCGTGTGGTCTAGTGGAGAAGTTCTTGCTGTTTATTCACTGTCAGAGCCCGAGAGTATCACTGGCAGGCGTCCAAGGGGTGCATCGGTGGGTAGTGGTGATGGCGTACCGACTACAGAAGACTCTGAAGACAGCCGCAAACTCACGTCGAGCGGTGACTCCACTGTAGCTGATGTGCTGGGCTGTGGCTCGGAGCATGAGGGCCTGTCTTGGGGAGGCAACGGAGTGGAACCAGGGCTTGGCACAGCGGGGGTCACGGGCCTGAAAAAAACTGTCAATCGTTGACTGACGCAAGGACCGACGATTCTGGCGATTGATGATGCGCTGCCGGAAAGCACGCACTTCCTCCACGAGTCCCAAGGGCCCCATCTCCCTGTCGCAGTCCGGGTGTTCCAGGTAGTCTAGGACGAACTCTAGATGTTCCCGGAGTGCGCTCAGCTTGGGGATGGCTGCTGGGCGGAGTCTGCATCATCATCGCCTTCGTCGTCGGAATCTTCAAGTTCGGGACTGACACCAGCAACCGAAGACGCGATCTCGATATCAGACAACGTCTGATACCCAGGATCGCCCTCGTCGTCGTCCAACCACTCACGAACATCGTCCACATCAACATCGTCGCCGTGCGTACGTAGCCGTGCATGGAAGTCATCCACGTCAAACCCTAGGAAATCGTACTCCACATCTGTTCCGAGAAGCAGACGAGACCAACCATTTTCAAGAGTTTTCACAGGGACTTCCTTCCATGCACTAGCCCAGTTGTACAGCGCAGACTTGATGTTGTAGCGGCGAAGGTTTTCCAAAGTCCGCTTGCCTCGAGTGTCACGTCCTTCCCTGCGTCAATCTGTCCTCGAGAACCACCATCACCTCGTCCAGGAACTTCCGACGGTACAGGCGCTTTGTTGCCACGATCACTCCTTGGTCCATTGGTTGAATGAGAGCAGTCGTGATTAGGTGGCAGAAACATGCACCTAATACGGCCATTCTCAGCAACCAAGTCCTTGTCGCACGGGTGGGCAGGTGCATTGTCGAGGAGAAGGAGAGCCTTTACCTGGTCGAGGAATTCCCAGTGTCTGCCTGGTAATGTATGACCTCCTTGACGAAGTGATGGTGAAACCAGTCTTTGAAAATCACAGCTGTGAACCATGCTTTCAAAGAATGGTACCATACGACAGGAAGGACATCCATCACCCCACGAAGGCACCGAGGCTGCTTTGCACGGCCAACAATAACGGGCTTAAGCCGGTGCATGCCGTTAGCATTGGCACAACACAAAGCAGATATCCGTTCCTTAGAAAGCTTGCGGCCAGGTACACGCTTCTCCGTCTCATCGGCGAGAGTGTTCGTTGGCACCGAGCGATAGAATAGGCCAGTTTCGTCAGCGTTATAGACTTGACCGAGAGTGAGGCCCTCCCTGTCGATCAAGCCTTTCACCTTGTGCCGAAACTCGTCCACTCCATCCTCGTTAGCGTCCAATGCTTCGCCATGTGCTTTACGGTTAGTAAGGCCATGTCGCAACTTGAACGCGAAGAGCCAACCCTCGGATGCCTTGAAGTCTAGGGGCGTCGTGAAGCCTTGCAAACTTCTCAGCAGCAGCCTTCAGCTCCGTTCCACGTACCATCACACCAGCTGCACGTTGCTGTCGATACCAAATCAACGTGGAGCGGTCGATCTCTGCATACTTGGGAGTAAACATAACCTTCCTCTCCACGTTGCGTTTGCTTCTCGACGAGAAGTCAGCCGTGTACTGCATGAGCTTGTCTCGGGAACGCTTGATATCAAACAAAGTCGACCGGGCCAGGTTGAACTCGCGGAGAATGCGAGAGGAAGACCAACCCGCATCAACCTTCTCCAATATCTCCCGTTTCTTCTCCAGAGTCAACACCACTCTCTTCCTTTTCTCAGGAGGCGGGGCCATCATCACACACACTAAGAGTAGGGCAGAGAGCAGCAGGAGGCCTTGCAGCAAGTACGGCACCACCACAAAAGCGAGCACGTGGGCAGCCATGACGAACAGCGCAGGTCCAGTCGCGGTGAGAGACAGGCGGGAAGTGGGGATGATGCAGCGGCGCTCTATCGGACGTCGGAGGAATGACGAACCAAAACAATGCTCTCACGCGGCGCGCGCGGCAAGTTCAAATTACGGACGGCAAAAAATCGGTTTTTTTTCCAATTTTTTTGGATTTTCGGACCATTTTGGGAATGTTTGATCCCAGGACGATAAGGTTCGGTTAGTGGGGATGTTCGGTTATTGGGCGTCCGGATATTAGAGTGATTACTGTATTATTATTTATTGTTATTGTATCAGAATCGTTCTCATTTACACATCATAATCATCATCGTTAGCAAAGTCAGTACCACCACCATCATTTGTGTGTGTGTGTGTGTGTGTGTGTGTGTGTGTGTGTGTGTGTGTGTGGTGTGTGTGTGTGTGTGTGTCCAAAATGGTGTTTACTTAATGTCACTGTCATGATTTTGGTTATTATTATTACTGCTACTGCCACCACCTTTACTACTACTACTACTACTATTACTAGCACTACTACCTCTACTACTACTACTACTATTACTACTAAGTAATGATGATGATGACCATGGTTGTAGTAATAGTACCTTAGTTGTTTAGTTGTAGTAATGATGGTGGTGGTGGTGGTAGTAGTAGCAGTAGCCCAAGTACTAGTAGTAGTTGTTGTTCTTGTTTTTGGTGCAGTGGTAATAGTAATAGTGGTTGGTCAGCAGTGGTTGGTGTGTTTGGGGTCAACGGATTGTTTTTTTGAGGGTCAGTGCTAACCTTCACTATATAATTCCCAAATAGTGGTAGTAGTGGTGGTTTTAGTAGCAACAGTGGTAGTAGTAGTGGTAGAGTCATCATGATCACCCTTACCTGGTCAGTATAATCCTGTGAGACGTTGCAGATGAAGTAGAGCGATGCCACACACTGAGTAACGTACACGAGGAACACTGTGTGCCCTTGGAAGAGAAGGAAGGTGAAGGCAATGGTGATGATGACGGCGTAGGTGCAGTACATCGTGACTGCCACACCCATGCACTGAGTAAGGCCCAACACCGCAGACTCGCACTGGAAAGGGAAGGAAAAGATGGTGGTGGTGGTGATGATGATGGTGGTGATTGGTGAGCTGGTGGTGGTGATGATGGTGGTGATTGGTGAGCTGGTGGTGGTGATGATGGTGGTGATTGGTGAGTTGGTGGTGGTGATGATGGTGGTGATTGGTGAGCTGGTGGTGGTGTTGTTGGTTGATGAATTAGTGGTAATGGTGGTGATGATTACATTGGTGGTGGTATAGATGATGATGGTGATGATTATGGTGGTGATGGTAAAGAAGTAAATGGTGATAATGATGATAGGAAGAAAGGGACACGTCTTCCATTTTCTGAGAGGAAGTATCACCAGCATGAAGTCACAAAAAAAAAAAGAATCTCACCTGTATGAGTTTTTGTTCCAGGTTAATGAGCTTGGAAATCTTGCAGGTCAGTGGGGTAATGTCTTGATCTTGCGGCCAGGTAACTTCCTCATTGACGGCCGACTCCGTACTGACTCTTACGTGAAGCCCAATGACCCTCAGAATCTCTCTGTAGGTCAGTAACAAAATGACGACGTTGGCTGTGCCCCCAAATGTGCAGATGAAGGCAAAACTAACCTCTGTGATGGACTGGTAATTGGTTTGCATGAGTAATGTGAAAGAACAGAGAACTCCACTGGTTACTATCAGCAACAGTGTCTGGTGGTTGAAGAACCTGGGGACTTTGCTGACAGTGGCACTGGTGTCAGATGGGGAGTCGTCAGCGCACATGTCAGCGAGGAGTGTCAGCAGACTTGCCATGCAAGGGCTGACGTAAAGCCAGAGGATGTAACTGAGGCCACCAAATATCGTACTAGCCACGCTGACAGCAATGACCACTACCTGACCAATGAGTTGTGGCAGCACCGACAGCAGCCAAGAGAGGTGGAGGGCGCAGAGGGACAGCATGGCGAGGCGTGTGAACATTGACCACAGGCACAGGCCGATGCTGAGCTGGGGCGGGGCGGGACGGCACAGGGACGGGGTGGGTGGGGCTGGAGATTTGGGATCGTCCAGGATCTTAGGCTGGCTTGGAGGCACGTTGGGTTGGCCCAGAGATGTGGCTTGGTGTAGGGAGTTGGGTTGGCGTAGAAGACCCGGTTGGCCAAGAGAGTCGGGTTGAACTAGAGACTCAGGTTGGCCTACAGACTTTGGTTGGGCTGGAGTCTTGTGCGTGCCCCAGCAGTAAGGGAAGGACCCACAGTACTGAAGACCTCGCACAAGATACCACACCCTCCTTAGTGGATCCTGGGTGGACACCATTGCTTCCTTGGGAGACATGGCTGTAATTAAGTGTTCTAGGGAGACACAATTGTTCTGCACCTGTTCTTATGGCAGGGAGGTGTCTCCAAGATGTGTTAATGGTCGGTGTTGTATTCCAGGTAGTGGCTCCTCTGGGTAATGTTTTCCAAGTTACGAGTTTCAAGGAAGTAGCATCAGGTTAGGCTTCTCCAGGTAATTATTCTTTCAATTAACTTTTTTAAGTAACAGGCCAAGTGATGCCCTTCCAGGTAACGAGTCTCAGAAGTAACGGGCTGGATTTTGTCTTTTTCCAAGTAACGTCTGAACCTGGTAACCTTCTGGTAACGTGTGTTCCATATAACGCGTGTCAAGTAACAGGCAGGTAGCTTCCGTACTGAAGTACCCTTCACTTCGTTTACCTTGACTATCTCTCTATCTATCTATAGCCCGACGCCCTAATCCCGCAAAGGGTGGCGAGTTCCAACAAGGTGTGTATGTTTGTTCAGGAAATTAGTACATCAGCAGCTTGGCTGGTGGTGTTTACCGAACGTCTGCTTCATCATCTTAGGCTTTGTTGGCAGAATGGTGAAGGGACTGAAGGCATTACGTATTATTATTCGTGCGCTCGTGAAGCAAGAGCAGGTGTGTGTGTTCTTACCTTACCTAATTGTTCTTACCTAATTGTATCTTTACAGGAATGAGTCAAGCTCGTACTGTCCCGTGTCTTAAACCATATTTATCGTACATATCCTTAAATTTGTGTGTGTGTGTGTGTGTGTGTGTGTGTGTGATTACGTTAATGATGTTGTATGGCTGATTTGAACCCGCACCCGGTGAACTGGAAGTTGGATTTTTTAAGCTGTCCTTTTGCAGTCTACCATCCTCCTTTCGGGGGATTGAGAAGGAACTGGGGGAGTCAGAGGGACGTTTGTATTGGTGGCACTGCATGTAGGCGGCCTTTTCCAGTGAAGTGTTGCATTGTTTTTATTTAGTTGGGTTTTCATGTGGCAGTTAATTATTAGAAAGAAAATTATTCCAATCTTGTCGCCTTTGTCGTAAACAATAAACAAATTAATCAGTCGTGCTTTAGAAATTAATTGAAGTTAAGATTTTTATATTTATGTTTATATAATAATAATTTTCGTATATTACTCTCAAATGGTACATTAATAACTCTTATTTTGAAATATTAGAATTAAAATTATATCAGTTTCGAATGCGATCAGCTGTAAATACTGGCCAGAAGAAGGCGTGATGACTGATGTGGCTGCCAGCTGGACAGAACAGTTCTTTTAATACTTTGTGACAGCATAAACAGCTCTAAGGCAGCTCACCGTAAGTTATTTTAGAAGTTTTGCGATATTTTGAGAGCTTAGTGACGCCCTGGGTAACATACAAGCGTGCAAATAGGGATGCGTGGGTGAGTTTCAAAGCTTTACTCCTTCAGTTGTAATTATTTAAAATACTTAAACGGCATTGAGGTGCAGGGGAGGGACGCCTTCATGTGGTGGCACTGATGGGACTGGTTGGTGGAGCTGTTCAGTTATGTAAACGTTCTTCAGGTCTCCCAATCCTCCAAAAGGAAGAAGGGTAATTTTGGCCTGTGGTCAAGAGTTCAAGATTAGTTTTGGATTGCAATTACCATGCCGGTACCCTTTTAGGCAAGAGAGCTCCCATACATGTTAATGTATTGTATATATTTGTCATTATTATTGTTGTTATTATTTTATTTTGGGGGGGGGCGTTACCCTTATTTGTTGGTGATGGATTTATGTAAAGTTGCAGATATGCATTATCTTAAAGGTGTTAATTTTTCATTATTATAATTTATTGTATTTTTTTTTTTTTTTTTTTTAATGCAGCCTATGGAAAAATACCTGCCGGTTAATTAGTGGTTGAGGTTAATTGTCCCATGGTTAATCTGTCAGCAGTTGTTTTGTCCCAGTTAACCCAAAGAAATTCCCAAATCTGACTTAAACCAACTTAATCAAACCTAACAACTTGATAACTTAGCCTGATGACTTAACCTAATAACTTTAACCCAAAGCAATAGCATAATCTAACTTAACAACCTAACCTATCCAATCCAATCCAATCCTAACAACTTTCTCTAACCTAACTCAGTAACTTACTGGTAATCTAACCTAACCTAAACCATCCAGTCCTGACCAACCGTAACCTAACAACTCTGTCTGACAAACTCTGGATAATGAGAATGAAGGATGAATAGGTCTGTCTGTCTATTTCTAGATGCCATAATCCTGTAAGGGGTGGCCACAAACAAATCTCCTCCATGGTGCCCAGTCCCCCATCATTTCACTGCCCTTCCCCTAGCTCACACTTCCCCCTCACTCATATACCTCTCCACTCCATCCCTCCATCTCATCTTCAGCCTTCCCCTCCACCTCACTTACATAGACTTTCATCCAAATCAAGCAATCTTTAGTCTCCTTTGTATCCAAATGTGTATTTTGTGCAGAATTTGGGTAATTTGGGTGTTTTAAATGATATATAATAATGAAACTTAAAAGTAATCCCATGGGAGGCATATGAGAGAGGGTGTGGGTTGGAGAGAGGGTAGCCTGATAGTGTAGGACATGGAGGTGATTTGTTTGTGGCCACTCCTTACAGGATGAAGGTGTCTAGCTTTAGAATTTTAACTTTTATTTATTTATTTTTTTATACAAGAAAGAAGGAACCTAAGGCCAGAATCCCACAAAATTGTTCCCTCCAAGGAAAAAAAAAGTACCGGTAACCAGGCCTCTCATAAGATTGTTATTGTTAGTGGATAGGGGCTGCTGCAGTTTGTTTCGTTTCGTTTCGTTTTTAAAGGCTCCAACATGCTTGCATGTGTCGGCCTTGGTCACCTAATGGCGGCTCTCCATGCTGCACGATCCATTGCAGCCTCCCTGTTCAGTCCCTTAACCCTCAGGTCACACTTAATGACCTCGTCCCATGTCTTTCTCGGTCTACCCCTCATAACCCCACCCCCAATATTAACACTTCTCTCCTTCCTCACCCAATTATCATCCCCCATCCTCTCCACATGCAGTGTGTCCCAATTAATTATAGCAAGATGCCAGTACAAAGGATGAAAGTTTTGCCAAGTTAAAAGAGAGAGAGAGGGACAAAATTGTTTTATGAAAAGAGAGATAAAAAGTAATTGATTGTACATTACATACACTGGAGATTTTTTTATATACTCACTTATTTCCTTACTGTTTGTAATTATAGTGACAGAGTGACTTGGAGGCGTTTTGTCTGTGGCCACCCTTTGCGGGATTGGGGCGTCGGGTTATAGATAGATAGATAGATTGTAATTATAAATAGTGTTGTTGCCGGCTTACATACGCACTACAGTTTTAGCGTACCAGTACCTACCTATACGACCTTCAAAGACAAACGACCACCCCTTATGGGATTATGGCATCTGGCAGTAGATAGGTAGTTGTTCTATGATACTTTATTTATACTGTATTAGTAAGAAATAGATAGGGTATGCGGCTGGGTCATGTGCCTGGCTCAGGGAAGATGGACGTCCCTGCCCTGCATAGTCCTGGGTCACCCTAGGGCAAGGTGTAGCTCCCGTTAGTCCACCATAATGATAAAGGTGTAGCTCCCGTTAGTCCACCATAATGATATCACTTATATGGTTACCATCATCCCAGGAGGTGCAGTACTACCATGTGAGTGCTGTGGGGCCAGGGACTGGTAGTTGACCTTGCGCAACACTCCCAGGTGGGGAACTCCGCCACATTTACCAGGTAGTTAGAGTCAGACTAAGACTACTACTGATACTGATACATATAACAAATCTGCCATACACTGCTCATCCTCTTGGGACTGTGCCTCCTGCACCTTGCGATGTAGAAGGACCCAGTTCTCACCCTGGCAGGGTTCTGTCTGCCACAGCAAGGTGGCTGCTTGCATGTGGTTGATGGGCCTGCTTAGCCAAACAGACTGGGATAGAGCAACAACAAACACGAGTTAAATAGGATGATTGCAGTACAGCACAGCTTTAGAAAATGGCAAATGATGTAAAAAAAAAAAAAAAAAATTACTACTGGTATTGTGTACTGATTCTCACCTCACCCCAACAGACAATGCCGGATCGCAGACGTCAGCGGCAGCAGCGGGTTCGGCACGATGCTGGAGGTGAGCCAGGGAAATGACAGACGGGGGATATGTTATTGCCTGGACTGTAGTGATGTAGTTGTTTCACTGTGATTGGCGCAGAAGAGTTAACGATGGAGGAATGACAGGAAATGAAATGTGACAGTGGATGAATGAATGTATGAGAGAGAGAGAGAGAGTGCGCGCCTAGCTCCTCTTCCTTCACTCTCACCAGTATTCTGCTCCACTTCCTGATTTCCTAACAAACTTCAGATTATCAAGGTTCAGCTGCCAATATTCTCACACAGATAGGCTAAGGTGATACAGGTGAACAGTTTAAATTTATGATGGAACAGACTTACAAGACGGATAACACTTCATCACCTTGCACTGGAGGTGTGAGTGAGTTTGGCCTTTTTATTATATTTATGTGCTTGTTTGTTTATTTTTTATTTAGCTCTTTTAAATATTGTAAGCATATTCAGTTCTTTGACTGTTATTTCAATGCAAAAATTTTCAGGCCAAGTTCTAAGTGAAGGGAGTAATTCTACTGGTGATTGTGGTATCATAAAGGCTTCAGCATGCTTTCATCTGTTGGCCTTGGTCACCTAATGGCAGCTCTCCATGCTGCTTGATCTCTGGCAGCCTCCCTATTCAGTCCCTTATCCCTGAGGTCAGAAACTGTGCTCTCATCCCAGGTTTTCTTCAGTCTGCCACTCACAATCCTACCCCTGACATTCACATTTCTCACCATCCACATCCAGCTGTCATCCTCCATCCTCCCCATATGCCCAGACCATCTCAGTCTACCCCTCCTCATCACAACACCAGTACAGTCCAGTCCCATCCTTCCTCTCTCTCAAGTCTTCAATAAATTCACACTATTAGGCCAAGTTTAAGTGACGGGAGTATAGCGATGGTTATTGTGGCATTCGTATATCTTCCTTCGTCTCCCCCCAGGCCCACAGAATCCAGTTGGTGCCAGTAATCGAGACCCTGAGCCGGAGAAAGAACCCACAGCAGCCAAGGTTCAGAGGCAGGGGGGCAGCGGTGTGGCGTATGCTGAACCCAAACAGTACGAGTCAGGTATGAGATATTGGTGTGTATGTTCTTACCTAATTGTGTGTGTGTGTGTGTATGTGTGACTACTGTATCAGAGTTTTTCTTGTTCTCATTACCCACTCCCAGCCTTAGTGATGATGGTGAGTGTTGATCATGGTGATGGTGATTGATGGTGGTGATAATGAGTAATGATAATTATGATGATGGTGATTGATGATGATGCTTAAGCGGGAAAGAATGGTTAGGACTGGTGGTGGCAGTAGTGATGATGATGATGGTGGTGGTGGTGATCATGAAGGTGGTGGTGATGACGATTGTAATGATAATAACGATGATGATTGTTTTTTTCCAGTGACGATAATGCCAGACAAGGAGGTAAAGGAGCCACAGAAATACCAGCGTGGCAGTGTGTTGAGCAACTGGTCTCGGTACGAAGAGATGGCAGCCAACGAGCCCGAGGACGGAGAGGATTACATGATTGGCGAAGACTTCGCTGAGATTTTAGAGCAGCAAGGTGGGTAGTGTGTGTGTGTGTGTGTGTGTGTGTGTGTGTGTGTGTGTGTGTGACTGTGTGTGTATCAGAGAGAGAGAGATTTGGTAAAGATTTTCACATTCTTGAACAGCACTGTGAGTAGTATGCCCTTATGCCTTTAGTTCCATATTGTTGTTGGTTCAGAAAGTGCCCTAACATCTTTTCCTAAGCAATTTAGTTTGCATATCACACCTTGCTATCATCTTTTATGTTGTACTGAGAGGATTACACAGTTAGCGAAGATTTGTCACAGATATTTAAACAGTAAAGAGTGTTTTTTTTATTGTTACTAGACTTATTACCTATTTCTGGACATCATGCAGCTTCCTAGACACCTGGACATCATGTAGTTTCTTAGATATATCATGCATTTTCTTAGATACTTGGACATCATTCAGTTTTTTAGATGCCTGATGGTGTAGTGGGTAAAGGCTTTTCTTAGATATATCATGCATTTTCTTAGATACTTGGACATCATTCAGTTTTTTAGATGCCTGATGGTGTAGTGGGTAAAGGCACACCAAGTGGATGAGGGCCATAAGGATGTAAGCTGTGTTTATCTGTGTGTTTGTATATTAATCCATCTATGTGTGTGCTTACCTGTGTTTCAGCCAATAGCGCCGGGAGTCACCTGCGTTTGAAGGGAGAGATGGACTGGGAAGATGAGGAGGCCAGCATCTTAGCCTCCCATGGCCTCGGTGCGCTACACGTGGCTGACTTGGTGGCCGCCATCAACACACTGCCTCTATACACACAGCTTAATATATCAGAAGACTCTTTACCTGTTAGTATATGCCCCCTGATGCTATCTGACTATATTTATCAAACATGTAGAGAGAGAGAGACTAATGAGGAGTGTGTGAGAGGGGGAGAGGGAGGGGGAGACTGAGGATGTGGTGGTGTCTGCCATCAACACACTGCCTCTATACACTCAGCTTAATATACCAGAAGACTCTTTACCTGTTAGTATATGCCTCCTGATGCTGTTTGACTATTGTATATATATTTATCGAACATATGGAGAGTGAGAGACTAACAAGTAGAGTGTATGAGAGGGAGGGGGAGGCTGAGGATGAAGTGGTGGCCTTCATATAAACTCTCCTTCTATACACACAATATACCAGAAGACTGTTTACCAGTGAGTGTATTGTAATGTATAGGTGTTGATGCGTTGCAGGGTGTGTGGTGTAGTGTAGCTGTGAGGAATTCTGGTGTGGCTGTATCAGAGTAAGCTATGTGAGATGTATTTACCTAGATGTGTTATACAGGATTTGAGCTGTGTCTGTCTGTCTCTGTCTCTCTCTCTCTCTCCAAAGTCCATTTTACCTCTCTTTCAAGGACTCGGTGGTTGAATTCTACACACAGTTGGCCGACGACAACTGCAAACTCTATAAACCCAACAAGGAATACAAGGACTGCTCAGAAATCCACGAAAAGCTGCTGCAGAGCCTGAAGATAAGCGAGGCCGAACCGCTGGCCCTGATAACTGACGAAAACTTGGAGGAAACGGAAAATATACCCAGCACCAAGACGGCCGTGGACGTCGCCCTGTCGCTTACCGAGGCCTTCGCGCCGGAGCCTGAGGATGTGGATTTGAACACCCTCCTGCAGGCGCCGGGTGTCGAGAAGGATGCCACGCCACCCCGAGAGCCCAGTCCTGTTAAGAGCCAACCAGTCGTTAGGGAGAACCGTCCAAAACTGATTAAGGAAGACAGTCCAAAACCGGTTAAAGAGAACAGTCCAAAACCAGTCACGAAAGAAAATGGCCCTAAGGCAATAGTCAAGGAAAATAATGCTAAACCCGTAGCTAAGGAAAAGAGTCCTAAACCCCAGCCAGCCACTAATGACAAGCCAGATAAGAATGTCAGTCGTGCCGCCAAGTCAAATGAAAAAACGAAAAACAAGCCTGTCAGAGAGCCACCAAAAGCAAAGGGTCCGGGAGGCTTTGATTTTGGGCTTTCTAAAGTGAACAGTGCCACGGCTGCTAAGAAGGCAGGGCAAGACGCCAAGGCAGCCGTGATGGACATTTCAGACCTGCTGGAAGTGGAGGAGGCCAAGGAGGAGACTCAAGGCCCAGCTGTTGACCTGGACGCGCCCATAGAACACGAGAAGCCTGTGATTGTGTCAAAAACTGAGGCCGAGGACTTAGAGGATTGGCTTGACTCTGTGCTGGATGATTAGAGGAGGAAAGTACAGTAATCCCTCTGTATAAAAAGCCCTTGTATAATTATCCATCTATCAGTGTATCTATCTTATCTGCATCTATCTAGACGCCCCAGTAGAACGTGAGAATCCTGTGATAATTTCCAGAACTGAGGCACAAAATTTGGGGGCTTGGCTTGACTCTGCTGGTCGGTTACAGGACGCACGATATACAGAAGCAGACCAAAGAAGACCTGGAATGAGGTCATAGGGTGTGATGTTAGGCCATCATAAGGTGATCAAGGTCAGTGTATGTTGGAGCCTTTATAAACGATATGATATGATTTTTGTCCTTGTGGCTATGTGGATCTGAAGTAGATGGACTGCAGGCTGAAATTGTCCCTTTTTCACCCCACCGTCGTCCTTTTGGGGGATAGGGAGAAGGCTGAGGGATGCATTGGGGTGCGACCCATTGCAGTGCAGGGTGAAATTTACCTCTCCAGTTGTCCACCGTCCTTCGTATGGGGGAATAGAGATAAGGAGGGAGGGAGCGTAGGGTGGAATTGACCCTATCTTGCAGTCCACCATTAATTGTTTTCGGGGTTAGGGAGGGAGGGCGGGGTGAAATTACCTCTCCGTTGATGCCACTGTGTGAAGGCTTCCGTCTCAAGCCACATAATAATGCAGTAAATCATCCCAGTGTCAGCTTACTGCCATAGAGCACAACAGTCCTGTGATAAATATTTAAAACTGACGCAGAAAACTCAGCCTAGTGCTGGATGATTAGAAAACAGATGTGTTGCTTTAGACCCCATGACTTTATTTATTTATTTTCTCCCTAGACAGCGTTATTTAGGTTCGGAGAGGCTTTTTGAACTTGAGAGGTGTGATACAGCCTTCATTAATGTTCATGATTATTATTATTATTCACAGTAATTATTATTAAGTATATTTTATGACTATTGATTATATATTTTTTTATTATCATTATTATTATTATTATTGATACTACTAATAGTTATTTTTAGTATTATATTTTGTAGAGCCTCATTCATATAGTTATTATTATTATTATTATTATTATTATTAGTTTATTTTTTCAGACATTCTGCTTAGTGGAGACTTCCCAGCTTGGAGGGGTTAGCTATAGCCATCATTAACACTCTTAGGCATTATATTTTATTATTATTATTATTATTATTATTACTATTATTATTATTATTATTATTATTACTATTATTATTATTATTACTATTATTATTATTATTACTATTATTATTATTATTATTATTATTATTATTATTACTATTATTATTATTATTCCTTCATGTTTAGGTTGATACATTGCACAGATATGAAGTTTATATAACAATTCATTGGGTTTTCGCATCGGTATATGAGTCACAGCGATGATGATGATGACGACGATAGGAAATGAGTTACGTGATGATGATTATGATGATGATAATGATGACGATGATGATAATGATGACGATGATGATAATGACGACGATGATGATAATTCTGTGACATATTTTGCTATTGTTACCTTTATAAGACACTATGCTTAATATATCAAAATTATCTATTCTGCTATATTTCCTTGACCAGAATATAATCAGTGTGTCTCTCTCTGCATCTCTCTCTCTCTCTCTCTCTCTCTTTCTCCTGCCTTTGTCATTCCATTTGTCTATCTATCTATCTAAATATTGTCTGTCCATCTGTCTGTCTAACTGGGTCCTAATGGGTTTGTGTCTGAGGGGTGGTTTGAGGTATTTTGTTTATGGAATGCTACTCAAGGGAAGGAGAAAGTGAGAGAGGAAAGAGGGAGGGAAATAAACGGAGGAAAAGAAAAGGAACGAGAGAGGAGGGAAACAGGAGGGAGGGAGGGAGAGAAGCAGGAGGGAAGGAAGGAGGGAGAGAAACAGGAGGGAAGGAAATGGAACGAGAGAGGAGGGAAACAGGAGGGAGGGAAGTAGAGAAACAGGAAGGAAGGGGAGGGGGAGAGGGAGGAAAGGAAAAGGAAGGAAACAGGAGGGAGGGAAGTAGAGAAACAGGAAGGAGAGAGTGGGAAGAGGGAGGGAAAGAATGAGGGAGGAAAGGAAATGAACGAGAGAGGAGGGAAGAAGGAAGAGAAACAGGAAGGAAGGGGAGGGAGGGAGGAAAGGAAAAGGAAGGAGAGAGGGAGGGAAGGAGAGAGTCGCTATCGTGAATAATTAGTGATACACGCGAATTAGAGAGAGAGAGAGAGGCATGAATAAGGAGGTAGGGGAGGAGGGAGAGTGACATGCAGGCGGGTGGAGGGGGAGGGAGGGAGAGAAGCTATGAATAGGAATGGAGGGAGGGAAGACCTAGAGAGGCAGGGAGGGAGAGAGAAAAAAGGGGGGGAGAAAGCTAGAGTAAGAGAAAGAATGGAGGAATATTAGAGAGAGAGAGGGAATAATATGAGAGAGAGGGAGGGAGGGGGTAATATTAGAGAGAGCGAGGGAGGGAGTAATATTAGAGAGAGAGAGAGAGAGAGCAGCGTAGCAACTTTAGTATGGCAGCTCACACAAGGCTGCCAACATGTGGTGAGCTCTCTCTCTCTCACACTCGCTCACTCTCTCTCTCTCTCTCACTATCTTTCCATACTTCCTTTCGTCTTCTTCATTCACTATCTCTCATTTTCCTTCACGGCCCGCTCTCTTCCTTTCTCACTCTCTCTAAGCTCCTCTCCCTCCCCCTCTCTCTCACACATGCACACTTTCCCCCTCCCTCTCCGTCATTCTCTCTCTCTCATTCACTCTCTTTCATTTTCTTTCCTCCCTCTATCTCTTCCCCTCCCTTTCTCTCTCTCTCTCTCTCTCTCTCTCTCTCTCTCTCTCTCTCTCTCTCTCTCTCAGAAAAAAACAATATATATACATCAGTTGGAAAATAATGAGTAAAGAAAAAAGAAAATTAAAGAGAAAAGAGAGTGAGTTATTGTGGAAAAGAGAGAGAAGAGCATTAGTGAAGAGATATATAAAGAGAAAGAGAGGAGGGTAGTGAAGAGAAGGAAGAGTGTGTGAAAGACGGAGAGAGAGAGAGAGAGAGAGGAAAGGCAGAAGAGAGGAAAGGAAATGTTTGTGTGGAATACGAAGAGAGGAGAGAGTGGATTGTGTGGAGAAAGAGAGAGAGAGAAAGGAGGGAGAGAGTGGAGCGTGTGGAGAAGAGAGAGAAGAAAAGAGAAGGTGAATAGAGGAGAGAAGGGTAGAGTGTGGAATGTGTGGAGAAGAGAGAGAAGTTAGAGAGGAGGAGAATGAAAAGAGAGAGAGAGAGAGAGAGAAGCGTTTGTGGAAGACGAAGAGAGGATGGACAGGAGAGAAACGTTTGCATGAAAGACAAAGAGAGTGGAGAGAGAGAGAGAAAAAAGAGAAACGTTTATGTAGAACACGAAGAAAGAGGGGACAGGCAGGAGAGAGAGAGGGAAACGTTTATGTGGAAGACAAAGAGAAAGAAAAACGTGTGGAAGAAGGAAGAAAGGTGGATTGTGATGATGATGATGATGACAAACAGGAAATTCACAAAGGTGGAGAGAGAGAGAGAAGGGAACGAGGATAGTCGTGAAAGATATAAGTAAAGAGAAAGGGAGGAGCGAGAGGGAGGGGGGGATTGTGTGTAGAAGTGAAGGAAAGCTCACACACACACACACACACACACACACACACACACACACACACACACACACAAATGCCCAGTTTTCGAGAGGATGCGTTTATCATGACAGGATATGTAGCTGTGTGTGTGATAGTGGATTGGGTGGAGGTGGTGGAGGGAGAGAGAGAGAGAGGTGGAGAAGGGCAGTAGTGTTGGTGAGAGAGAGGTGGAGAGGAGAGAGAAGGAGCAGTGGAGAGAAGAGAAAGAGAGGCGTGGAGAGAAGAGAGAAGACTGGAGAGAATCGTGAAACTGAAGGTATGGTTGGTAGAGGGGAGGGAAGTGGAAGGCAGTGGTGTTGGTGAGAGAGGTGGAGAGGAGAGAAAAAGAGAGTAGTGGAGAGAAAAGAGGCATGGAGGGAAGAGAGAGAAAATTGGAGACAGGAGACAGAATCGTGAAGAAGAGGTAGAGCTGAGAGGAGAGAGAGAGAGAGAGAGAGAAGTAAGAAAATATTGGAGAGAGAGAGAGAGAGTGAGAGTGACACTGTGAAGAGTAAAAAGATAGACAGAAGTGATGAAGACAGATGAAGAGTGATGTGGGTGGTGATGATGGTGGTGGTGGTGATGCGTAACAGTGGTATATGAACCAGTGTTGTGGTGTGGTGTGGTGTATTGATCGATGGCGTTGTGGTGAGCTGTGGTGGATGGTGATGTTTGTTTGTGGTGGTGTGGTAGTATACAGAATTCATTGTTGTGGTGGTGAGGGAGGAAACAGATGTGGTCGCAGGTGTGGTAGTGTGGTGTGGTGTAAGGAGTCTTTAGATGTGGTGGTGGTATTGTGTTTTGCATTAAGGATTAAGACAGATGTGGCTGTGGTGGTGGTGGTAGTGAATTGTGGTAGGTGTGGAGCTATGGCAGTAAGATTAACGTAGATGTGGTGGACATGTGTGGTGGTGGTGGTGTGGTATAGGCAGTGTTTTGAAACTGTGGTGTTAGGAGGATCGATGGAATTATACTGCAGTGTGGTAGGTGTGGTGTGGTGGTGGTGGTATTACAGGTGTCAGTGCAGAGAGAGAGAGGCTGTAGTTAGTGTGGTGGTATGGTTGAAAGCATGATGTGGTGATGGTGTGGCAGTGGGTGTTTTAGAAATGTGGTGTGGTAGTGTACGTGGATGTGGTAGGATAGTGTGGTGTGGCAAGGTGATTGGTTGGTGGTATAGTGTGGTGTTGGTAGTAGGGTGGTGTTTGTGCCAAGACACACACACACACACACACACACACACACACACAGTCAAGGTATCATGATTTTTCCATTCTTCAAGGTACCGTTAATAGCCGTGTGTGTGTGTGTGTGTTTGTGTGTATGAGAGAGAGAGAGACTTCGGAATAGTAAGAATCAAGATTAGGGTGATGATAATTATGTTGATGGTGATGACAGTAATAATGGTGATGATAATTATGATGATAGTAATGATGATGAGCAATTCGTCACGCCATGAATAATCCTCGGGTGTTCCGTTATCGCTTTCGGTATCTCAGCATTTCGGATTCCTGTCCCTATACCTTTGCATTTTTTCGCCAGTGTTTTCTTATTTAATTCTCTGTGTATTTTGTATTATTTTTACGTAGCGTTTTTGTGATTTAAAATATTTATGACCTAGTGTTTGTCTTCATGTTTTGTTATGGACGCGACCGTGTTAAATTTCCAAGGTCCTTTCCATGTTTTTTATACATATACAGTTTCTTACATTATTAATTATATATATTCACGTGTTTTCATAATTGTGTATCATATTATTATTATTATTGATATATTAGGTTGGGATCATGCGTTCAGAGGAGTATTTGAGTACTGTATTTATTTATTTGCAAAACATTAAATATTTCAAACAGTCAGTCATTAATTTGTTTATTTTTTCGTGGGGGAGGGGGGTGTTGTTTCGAAGGAATAATAATAATTCACCCCTTGCAGTGTGTAACGCATATTTTATTTAATTCTTGCAACGTAAATATGATTCTAAAAATTGAGGGCGTTTCTGGCATTGTTAGTGAAGGCTGTATCCAACTGCTTCAGTTTCAAAATTTAAAGGAGAAATATATTAACTGTTTCATAGGGGTTAAGGGGATATATTTCCGGATTTTTTTCCTCCAACTACCAATGTATAATAATAATAATAATAATAATAATAATAATAGAGGGATTCGTATGCTTGGCGAGTGATCCTTTCTGCTTTAGGCGATGACACAACTTAGACGCCTACACACACACCTACCTGCCTGACTCTCTCTCTCTCTCTCTCTCTCTCTCTCTCTCTCTCTCTCTCTCTCATGCCATTATTGTGCCTTTTCATCCATTCTATGCTTATTATTCTATTCTGCATATATTCACCTCCATGTCATTGGCTGCTCGTCTCTCCTCTCTTTTCTCCTTTCATCTTTTCTCTTCTTTCCTCTCCTCTCCTCTCTTCCCTTCTTTCCTCTCCTCTCCTCTCCTCTCTTCCCTTCTCTCCTCTCCCCTCGTCCCCTCCCTTTCTCTTCTTTTATCTCTACTTCAGTTTTCATGGCTTTTCCCTCCCTTCGCCTCCCTACTCTCGATCGATGTCTCCCTAATCCCCCCCCTTCTCTCTCCTCTCTCTCTCTCTCTCTCTCTCTCTCTCTTTCCGTATTTATTGCTGTTATTTGTGTTCATCTTTCTACGTATTGCCGTTCTCTCTCTCTCTCTGTCTCTCTCTCTTCCCGTATTTATTGCTCTGATTAGTATTCCTCTTTACGTATTTATTGCTCCTATTTTTATTCCCCCCCCCCCTCTCTCTCTCTCTCTCTCTCTGGTATTGATCCACACATTCACCCACTCTCCCAATGTGAGCGATACTTTTTCACTTCTTAGCTATACTTCTTAAACAGAGAGAGAGAGAGAGAGAGCGATAAAGAGAGAGAGAGGGGGGGGGAGAGCACCCCTCCTTCCATCCCTCCTCAGTAACGACCCCCGTCTATCCAGTCCTATATTACCCTATCAGTTCTCCTTTCCGTGGCACTTCTTCGTGACTAGCATCATCCTTTACTGCGTCCAACAAACCTCAGCTCTTATATCTATTTCTGCCTGTGTTAGAACCATAATTATTACCAGTGTAAAGTATGTATTGATTCTCTCTCTCTCTCTCTCTCTCTCTCTCTCTCTCTCTCTCTCTCTCTCTCTCTCTCTCTCTCTCTCATTCTGTTGCATTTCCCTCCTCCATATCTAATCTACGCTTTCCTCTGTGTGTGTGTGTGTGTGTGTGTGTGTGTGTGTGTGTGTGTAGCTATCAGTCTATCATTCCCTCATTCATCTGTCCATCTCCCTATCCATCCATCCTTCCATCCTTCCATCCATCCATCTATCTATCCCTACTCATGAAGGACCTGTCTCACCGTCAGAGCTAAGTTATGCCTTACCTGGGGGAGTCGTCGGAGAGAGAGCGCCTTAAACCTGACTGGAGTTTCTTCACGAAGTTACCCGGCCTCTTGGTGGCTCTACAGATGGTGAGTGACACAGATTACACAGATGCTGAGGGCCCTGGAGCTAGGTTACGTAGATTATACAGATCTAGAGGACCTTAGTGGTGAGGGGTGGTTCTGGCAGTGATCTTCCTTTTTATGCGTCATTTAACTCCGTCTCTGTCCCCCGAGAGGATGATGGTGGACTGCAGGAAGAGGGTAACTTGAGCCTGCAGTCCACAGGGTTTTTGTCCAAATGATCCTGGAGTTGTTACTACTACTACTGTTACTACTACTACCACTACTACTACAGTTATACTCCATGTTGATTTATTTGTTTATCTTGTATGTAGTGTATGAGAGAGAGAGAGAGAGAGAGAGTGCCAGGCTAATCTCGTGTACCTTTGCATTTACCTCAGGGGTGCTGTGTGGTGGGGTTCCTGCTGGGTGTGGCTGGGTCAATGTTGTGGCGGGTGAGGTCAGGTCACGGCGTGTTTATCGTGTTCTCCTTCGTGGCCTCCCTCAGCTGCTGTGGCATGGCGGCGCTCAGGGTCTTACACCTACACACTGCACTCTGCCCCAGGACCCGCCTCGACTGGAATAAGATGGTCAGTGGCGTGGCAATTTAAAATGAGATTGGAGAGAGCATTTATTTTTTCTTTATCCCTTCTATCTATTGTCATTATTTATTATTATTATTATTATTACAAGTGCAGTACATATCCATCCTTTCCCTGCAGGGTCTGGTACACAGCGGCCTCAACAGCGTGTTAATGATGATCGCTAGCTGTGTCATGATTGAGGTGGCCTCCGCTGCTAGGATGCTGAGGGCTGCTGGGGTTAGTACTGCTGGTGACTGGCATTGGTGTTTATCTATCTGTGTATATCTATCTATCTGTCTATCTATCCATCTATCTATCTCAGGTGTTTGGGTTCCTGGCCTTCTCGGCGTTCCTGGCACACCTGGCGTGGGAGGTGGTCACGTGGAGGAAGAACAGAGACCTACACGCGCCATTATTTGAATCCGCCACCGTCGTGACAGGACGAGACAGACGTGAGTGTGTGTGTGCGTGTGTGTGTGTGTGTGTGTGTGTGTGTGTCTCTCTCTCTCTCTCTCTGATGTGTGAAAATGATCTTTATGGCGTTCTTAGTGGATTTTTTTATTATTATTATTGTTGTTTTATTGTTATTATCACTTCTACTACTACTACTACTGCAACTATTATTATTATTGTTGTTGCTGTTGCTACGGGTACTACTGCCTTTGCTATCCTTGTCTCATTCGCAGCGGTGTCGTGTGTGAGTGAGGGCAGCAGTGACGGTGGCAGGGGCGGGGTGGTGAGGGGGGCCGTGGCCATGGACGCGCAGGGCCATGAGGACGGCCAGGTTGGATTTGTGGCCATGAAACAGAGGCCGGTGTCGTCTTTCTTGCAGGTGGGTCACGTTTGCCCGTTTTATGTGCTATCTTTGTCTTATTCTTTTGGTATTTTTTAACTTTTGTCTTGGTCCGTGTTTCATACCCACAGCCTTGTGACGTCACTTCCCCCATGCTGTACGCGCCGGGATGGAAGGAAGAGGCGATGGAGAAGGGAGAGAACAGAGCGGAGGAAGGAAGAGAAGGAGAGAAGAGGGAGGGAGGAGAGAGGAAGGGAGAGAAGAGGGAGGGAGGAGAGAAAAATGGAGGGGAAGTAACCGAAAATCTAGTTTCAAATCGGTCCAGCTCATCCTCCTCCGCCTCCACCTCGGCCTGTGATTGGCAGGTTCCCTCGTGATTGCTAAGGTTCCAGTAATGTTCCACACCTCGCTTATTTCAACTATCACTATGGACTTTTAAAACTTACTGTGAAGACATTATTATTATTATTATTATTATTATTATTATTATTATTATTATACTTGTACTTTTTCATCACCATCGTCACCACTTCCTTCATTCTCAACACTGCCAAAGTTTTACAGTCACGGATGTTACGGTAGGGTTTAGATTTGTTATGATAGGGGAAAAGGAGCGAAGTTACTCCTCCTCCTTTTCTTCGTCTTCTTCCTCTCCTCCTCCTCCTCCTCCTCCTCCTCTTCTTCGTCTTCTTCTTCCTCCTCCTCTTCTTCGTCTTCTTCTTCCTCCTTCTCCTTCTCCTCCTCCTCCTCCTCCTCCTCCTCTTCTTTAATGCAAGGTTTAGATATTGTGTTTGATAATGTACATAGTGTTAATTGTTGAAGTATTCTCTCTCTCTCTCTCTCTCTCTCTCATATTAATGGCATTTCATAGATTTTGGTACATTTTTAAATACTATATTCTGATGTATATAATAGATGTGATTGTGCGCCTGATAGATAAATAGATTCCAGTGTCTTAGCAGATATATTTGAGTGGATAGACTTCAGTAGATTTAGGCAGATAGATAGAATACTTAGATAGATAGATAGAATACTTACAAATAGATATACACTTACAGATAGATAGATAGAAGAATTTATAATAGATTTTTGTATCACTGAAGTTACTATTGGAGAAAATTTTGACTTTTGGGATGATTTTGAGTTGAATCTTTTCCAATAGATTTTGATGTCAGATTTTTTAAGGCTCTTTGGCGAAGTGTGACGTCATTTTTATAGATTTTGATGTCATTGAGGTATTTATATATATTTAGAAATGTTTTTTTGAGTATGTTAATGGATTTTGACACCACGTTTTTTAAAAGTGGTCTGTTTTGGCGCCAAGTGGTCTGTTTTGGCGCCATTCTGATACGACGTGAATTTCCTGACACCGTTTTTGTTTTTTTATGGATTTTGAAGGTGTTTTGATGTGGAAGGCTTTAGTGTATAGATGTTGATGTTATGTTGATGCCACTACCGCGTCAATCTCCAGACATCACGCTTTTTTCAGTTTTGCATTGATGTCGGCGGAGAAAGGCATGTTAGTGATATGGGCGCCGAAAGTGCAAGCGTGGAAATATTGACTGTCTGTCTGTCTACGCATCTATCTGTCTATCTTTCTCTCACCTCATGATATCTCTTAAGCTTTGAGGAGAGCACTAGTAACACAGGGCATGTCATCATCATCATCATTATCGTCATCATCATCATCATCATCGTCATCATCATCATCCCTATTCCACTCCTTCGCTTTCTCCTCCTCCTCCTCCTCATCATCATCATCATTATTATCATCATCATCCCTACTCTCCTTCGCTTTTTCCTCCTCCTCCTCCTCCTCATCATCATCATCATCATCATCATCATCGCAAGTCCACTGCTGAACAAAGGCCTCCCTCAACCTTCGCCGCGAATTCCCTGAGCCAATCTCCGTCATGTCTCCCTGCAAACTCCTCTCTCCATCTTCAGCCGTCAGCTTTTCAATCATTTATCTGTCTGTCTATTGCCAGACGCCTTAATCCCGTAAGGGGTGGCCACAAACAAATCGCCTCCATGTCGCCCTGTCCTCCGCCTTTTCACTGCCCTGCTCCCAGCTCACACCCTTCTCTCTCATATACCTCTCCACTCCATCCCTCCATCTCATCCTTGGCCTCCCCCTCCCTCTCCCCGCCTCCACCTCACTCACATACACTCTCCTCGTCAGTCTTTTATAAGCAGGATAAATTCTGAACAGGAATAGAATCTTTTAAAATAAATTGTGTGTTAATTCCTGATGGTTTTATATTTTTGAGAAACTGAATACATGCGTTGTGCTGTTTCCTACCTTTTTAAGAATATGTGTGTAATGAAGACTTGGAATAAATGGAAATATAAGTATCGCCAGTTTCCTTAATGATACTCTCTAGTCCTGCCTCATATAGTATCGTTTATAAAGGCCTTGGCCACCTAATGGCGTCTCTCCACACTGCTCGATCTCTGGCAGCCTCACTCTTCAATCCCTTATCCCTGAGGTCACACTCTATAACCTCGTCGCAGGTCTTTTCGGGTCCGCCCTTCGCAACCCTACCCACGACGTTCACACTTCTTACCTTCCGCACCCAATTGTCATCCTCCATCCTCTCCACATGCCCAAACCATCTCAATCTACCTCTCCTCATCACAACACCAATACACTCCAGTCCCATCCTTCCTCCCAAACCATCTCAATCTACCCCTCCTCATCACAACACCAATACACTCCAGTCCCATCCTTCCTCCCAAACCATCTCAATCTACCTCTCCTCATCACAACACCAATACACTCCAGTCCCATCCTTGCTCCCAAACCATCTCAATCTACCCCTCCTCATCACAACACCAATACACTCCAGTCCCATCCTTCCTCCCAAACCATCTCAATCTACCTCTCCTCATCACAACACCAATACACTCCAGTCCCATCCTTCCTCCCAAACCATCTCAATCTACCCCTTCTCATCACAACACCAATACACTCCAGTCCCATCCTACCTCTCAACTCTTCCATCGTAAACCCAGCCCCCCCAGGCCTCACACTCGGGAACGCACTGCACATCCACCTAATCACTGTCATTTCTGTACGTTTGAGCCTGCGAATATCCTCTTCCTTTACTGCCCAGGTCTCACTACCATACAGCATTACACTCCTAACACACGCTGCATACAAAGATCCCTTAGCACAGAGGGAGAGCCTTAATCAGGAGAGACAACAGCTCCCAGGTAACAAAACTCTTCCACATACACAAGAGACTCACCAGCAAGATCAATCTTTTCACGCCTGACAATCTCCACTTACTTTCCCCGACACACACACACACACACACACACACACCTATAAATTATCTGTATATTTTAAGTTAACATTTAAACTCAATTAACTACATACATTAACAAAAAAAACATTTCATCGCCATTCTATCCTCGGTCTCAGGGGCAACGATGCTGCTGGAGATCGAGCAGGATGGCCGGCTGATATTAGGTGCTCATGTGAAACGAGATATACAGTTTAGTTTTTATTTTAATTCTTTAAGATTACAAGCATAACAATTTAGCATACATTATTATTATTATTATTATTATTATTATTATTACTACTACTACTACTATATGTCTGTCTGTCTGTCTGTCCAGCTACTACTACTACTAATACTACTACTATCTATGTATTCATCTGCCTACTACTACGGTATCTATCTACTACTACTATGTATGTATCTATACTACTTCTACAACTACTACTATCTATCAATCTATCTTATCTATCTATCTTCTGTTCCAAGGGTAATTTCGAAGGCTTTGGTACATATCGGTTTTGTCAGGTTGTTTGTGGTGGTGTTCCTGACTCCCGTGGTGCTCATGCTTGTGCTTCTCCCTGTCTTGCAGCTGAAATAGATATAAATAGATAAATAACATGCATACATACATATCTATTCATATATACATAACTACATTCATGCACACGCAAATACATACACAAGTACAATTTATATACATGAACGTAAATTAGGCTGACAGAAGTTTAGTTAAGTCTGCCTTGAGTCGTGCCAGTTGTCACGTTTTCTTTAATTATGATTTGGTTTGATAATATTTGTGAACTGTACAGCCTATTTATACAACAAAAGGTGGTGAATCTTGCCGCACGCCTCCTTCAGTAAGTACAATGATATACAGTACAGTAGTTACCTATCCATCCACTTAACTATCTGCCTAACCTCCTGGCAATAGGTAATAGATTGATAGGTTGTAGAATTAGCGAAAGGGGATGGTGATTTAACACAACTCTCTCAACAAACACTATTTTTTTATGCATTCATTGGGCATAAAATAACGTCCCTTAGTAATCATTAGCCATAGTATGCGTTTATGGATGGAAGTAGTTAAGATTTTACATAGAGGCGTGGGCGATAGTATGAGTGCTGCAGCGATGTTTGTGAATACCGGCAGTGAGGCGAGTGGGGTGCGGCATTGAAATACTTACTGTTGTAATTAATTTTTGAGTGCAACCACGCAGCTCTTCAGTATACATATATGGAGTAATATACGCTTAGTAGAAAGAGTATATTTTGATATATTAAGGAATGAGAGAGAGAGAGAGAGAATAAGATAGATAGATGGAAAGACAGATAAGACATACAGGATGGACAGACAGACCGCTTGATAGACACTGATAGATAGAAAGAGGGATAGGCACATTGATATATAAAAAAAAACAGGAATAGATAGATAGATAGATATAGGTAGGTAAAATTAGGCCAAACTACTCGACAGACACAGGTTGGTTGATAGATAGAAGCAGATAGACATTAAAACTGGACTGATAGATATCTTGGTTGATAGATAGCAGATAGCCATTCAATCTACCCACCCCAGGATAGTAAATAGATATACAGGTAGGTACAGATAGCTTGATAGAGATAGACGTGTAGTTACAGATAGATACACAGATAGATAGACCCACCCCAGGGTAAGGAAAGCGTCCAGGTCCCAGTACGTCCATAAATCTTCCAGGTCCCAGCTCCCTAGTGACCTGGAAGTCGCCGAAGTAAGGAATGGCCACGCGTAGACCCAGACGGTTTTCGTAACCTGTGGGGGAGGGGGTAGATTAGGCTAGGCTGGGGTAGATTGGGTCGGGTTTGGGTAGGTTAGGATGGGTTGGGTAGGCTGGGTAGGGTTTGGGTTGGGTAAAGATTGGGTAGGTTGGGTTAAGTATTCCATTCCACTCAAATAACATGCATACTATATATCTATCAGTCACTATCTATCTATCTATATCTATTTGTCACTTTTCACCACCCTCTGTGACCTAGCAAGTCTTCAGAATCTATCTATCCATCCATTTATCTATCCAACTAACCTCTTTACCTACCTTTCCATCCATCTATCTATCTATCTATTTATCTATTTACTCACCCTTCACCACCCTCTTCTCGTAGCCTCCTCCCTGTGATGTGGCAAGCGTCTTTAGTAGAGGCGAAACGAAATCTCCAATTGGTATGTGCCCGTTCCATATCGGATCTGTGGATGCAGTGATAATAATAATAATAATAATAATAATACCATGTGTGTGTGTGTGTGTGTGAGGCCTGTGCACCTCTCTCTCTCTCTCTCTCTCTCTCTCTCACGGAAGAGGATATTTGGATGTACAGAATGAATCACTCAGGGAATGGTGTTAGGGAATTTGAAATATTGCTTAGGTCACGTGGTATCCCTGGGGCTAGGGGAGAAAGAATGCTACCCACGTATTCCCTGCGTGTCGTAAGAGGCGACTAAAAGGGAAACTCTCTCTCTCTCTCTCTCTCTCTCTCTCCAGTCACCACCACTATGCTCCTGCTCACCATCATCATCACTACCACCATCACCATCATTATCTTCCTCCTTCTCCTTAGCATCACATCACCACCTTCCTCCGCCTCCTCACCACTTTCTCCACCCCCTCCTCACTACATCACCACTTCTCTCCTCACGACCTCACCACATCCTCCACCTACTCTTCCACCTCCTTCTCACCACATCACCACTTCCTCACCACTCTCCTCACGACCTCACCACATCCTCCACCTACTCTTCCACCTCCTCCTCAGCACTTCCTCCCCCACCACCTCCCCTTCCTCCCCCTCCATCTCCCCACTCACCCCACACAATGGGCACCTCCACCTCTCCCTTGTGGTGTATGTAGCCAGGCGGGTCGTAGCCCAACATTTCATATCCGTAGCTGGCCATGCGTTCCAGGGCTGGAGCCACGGACGACCACGACACGAACCCAACACCTGGACAGAGAGTATCACGTTTGAACATCAGGGTTTAACATAGGATGGTTTAACACAGGGATTAGCACGATTTGCGGCGGCACTCTGTAGGTACCAATGGCGCAGGGTCAAACTGGCGTCCCGTACTACAGGCTGTTGGGGCATTGGCGGCAGAACGGTGGCAAGTTCTTAGTTCAAAGCTTATGAACTAAGTGACCTTCGCTGTTCACGTGCAAAACATCTCGCAGAGTCTTGCTAACCTTCGTAGCCTAGGATGATGTGACAGAGCTTAACATAGCCTAGCGCGTGTTGGCATAGCATAACATTACAGAGTACCGAAATTTAACAGAGGCTCCTATGACTCACTAAATGAAATGTGTGGCTTTAAACCGACCACTAGACTTGTTCCTACGATGAGGGGGTTAAGTAACATATGATGGAAAATGTTAGCATTGCATGGTCTAGTATGGAAGATTTTAACATAGCGTTTTCTGATGGATTTGACATAGAGGTGTGTGTGTGTGTGTGTGTGAGAGAGAGAGAGAGAGAGAGAGAGACGGACGGAAGTAAACAGCTTTCTCTAACACTCCTCCCGCTTTCTCCTGACCTGGAGGAGGGAGAGAGGGAGGGGCGGAGGGAGGAGAGAGGAGGAGGAGGAGGAGGAGAAACATGGAGGAAGACTACGAGAGAGGGAAGGAAAGGAGGGGAAGACGGAAGGGAAGAGAAGGCAGAGACGAGAGAGAAACGGTAGGGAAATAAAAAAAAATCTAAGATAACTCCATAACAGGTAAATAATATTAATAACTTACATGGATTAATTATAACAGCCAATAGTGATAATGTGACTAAATTATTTATAGTAACCGCCATTTTTATTTATGGTTAATTTTGCTTCTATTTCCTTCAGTCTTGTTTTGTCTTCAGTTAAGTTTTTTTATTAAGAGTCATGCATATTTCAGTTCATGTTCGTTATTTTCTCTTTTTTCGAGAAGTGAAGGTTTTATTCATTCTCTGATTTATGTATGTTATTTATTTATTTTCGTGTTATTCACTGGCTTTCGTAAATCAGCAGCTAAGGAGGTTAATTCACTTTTTTTTCTCGACAAGCGCTCTTTACTCAACCCCGCGTATTTTAAATGACTTCCAATTTTCTGTCAAGTGTTTGAAAATGAGCGTATGCAGTGAACTGAACTTATTTTGGTTTTGAATTTATGCTAAAATGTTGTCACTAATATATTGTTTCCTTCGTCAGTAGTAGTAAATAATTTCGTTTGTCAGTCGTGTAATTCCGTCGTCAGTATCACATTAACACACTAACTTGGTCAAAACCGCGTTCCTATTTGTAACTTATTTCGATATTTAAATTTGGTTTCACTTTGGATTTGAGCCACGAACGCCCTTATCGTTACGTACTATATATATTCGTCACGCAAATAACAGTCGCCTTGTTTTTTACGTTTTTGTATGATTTTAGGCGGTTCCAGGATTTTCGGATGTGGGCGAGATTTCAGAAGCTTCCGCAAATGTCCACTTTTCCCAGTAAGTATATTCGTCACTTAATAATCTCCATGCGTTTTTTAAATAATAATCTCCATGTGTTTTCTACACTTTTATTTGACTTTAGGCGGTTCCATTCTTTTCATAGTGCAAGAAGGATTTCAAACACCTCCGCACCATCCACTCTCTCTCCAGCGGTCACTGCCTCACTGAGTAGGAATGTAGGGCGCCGCTCTTTATATATACGTTGTGGTGCCGGATTCAACGTGGGTCCAAGAATACCTTCCCAGTATCCCTGCCTGTCCTAAGAGGCAACTAAAAGGTGCCAGTTTGTCTCCTGTCTTTCCTTACTGTCCTCTTCTCGTCAGTCTCACCTCTCATCTGGATATTTCCGTTCTTTTTCCCGCCTTTATTTTCCCATTACTCCTCCAGCGCCATATACCCGTATTATGGCTTACGGTAATTCTTCATTATTTCTTCCCTCCTACGTGGGTCGCCAAACGCAAGGTATATGAGAGCCACGTTTGCTTTGCTTTCAATCATCATGTGTTCTCCTCTCTTTCGCTTTCTCCTCCTCTTCCTCCTCCTCCTCATTATCATCATCATCATCCCTTCTCCTCTCCCTCGCACCCTCCTCCTCCTCCTCCTCTCATCGTCTTCATCAACTCCCTAATATATATTGTGTTTTATTTATTATCGCTGCGTCGCCAAACTTCGGGTATATGAGAGCGTTTCATTGCTGGCTTTCATATCCTTAGCATTATCATTTTGCTTCCTTCCTTTTTCCTCACTTTCCTCTCCTTCCCTACCTTTCCTCCTCCTCCTCCTCCTCCTCCTCCTCCTCCTCCTCCTCCTAATCGTTTCTTTTTCTACTTCCTCCTCCTTCTCTTCCTTTTTTTTTCCTTCCTCCTCCTTGGTCTTCTTCCTCTTCTCCAGGTAACACTAGATGAATTTATATATGAGAGAGAGAGGGAGGAGGGGGGGGGGAGAGAGTCACCAGCAGCGTCTTCACGGCCAGAACTCGAGTGTCTGTTTTATGTCTATGTTTTATTTGTTTTATGTGATTTATCTGTTTTATCTGTTTTATTTATTCATTTATTCATTTATTATTTATCTCTCTTTAAGCTGTATTTCCTCACCACTATTTACTTAGGGATTTTTCTCCTGTGATTTGTTTTGACGCATTGCCCTTTATTTGTCTCTGTATTCTTTATCCTTTTTATTTATCTGTTGCTTCTGTTTAGTTATGGTTTATATATTTTTATTGTAGGTAGAGGCGCTAACCATCCACTCACTCGGTGTAGTGCTGCCCTCGGGTGTCTGCCCCTTCCTCACTTCTTTCCCTCCTTCCTCTTCAGTCTTTCGTTCCTTCATTCTTTCCTCGTCCTTCTGCCTACGGGTAACTTTACACTCCCTCTTCTGTCTTTCTTTCCTTCATTCTTTTTCTTCCTGCTGCCTGTGGGTGACTCTACACTGAGTGACAAGCCAAATGGTTTCCTGTACACCAGGAAACCATTTACTACGCTGGGTGGTAACCATATAACCAAATTATGGCGCTTGGTGGTTTAGGTGCTCCAATCGGATTGAGCCGGTGCAGGTTTATATCCAAGGGGTGGTTGAGGTTTATTGCTCACGTAATGCCACTCAGGGATGTGTGAGGCTGGTCACTCTCATCTTAAATGTCAGGACCAACGTGCCTAGCCCCGGGCTCCAACGCTTCTCATGGGGCGACATAGGATTGGATGATGATGATGATGATGGTGACGATGATGATGATGATGATTACTTATTCGTTCATATTCACTCATGGATGGATAGATAGATGGTTAAATAGATAGATAGATAGATAGAGGGATGGATACATAGACTGATAGATGGACGGAGGATAATCTATTGATATATAAACTGGTAAATAGATATATAGATAGACAGATTAATAGATGGACGCAACGTATATAAACTGATAGATAAATAGACAGGTAGAGATGAACACCTTAATTAGTAGTGCAGGTGTGTCAGTGATGATGTTCAGGTGTTGAAAGGATTTAGATAGATTGATAGGGAGGTAGGTAGGTAGATATGTAATAATAATAATAATAATAATAATAATGACAATGATAAAAATAATGTGGCAGTAATAATAAATAATAGTAGTAGTAATATTAGTATTAATACTATTACG
>NC_136983.1:237500-400000 GCF_032717465.1 Coenobita brevimanus | reverse complement strand
ACCTTCACAGTGTTCAGTGGCACCTGTTTCCTATCCCACTGAGAGTGCACGTCACTACCAGCAGCTGCTGCACGTCACCACCATGGCCTGAGGTATCACTTTCAGGCGACCATTTAGTGTCAGGCACATACAGTATAGTGGAACAGAGGCTTTACTGCCAACATGGAATGGCTGCTGTCTGCACAATGGTGTCTTCCTGCTACTTCCAACAAAAACTAGATCCAGAACAGGTATATGAGAGAGGGGTGTGTGAGTTGGGAGCAGGGCAGTGAAATGGCGGGCGACTTGGAGGCGATTTACTTGTGGCCACCCCAAACGGGATTGAGGCGTCTGGCAATAGATAGGCAGATAGACAGAACAGGTTATGACTGATGCTGCACATGATGAACCAGGGCGGTATTTATGTTATGTCTTGTGCCATAACAGTTCATTACATGGCAGTGTGTGTACTGGTACAAAGGTTGTGTTGTGTGTTGGTGTATATAAACAGGATGCCACCATGTTCAGGTATATTGTACTGTGCTGTATCCTATGTATGTCTTTCAGTAGTGTTTTGAAGAGTTTAAAAATAAAGACCATTTTCCATCATCAACTTAAATGCACAGGAGTGTAAAAGTAATAAGTAGCAGGTACTGGCAGAATTATTACATTACGCCGTATTAACGAGTAACTGATCAGTGTTACTTAACAAATAACTTCAAGAGAGCTTTCTGCAGTAAAACTCAAGTTTTCTCTGTTCCTGATTTGTTTTCAAATGGGTTCACGCTGACTCAAACCAATAATTTAACAAGAGGTAAATGTGGCACCAAATCAAGCTTGGTTAGAAACTGTAAGTGTATAGTAATGCGGTGTCAGCGGCCATCTGGATTTATACATGCAAGGAGCAATTTTTAAAAATGGCAACATAAATTTTTGGATTCAGCACCGTCGAATTCCCATAGGCAATTGTATTTCATAAAATAACACAAACTTCCCACGGAATTACGTAAGCACCTGCACCATACAGCGTTTGTGGCAGGCAGTGCCCGGGAAGCCGAGAGTTGGGCTGATGCCACGACGGGAAGGCGTCTGTTGTGCCACCCGCCTCTGTGTGACGTAACAGACGAAAGTTTAGACAACAATATATTAATGAGAAAGTTTATTAATGCAAGAAGGTTTGATACAAAAACATCACGCCAAAATGTGTTACTGCAACAACTTATCGTGTAGAATTGATGCTTAATATCGAATGGCCTTTTTTTTTATATTATATATTTAATAATCAAACTTTTACTCCCGTCCTTAATCCTGTGACTTAAATTTAACCTGATTCCTTTAGTGGGTAGCAACGCATGACCAGCGGTATTTAGTCTGAGGGTTTGTGTCCGTATTATCTTATTTATCGCCACTTGTGCTACTGATTATTACAGCCTGAGTGGATGTATGGCTTGTATCTATTTAGTGTTCATTATTATTGATTGATTTATTGTATCTGTGTCACGATCTCTCTCTCTCTCTCTCTCTCTCTCTCTCTCATTAAAGTAACATGGAAGAGGGTAAGGACTAGTATAATGGAGACTAATTCGAAAGAGGAGTGGCGTTACGTAGCCTTATCAATTTTCATGATGACCTTTCAGAATTGGTTATCATTTGTTTGTAGTATATGTGTGGTAGAGATAGATAGAAAGATAGATAGATAGGGAGTGAATTAGAGGGAGGGGAAGTGAAATATGAGACAGGGAATGCAGGGTGGACGAGGCGAGAAGGTGATGAAAGGGAGAAGTGATATAGGAGTGAAAAAGGGAGAAATGAAAGAAAGTAGAGGAAAAGACGACGGGGAGAAAAGGGAGGAGAGAGGAAGGGAGAAGAGGGAGAGTATGTTAAAGGAATGGGAAGGAAGAAGGGAAGGGAGGAGAGAAGAAAAAGGAGGGAAAGGAAGCGTGATGTGTCGGGAGGAAGAAGGGAAGGGTCAATGGGTGTGGGAATGAAGGGAGGGGGAAAGGAGAGGGGAATGGGGTAGGAAAAAGAATGAGGGAGGGATAATAGAGGGCGGAGGGAGAGGAGGAGGCAGGACTGGGGAAGCGACAGGGGAGGAGCGAGGGAGGAGAGGAAGCAAGGAAGGAAGGATGGGAAGAGAATACAGTGCAAGGAGACATGCAGCGTTCTCTTTACGTGTAATTCTTCATTATTTTATTTTTTTCGTTTTCTTGTAGCGCACTGTCGTAACCTCGAGAGTGACGTAGCCTAGGGCCTTACTGTAGATGGTGTGATAGATAGATGGAGAGATAGATATGATAGATAGATGGATGGAAAGATTGACAGTAGTGGTAATAGTCTAACACCACGGCACATACCACGACGCCCCGCACCACACCACACCACACCACACCACCACACACAAACACACCACGACGCCCCGCACCACACCACCACACACAAACACACCACGACGCGCCGCACCACACCACACCACCACACACAAACACACCACGACGCCCCGCACCACACCACACCACCACACACAAACACACCACGACGCCCCGCACCACACCACACCACCATACCCTACCACACACCACACCACACCACACCAAATGGATTTATATGCAGGATCACAGGGCAGCCGTGACAGTTAACATTGTTTGAAATATTTTGAGCAAGAACTTTTAAGCGTAACATAGCATAACATAATAACGTAACATAACCCAATCTATCCCTAACATAACATAGCCCAGTCTATCCCTAACATAACCCAATCAATCCATAGCATAGCATAGCATCCCATCCAGTGCTATCCTTGTCATATTCTGTAGGTGTTGGAGGGCCTGCAGCAGTAGTGTTAGTGCCGCTGTGTCCTCGGTCACCCCCCACCCCTCCTCAACCAGTCTGCAGGTGAGTCTGGTACCTTAACACCTTTTCCTACGCGATTTATTTTGTTTATTATACCTTAAAAGGTCTTTCTAAATCCCCAAACACCTTTTCCTACGCGATTTATTTTGTTTATTACACCTTAAAAGCTCTTCCTAAATCCCCTAACATCTTTTCCTCAGCGATTTATTTTATTACGCCTTAAAAGCTCTTCTTAAATCCCCTAACACCTTTTCCTCAGCGATTTATTTTATTACGCCTTGTTGTCCTCGTTTGTGGTATACTTACATCCTTCCTACATCGCCTAACACCTTTTCATAAGTGATTTACTTAGTTTATTACACCTTATTAATGCCCCCTACATCGTGTCATCTTTTCCTAAGTGATTTATTTCGTTTATTATACCTTATTACTATTATTATTATTATTATTATTATTTTACTATTTACCCTGTATCGGGTTTAAGAACGATTTATCTGTCTGTCTATCTATCTATCAGTGTCTATCTGTCTATTTATCTATCTATCTACCTATCTATCTATCTGTCTATCTCAGGTGTTTTGGAAGGGTGGAGGGAGTGACGTGTACCCCTACCTATGGCTACGTGACAACTGCCAGTGTCCGAATTGTTTTCATTCCACCGCCTTCGCCCGTATGATTCCACTTGACCACTTACACCCAAACACCTCCCCCAAAAGTGTACAGGTAAGTGGAATAAATCGCCATAGGGTTGGTGTTGCGGTACCCCTTACACATTACACCCCCCAGGCCTCACAGTAAATGTTTTTAGAGAGGAATTGCTCTCTCTCTCTCTCTCTCTCTCTCTCTCTCTCTCTCTCTCTCTCTCTCTCTCTCTCTCCAACACCTTAATTACTTTCATTAAGGGTGATAAAGGTGTGGAATTAGATGACGGTGGTGGTGGTGATGATGATGATGATGGTGGTGATAATGATGATGATGGTGGTGATGATGATGATGGTGGTGGTGGTGACTATGATAGCAGTGGTTGTGATGATAATAAGAATGATGATGATGGTGATGATAATGGTGATGAAAGTGGTGGTGATAAGTGATAGTGGTGAAGGTGATGATGACTATGTTGGTAATGGTGGTGGTGAAAGTAATAATGATGATGATATAGAGGTGGGGAGGAGCAGTAGTGGTAGTAGTAGTAATAGTAGTAGTAGTAGTAGTAGTAGTAGTAGTAAGTTTAATAGTAGTAATATTGGAAAAAAATGATGATAATAATGATGAAAATACTGGTGGTGATGATAAATGATGATGATGATGATATACAGGTAAGCGAGACAGGTGTGGAGGTGGAGTGGACTGACGGTCACCTGGCTAGCTACCCCGCTGATTGGCTGCACCGGAGGGCTTTCGACACGACGCGTCACACACATCAACAGTGCCTTTACAAGTAAGTAGGTTTGTGGTATGCTAGTCACGAAGAAGTGATTAGGGATGAAGGTAAAGCCGTTATTTTATCCTGCCCTAGCTACGGGAAAGGAGTGCTGATGATAATAATAATAATAGCCTAATAATAATAATAATAATAATAATAATAATAACAGTAATAATAGTCGTCCTCCATGACAGACTACCCAAGAAGCTGTGGGGTAGTGAACTATCCCAGGCCCTGCCCACCGCCTCCTTCCCTAGCATCATGGCGGACGACGCGGCACTCCTGAATTTCCTGACGGCGGTGGAACAGCTTGGCGTGGTGGTGGTGAGGGGGGTGAGGGAGGGGGTGGGGGAGATACAGCGACTGACGGAGAGGGTGGGGCATCTCAAGGTGACACACTATGGGTAAGGGTGTGGTAGTTGTGGTAGTAGTAGTAGTATCCGTGTCTGTGTACAAGATATCTCCAAAAGTTACAATCGGATTTTAGCAGAATTTGATGGATGGTTGGGAAGTGAGTCAGTGAAGAGTAGGTTCGATTTTGAAGTGCATCTGGATCCGGATGTGGGAATAAATCAAACATTGTATTACCTTTAGCGGGGGTAGGCCTGTTTGCGAGTGTGTAACGGGGCAGAAGAAGACCGTAGAATTATTCGCCGCTGGACGGAGGTTGGTATACAATATTCTCTTAGCGTCTGTAGAGGTATGGACTCTCTGAAAGCTCCCCAGTTCTGTTAACGCATTCATCTATTCATCCATCAGTCCGCGTTTGTATCTCTCTCTCTCTCTAGCGTCTGTAGAGGTATGGACTCTCTGAATGCTCCCCAGTTCTGTTAACGCATTCATCTATTCATCCATCAGTCCGCGTTTGTATCTCTCTCTCTCTCTCTCTCTCTCTCTACCTTACCATCCATTCAATCTATTGGTCTATCAGTGTATGTATGTATGTATGTATCTGGCTATATACCTATCCTTCAATATCTGTCTGTCTATCTGTCTGCCTATCTATCTATCTATCTGCGTCTACCTGCCTATCTACTTATATCTTATCCATCCATTCATCTCTGTCTATATCTATCTATCTACCTGCCAGCCAGTTCATCTCTCCACCTACCTATCTATCTATCTATCCATCTATCTATCATGCAGAGAGACGTTATGGTAGAGGAGACGAAAGCAAATAACAGCCTATACAAAGAAAAGCCTTGATCTATCTGTCCATCTATCTATCTAGCCAACTATCTATCCATCTATCTATCTATATCTATCTATCGTACAGGAAGACGTTTACGGTAAAAGAGGAGGCGAAACCCGACAACCTGGCTTATACAACGAGCACCCTTGACATGCACAGTGACCAGCCCTACCTGTGTGATACGCCTGGGGTAAGGTGTTGTTATTATTATTATTATTATTATTATTATTATTATTACTACTACTGATGATGTCCTTTCAGATCCAGTCCACTACATTACTAAGTTTATCGGTGAAGGCAGTAGTAGTAGCAATAATAATAATAATAATAATAATAATAATGCACCCCTCATCAGATCCAGTTGCTCCACTGCATCGTTCAGTTTAGCGGTGATGGCGGGGATAACCTGCTAGCTGACGCCTTCCACGCCGCCAGCCACCTCCGTCAGCACCAGCGTCAGCACTACCACCTGCTGACAGACACCATCGTGGATTTTGAGGACACTGGCACGCAGGGAAGCCACCAGTACCACGCTATCAGCCGCCGCCCCATGATTCAGTGAGTTGGGGTCTGTTATGCGGTAGGTTTGACTGCGTGTGTTTTAGTCTCTGCCTGTCTGTCTGTCTCTGTCTCTCTGTCTGTCTGTCTCTTTATGTCTCCCTGTCTTTCTGTGTATGTTTAAGTCTCTGCCTGTCTGTCTGTCTTATAAATGTCTGTCTACAGTGTCTATCTATGCATTATAAATTTTTCTGTGTCTGCTTGTCATTTGAATCATCTGTCTGTCTGTCCTTTATCTGCCTGTCTTTTTATCAGTCTGGTTATGTACTTGTCTGTTACATTATCTATCTATCTGTCTATCTATCTATCTATGTCTATCTGTCTGTCTATCTATCTGTTTTATTTTCCCATGTCTCAACGGGTGGACTACGACGGCATTGTTATTGTTTATTATTATTATTATTATTATTATTATAATTGATATTATTATTAGAAGTATCATCATCATTGCTTCTGCTACTACTACTACTACTACTACTACCACCACCACTACTACCACCACCACCACCACCACCACCACCACCACCACCACTACTGTTATTATTATTTATTTATTATTTCTCACCAGACTGGATCATGACGGTAGTTTGGACCGCATCAATTTCAACCAGATGGTGCGATCGTCGGTGTTCCAAGTGGGTGTGGAGAGAGCCACGGCCTGGTATAACGCCATGCTGGCATTTAGGGACCTGGTATACCACCCACAATACCAGATCAAGTACAAACTCAAGGCGGGTTAGTACATTTGCAGTACCAAGAGATTAGGTGTGCTAAGCCGACTCCGTACCTTCTCTACCCCTGCACAGTTGTTGACTTTATACAGGGGTTTTATCCGCCCCTGGGTAGAGTACAACTCTCATGTGTGGGGAGGCTCCCAACACACAGCTCTTCTCAATAGGGTGGAGTCAAAGGCTTTTCGTCTCATTAACTCTCCTCCTCTTACTGACTCCCTTCAACCTCTGTCTCTTCGCCGCACTGTTGCATCTTTATCTCTTTTCTGTCGCTACTTCAATGGTCACTGCTCCTCTGAACTGTCTGCTTGCATCCCTCCACCACAACGGCGGGCATGTAGCACCCGTCTAGCAGCAAACTCTCATCCCTTTTCTGTCCAACTCTCTGGTGCAAGAGTTAACCGTTACCCCCAGTCCTTCATTTATGCAACAGGTCAACTCTGGAACTGTCTTCCTCTGTCAGTATTTCCTACTGCCTGTGACCTCCAGTCTTTTAAACGCAGTGTGTCCAGGCATCACAAAATGAACTGATCTTGAGTTTGGTTTTCTTGTCTTTTTTCTTTGAGGGAACAATTTGCAGGCTTGTACGCTTTGATCTCTCTCTTTCTCTCTCTCTCTCTCTTGCCCTAAACGCTTCTTCCTTCACTGTGTTCTGTGTTTCCTGTATGATTCGCGTAGTGTACAAGTCCCCTAACCCTCCACCTGCCCTTACCGGTCATATGTTAGTACTGACACCCAACGAATGCAGTATGTTAAACTGGCAGTAGATTCTTGCTCTAAACGCTTCTTCCTTCACTATGTTCTGTTTTTCCCGTATGATTCAGGTATTGTACAAGTCCCATGACCTTCAGCCTGCCCGTACAGGTGAGATGTTGGTATTTGACAACCTGCGATTGCTACACGGCCGCCTGGGGTACACGTCCAGCGAGGGCGCGCGACACCTGGAGGGCGGCTACTGGGACTGGGATGAGGTCAGGTCACGACGGAGGGTCCTCAGCACCAAACTGGGTCAAAGCTAGGATCTTAGGTCAAAGCTAGGTCCGTGGCTGGTATTCTAGTTGGTTAGGAAAGCTCCCTAACACCTGTTCCTTAGATATTTATTTTGCTTGTTACACTTTTAGATAATCGGTTGGTATAATGGGTCTGTTAAGAAAGCTCCCTAACACCTTTTCCTAAGAGATTTATTTTGCTTATTACACTTTTAGGTCATTGGGTGGTATTCTTGTCGGTTAAGAAAGCTCCCTAACACCTTTTCCTAAGAGATTTATTTTGCTTATTACACTTTTAGGTCTTTGGGTGGTATTCTAGGTGGTTAAGGAAGTTTCCAAACATTTTTTCTCAAGAGATTTGTTTATTATATCTCTCCTATTCTGTGTTGCATAAATCCTTATTCTCGAAGAAGTGTTATGGCGTTAGAGACGTAGTATTATCTTGTCATTGAGCTACGTGAAATGTGTGTGTGTGTGTGTGAGAGAGAGAGGGGGGGGGGACGAAAATCTTGACCGAGTTAGTGTGAAAGGAGTTTGGTGTGAAAATTAAAGTTGTTTATAAGATGGTTGGTTATTTTATTACTCACTTATACGGTAACCAAACTACAATTATTATTATTATGATGATGATGATGGTTATTAACGTTGCTGTTATTATTATTGTTAGTGTTAAAATATGCGAAAAACAAAAGGTTTTCAAAGCTACGCTGGCGTTGAAATTTTATGTATATGTATGTATGTATATATTATGTGTATGTTTGTACTCTAGATCTGTGTTTATGTATGTATGCTTGCATGTATGTGTACCGTATATATGTGTGTGTGTTACGTGTCTATGTATGTAGGTATATTTATGTGCTATGTGGATCCATGTATGTATGTATCAGGCATTTATGTATGGAAATATGTATTGTATGTATGTACGTTTTTGTGTATGTATGTACGTATGTAACTGAACCCTGGTTGACGTTCATAATGCTTTAAAACATCGGCCTTTCTTCAGGAGCTATCTTTGGGCCACCTGATTTTTAAACCCCTAGCTACGTCCCAGCATATGGACGGTGGTGTTAGCGCCGAAGTGGTGATATGTGATGTGTAATACATAAGATTGCCCGGCCTAAGAGAACGGGCCAATTAAGCGTACAGTATGCCCAGAGTTGAACCCATAAAAAAAATAAATAAATAAAACTATCAGAGGCTGGTAAAAGGCCTGCACTTGATCTATATAGGCCTGGTATTCTACTGAGAGAGAGAGAGAGAAAGAGAGAGAGAATGTAGGCTGTTTATCAGTTTTACATAATTAGGGCGGGACATTTGGGGGCACTGGCGCCGTAAAGAGAGGCAGTCCAACCCCCCAGCACTTGTGTTGCAAACAGCCTCGCACCTCTCATGTACAAACCAGTGAGTGAACAGAGAAGTCTTCACGGAGAAAATTAAAAAAAGAAAGAAATAAAAGTGCCCTTATACACCACCATCAGGCTGCCCTTCCTTCAGCTCACACCCTATATACCCACTCGTACACCCCATCCCTCCATGTTACGTAATCCTCAGCCATGACTGCCCATCCTCCAGTTCACATCTCTCTTCCCATTTTCTCAGATACCTCTCCACCCCATCTAATCTCATCTTCCCATCCCTCCCCCTTATCCTCTCCACCTCACATACACTCCCAAGTTAGTCAGTTTTTTACACATGTTAATAGCACTGTTTAATTATACGTGAAACCCTTTCTAACATTACCTAAAATCTGTATATAGTTTTTATATATACGCGGGAAAGATAGTTGTACCGTCAGCATCCCTTATGGCGTCAGCTGAGGATGTAAACAAAACAGGTTGTCCCTGGGAGGCTGGGGACGAAGATGGTGCTGATGGAGATAAGACGAAAAGCATTCATTGAACCAGCGAACACCAAGGGTATACTGACACAGGTCTGTATGGTGTTCAGTAGTCTGTCTGTTCAATTGTTCTTCAAGAGCATCGTTGTCAAGAACAATAACAAGCTGAAGATATGCGGTACGTGGAGATGCTGGTGAAGGATGACACGCCCTCGGTATAAATATAAGGAAAACCAAGGATATAATTATTGACAGGTCTGTATATAGTGTTTAGTGTTCATAGTTGTTATCCGTTCATTTGTTCTTGAGGAGCATCACTGTCAAGAACAATAACAAGCGGGATGTGTCAATGATGCTGGTAAGATGAAGCCATAGATGACAAAGATATATAATCAAGTTATGTATAAGAACAGAAGAAAAGACTAGTTAGAACAGAAGAGATAAACTACTAGTTACAGGAGACCATTGACAGCACAGGGTGGTAACCATATAACCAACCCATACTTGTTCTCCGTGTCAACGGGTTGGTTGGCGGAGGGGTTGTGCCCCTCCCCGGTAAAGGACTAACTCAAAGCAAATGGCCACACCTTATGGGATGATGGCGTCTGGTTGAAGATAGCTAGATAGACTTTTACTACAGATGTTGGCCTGGGAGTGATGTCTTAATCTATCAAGGCTATGTACTTATGAATCTGTATCTCAGGATCCTGTCTTGGTCTATCTATCATAGCAATTGTCTTCTATCTGTCTATCTTAGGAATCATGGCTTGTTTTATCTATCTGTCTTAGGAATCATATCTGGTGAGATGCACGTGTGTATACCGGTACTTCCCATCTGAACTATCGCTATGTGGATATTTCTTATCTAAAGTATCTCATCCTGCAACACAGAAAAGAAGCATTTACCGTATCACTGGCAATGGATTAGCACTGTCTATTTATCTACCCATAGCCAGCCACCTCACGCCCAGAAGTAGTAGCTATTAACACACCACCTCTATGGCATCCTGTCCTTTGTCATGAGGCGTGAAAAAACAACAGCGGGAGGGAGGGTGTTTGGCTGAGGTAGTTTGTTAATGGCTACTGCTTGTGGGAGTGAGGTGCCTGGCTGTGGATAAATTAAATAGACAGTGCTAATCCACTGCCAGTGATAGGGTAAATGCTTCTTTTTCTGGGTTGCAGGATGAGATACGTCAGATTAGAAATATCCGCATAAGAGATAGGTCAGACGGGAAATATACACACGTGCTCGTCTCACCAGATGTGATTCCTGAGACAGATAGATAGAAGACATAACTGCTTAGATAGATAGATACAAGACAGGAGCCTGACATAGAGACTAGTAGATACATAGTCTAGATAGGGCAAGACATCACTCCCAAGCCAACATCTATAGTAAAAGTCTGACCATCTATCTATTGCCAGACGCCTCACATGTAAGGGGTGGCTACAGATCACCTCCACTTCAACCCGTCAACACCATTTCGTTCCCCTCCCCCCAGCTCACACCCTCCTCTCTTCTTTTTCCAGGCAGTAAGAAGAGGTAATTGCCACAAGGAGTATTGACAGACACGCACCCAACCATGGCCAGGCAGGTGATCCGATTCAACCTACACGAGACCATTGGTGTCATCAAGAAGGCCTTTTTGGCGGGAGTGGATGCCGTTCAGCCTCACAGACTTATTGCGAAGTATTACATTTATCAACTTTATTACTATTATTATTTTTATTATTTTTTGTTTTTAATTTCTTCTTCTCATTATTATTATTATTATTATTCTATCTATCTATCTATTGCCAGACGCCTCAATCCCGTTTGGGGTGGCCACAAACAAATCGCCTCCAAGTCGCCCTGTCCCCCGCCATTTCACTGCCCTGCTCCCAACTCACACCCCCCTCTCTCATATACCTCTCCACCCCATCCCTCCATCTCATCCTCGGCCTCCCCCTCCCTCTTCCCCCCTCCACCTCACTCACATACACTCTCTTCGTCAGTCTTTCGCCCTCCATCCTCTCCACATGGCCAAACCACCTCAGTGTGTTCCTCATAACGCTTCCTATCACATCCACATCCACACCACAACGCTCCTTTATATCCTCATTCGTCAGCCTGTCTCTCCACGTGACTCCACAGGCTCCTCTTAAATAACTCATTTCCACTGCTCTCACTCTTGACTTGTGTCCTTCCAACAATGTTTTTGTTTTAAAATTCTTCTCGTTATTATTATTATTTTTTTTTATATATTTTTTTATTATTATATTTGCAACATTGCTTGTTTCTTCTTTCCACACTCAAACAGGTACCAAAATCATTACAAGCAAACTACAGTGAATGTTTAATATGTAGAAGAGCAAAAAATACTAATAATTTTTACTGTACTCTTGCCATTTTGATCATAAATTTTTTGTAACATTGCTCACTTGTTCTCTCATCACTTCTACAGGTGCCAGAGACCACAAGCAGAGTAGAGTGAATATTCAGAATTTCGAAGAACAAAAATACTGCTAATTTCTACTGTAGATGTGTCATTTTGAATTTAAATTTTTGTATCATTGCATATTTGTTCTTTCATCATTCAGACAGGTACCAAAGACTTCATGAGCAAACTAGAATGAATATTACAGTGTAGAAAACAAAAAATATTAATTTGTATTCTTACCGTTTTTGCATCATACGTTCTTCATAAAGACTTCAGTGTACTTCCATCTGTCGGCCATGGTCACCTAATGGCGGCTCTCTATGATGCTCAGTCTCTGGCAGCTTATTGATTTAGTCCCTTACCCTTGAGGTCACACTCTATTACCTCATTCCATATTTTTGTTTTTCTGGTCTGCCTCTCACAGCCAGACCCCTGATGTTCACATTTCTCACCGTCTGCACCCAGCTGTCATCGTACATCCTCTCCACATGTGCAAACTATCTCAATCTACCCTCCTCATCACAACACCAATACACTCCAGTCCCATCCTTCCTCCCAAACCATCCCAATCTACCTCTCCTCATCACAACACCAATACACTCCAGTCCCATCCTTCCTCCCAAACCATCCCAAGCTACCTCTCATCACAACACCAATACACTCCAGTCCCATCCTTCCTCCCAAACCATCCCAATCTACCTCTCCTCATCACAACACCAGTACACTCCAGTCCCATCCTTCCTCCCAAACCATCCCAATCTACCTCTCCTCATCACAACACCAATACACTCCAGTCCCATCCTTCCTCCCATCCCAATCTACCTCTCCTCATCACAACACCAGTACACACCAGTTCCATCCTTCCTCCCAAACCATCTCAGTCGTAATCCTATCCCCTCCAGGCCTCACATTCAAGAACACATTACACATCCACCTAATCGTCATCATTTCTGTACATTTGAGCCTACCAGTGTAGCATTAAAAATCCTTGCAGTAATAGAAGTCATTCCTAATTTAAGAAAAAAAAAGAAGAAATAATAAGTAGCAAATTAAATTTAAGGATATTACACAGTTCAAGAAAAAATAAACAGCCCTGGAGACATTCTCATCATCCAGATTTGCTAACCTTCATTTTTTATTTTTCCCCAGGTTTTTAAAGCAAGAGAACAACAAACTGATCATCAACGGAACCCCACATGACCTGCAGAGGAATGTGTACGTGGTTGGGTTTGGCAAGGCAGTGGGAGACATGGTTGACCCTGTTGTAACTCTTCTAAAAACCCCAGACTCTGTATCACATCTTCAGAGAGGCATAATCAGTGTCCCACATGGCTATCAGGCAAAGAGACAAGCCATGCTAGATGCCCAGACTGAAAGAATTGATATTAGAGACTTAGGTATCTTAGAAGGGAAGAAAGATGAGAAAGGAGCTGTAGTTAATACCCAGTTAGGAGTTACTGCTAATAATGTAGAGGTGGAAAATTTAAATGAGGCGAAAGATGTGAGAGAGCGTACATGTAATACTCATACAGATGGTATTACAGAAAGTACATGTAACACTCAGACTGAAGGCATTACAGGAAGTACATCTAACGGCCAGGTAGATAGAATTAACACCAGTACGCCACAGGTAGAAATTCTTGAGGGTGCTAAAGATAACATTCCTGATGAAGCTGCATTCCAGACGGCCAAGAAGATCGTGTCATTGGTGCAGAGCTTGAAGGAGGAGGATCTGTTACTGGTGTTGATATCTGGGGGTGGTTCAGCCCTCCTGCCCTACCCACTTCCCCCACTGAGCCTAGAGGAGAAGATCGAGCTTGTGAAGTCCTTGAGCCAAGCTGGGGCTAGCATAACTGAGCTCAATACCGTGCGGAGAGCCCTGTCTTACACCAAAGGAGGACGCTTGGCTGAGATGACAGGGGCCAGCATCGTAACATTCATTCTCTCGGACGTTATCAACAACCCCTTAGATGTAATTGCCACTGGACCAACCATACCCAACATGGACCCTCCTGGTGACGCCCTAAAAGTCCTTGATAAATTTAACATTGCTGTGCCGGACCATGTTAGGACACTGCTTGAAGGGAAGAACCAAGAGAAAGAGTACTTGCCTGTGAAGAAAATCAAAACTGGGAATGTTGAAATACCAGATCAGGTTTCAACTCCTCTGCGGGGGAAAAATGAAGGGAAAAATGAGTACCCCCACGTCACCAACCTCATAATTGGTGACAACAAAACGGCCCTGTTGGGGGTTGAAAGGTCGTTGTTGGAACAAACAGATGGGCATTGTCTTACGTTAATATTGTCCTCCTCGCTGCAAGGGGAAGCATCCATCGTAGGTAAGAGAATGGCTAACCTTGCCATGATAACTTTGAGGATTCTGTCTGGTAGTGGGAATGAGAAGTCTTCAGGAAGGAATCGAGAACTTACAGGAAGAAGTCAAGAGGGTAATGAAGGAAGTCAAGAAACTGCAGAAAGGTGTAAAAAAGTTGCAGAAAGGAGTCAGGAAATTGCTGATAGTTGTCAAGAGCTCCCAGACTCCCTCCTTGCCGAGCTGTGTGTTGATGTAAACAAGAAAGCGTCCCTCCAGAGCACCCTAGTCAGGTGCCGAGAGCTGGGGTGTCCAGTGTGCCTGATATTTGGAGGAGAGACCACGGTGACGGTGAGAGGAAAGGGACGAGGAGGAAGGAACCAGGAGATGGTTTTGGCCGCTGGTATTGCCATGGAGGAGGTAATATGTCCGACTGTTCATGTGTCTGTCTGTGTACTGTACTATATCTGTTTGTTTTTGTACTTCATTTGTTTGTTTTTGTGTTAGTATTGTGCTGGAGGAGGTAATATGTCTGTCTGTTTCTCCATGTACTTCGACTGTTTGTTCTGTGCATTGGTCGAGGTAAATATGTCTGAGTGTCTTCCTGTTACCTAGTAGTAGAAGACGAATGCCCCTATGATTACCACACACTACTTTTTCCCTTTTTCCTTTGTACAGGGAAATAATTATACCTGACTTCCAATCCGCAGGGACTCTACCATCCTCTCACGCCAATCTGCACACCTCCATATCCATTCTGTTACTACTGTCTACTTCAATGTTGTCTTCCTAATTCATCTATTTGTGGGTTAGGTTAAGTACGTTTAATTAGAAACGGTAGAAAATAACCCAAAATTGAAGAATATTTAGGGAAAGACAATTAGGTATTTGTGTGTGTTTTAGGTCATATGTAAGTGAATTAACACAGAATCCGGAGAACACAAAAATCTCTTTCCATCTGTAGAATTTGGACATTTTCTGTGCTTACAGATGAGCTGTAGTTGTGAGGTGGTATTGAGTCTCCTTGGTTACTATTTAAAATGACTAGTTGAGAGAAATGAGTCTCCATGGTTACTATTTAAACTGACCCTTCAATCTGACTAATTTTGTCCCTGAACGAAGCTGAAATAGGTTTGGTATCTTTGCCAGGTTAAACTGAATGCACCATGGTATAATTTTTAAGATTCAGAAGCTCCGCACTGGTGAGGTACAGGGAGACAGGCTCGTATTCTCGGCAGTTAAGGAAGCTCCCAAACACCTCTTCCTTAGTGATTTATTTTTGGTTATGGCTGGCTAATGTAGTTTTGTATGTTATTTATGCAGAGGATGATGATATTAGAATTTAAGTGACAGAAGAGGACAGCAGGGTGTAATAAGCAAAATACATCACTTAAGAAGAGGTTGAAGGATTTATATAACACGGTAGGACAGTAAGGTGTAATAAGCAAAATAAGTTGCTTAGGAAGAGGTGTTAGGGAGCTTCCTTACCTGACGAGAATGCAGATAATAATGTTCCTGTGAGGTGGATGGATGGATGGATGAATGTAAAAAAAAAAAAGAAACAGAGGATGGTTGAAAGTATATTAATGGCAGGAGCTTAGTACTGACTCCATTGTATCTATCTGTTAGGTCTGGTTTTATCTATTTACCTTTTCAGAAGCTACGCACTAGTGAGTTAGGAGGTAATGAGTTTGTGTCGGGTGGATGATGGTTGGATAGATGGAAGAAAGAATAAGAGTGGATGACAGAAAACAGTACGACGGCACGAGCTTAGTGCTGTGTTGTATCGTTTAGTTAGATCTCTAGTTTTAGATTTTTACCTCTTTAGAAGCTACACACTAGGGAGTCAGCAAGAAGTGTGGTGTTTTTGTCCAGTGGATGATGGGTGGATACTGGCTAGATGGAAGAAAGAATAAGGGATAGCAGAGGACAGAGGACAGGGTGACATGGAGGCACTTTGTTTGTGGCCACCCTTTATGGGATTAAGGCATCTGTCTATAAATAGATAGCTAGGTAGATGATAGATAGGTCGACATGGAGGCTATTTGTTTGTAACCACCCCTTACAGGATTAAGGCATCTGGCAATAGATAGATAGATAGGCAGATAGATAGAGTGTGATTGTAGGAGCTTAGTACTCTGTTTTAGCCATGAGTTGTACCTACAGTCATTTTTCCCTGTGTTATTTCAGGTTCTATGCAACAGTGACGTACAGGGAGGCATAGTGTTTCTCTCAGGCGGCACAGATGGTATTGACGGCCCCACAGACGCTGCCGGAGCCGTCACGTTCTGGTCGCACCACAACGGCTCAGTGCAGTATGTCGTTAAACCCTCTCATTTTTCAGAACAACTCTAGGACCGATTTCTTGTCATTTTAGGAGGCTTACCATACTTCAGTCACATTAATTTGGCCATATTTTCATCCTTTATCATTTTTTGGCCACATTAGCATCTTTATGACACACCACAGTGGCACTCTTTAGTACATAATGTAACTCTTTCATGGTCAGAACAGCTCTAGGGCCTTTATTATTGTCATTTTAGGAGACTTAATATAGTTCTTTCACATTAACTTGGCCCAGATTTTTTTTTTTTAGCAGAGGGACACTCCATTATACTGTATATCATTTAACCCTCATATGATCAGAACAATTCTAGGACTTTATATTTTGGTCACCCTAGGAGACATACTATAGTTCTTTCACATTAATTTTGCCAAGGTATTCCTCCTTTTCAGATTATTCTGCACCTCCGCAACACTGCACAATATGTCATTAGCCTTCTCATGCTCAGACCAGCTCTAGTACTGTGTTCAGTGTTAGGTAGTTTCAGATGAGGCCATAAATCAAGGTCTGTCTCCCCAGTCTTTGGTGATGATGATGATGATGTTGATGGTGATGATAATGGTGATGATCATGATGGTGATGATGATGGTGGTGATGAGAAGAGTCTTTGTTTCTCCACAGGTCACAGATTCAGGAGGCGCAGAATCAAGGTCTGTCCGCCCAGTCCTTCCTCGATGCCAATAATTCCTACCCGTTCTTCTCCCAGCTCGGCGCGGGACTATATCATCTCAAACCTGGCCACACAGGAACCAATGTGATGGACCTGCAGGTGCTTTATATTAGACCATGGTGATCTGAGGGATTATTCTACTCCATCCACATTAACTTGGCCACACAGGTTAGGTTAGATTAGGTTAGTTCTTGAATTCTTAGTTGTAATGAAATTGTCAATGGAATGCTATTAATCAAATCTCAGTATAATGCTTTGTTTTAATCCAGGCTGATTTGAGGACCATTACATGTGGGTCACATTATATGAGTTTTATGTTTTAATGAAGGACAACTTGGATAGCAGACATTTATATAACGGATTGAAAAAAGGATGATGAAGCTTGTACAGTCAGGTCCTGCTTGTCTTGTACCACAACTCCCCACAAAGGTTGATTCTGCAAATTGCCCACACCTATTGCAGAAGTCAGTGATTTCAGTGCTTTAGGTGTTTTAGCCATGCGTATTACCTACAAACCCACTGTAACACCTGTAAATACATTTTACGGAACATTAATACTTCCTAAAAGGTCAGTACAGGATGATACACAAGCCCTTCTGAGTACAGTGTACTGTACTCACCATACCATGATGACGATGAGAGTTTACTGTGTGCTGAACAGCACATACCTATACAGGGTAACTGTATAGTATATAGGACTGTAAATCTCACAGAAAAAAAAAAAAAAAAATTGAACCACTAGGAACAGCTGATGCTGTGGGAAAAGCAGGAAATAGCTTGATTTAACCTCCTAGAAAAATACATGAATATGGGAACCCGTGAATAGCAGGGTTGACTGTATGACTGGTTGATAAAAAGGATGGCGAAGCTTGTATTTCAGATTGAAGAAAAGGATGGCGAAACTAGCGTAACATTGAATAATAAGAATGGTGACACTGGTACAACTGAATACATAACTTATAGTAAAAATAGGGTTATGGTAACTGACCCTGCTGGCATCACCAAATTTAGTTCAAAATTACCCATTCTCATATCAGTTTGTCATACAACAGATGCTTTTATAATGGCACCTGCTTGTATTGTATTTTGTCCAATTTAACTTGGCCAGATATTGCCCTCCGTCCATCTTGAATGCATAGTTGTAATGAGATCGTTAAAAGAATGTAACTAATCTAATCTATAAATGCTGCTATGTTTTTTGATAAATAATCCCCATACTGGTGTTGGCCATAGTACACTTGATGCTTTCTGTGGAGTGGAAGCTAGACCGAGGCACCAACACCAGCTAATTACTTCACAACAGTTGCTGGAAACTGTTGGAGAGAGAGAGAGAGAATGTAATTATATTTGTAACAATGTGAGCGTGTCAGTTTGTAGTTTGACTCTTGCACACTCAGAAGAAGGATTATAGAGTGAGTCAGTGAGTGTACTTGCAGCTGAATATTTCCTGCCTAAGAGTGATGTGTGTGTAGATAGTTACAAATCATGTAGCCACACTTCACTTGACTTCATATATTTATCAAACTTCAGTGGTGAGATGTAACATGAGACTTACAATAAAATATGGTAAATGTCATAAAGAAGTGCAGTGGAAAGAATGTAAGATGTGTTAAACTGCAGGAAATCAGTTGCAGAAGGATGACAATCGTTGCCGAGCTAAGGTGGATGAACCATAGTATGTTACTGTCTTTGGCCTGGTTTTTGTTGTAGTATGATGCTTATGGGATGGTGCTGCATACAGAATGCCCTTGTGTTATGATGAGGATGAGTTTGACAAGAAGCATAACATATATGACGATTTATTGTTTTGTTCATTTTTTTTATATCATCGGTAATTATAATGTGTCTGTGTATTTTTAGCCAAGGGTCACCTACCTGACAAAGTGTAAAAACAAATTTCAAATTCTTCTCAGTGATACTTGTATAATTTCACTGCACTTGCCGCTTGAGCTCCAACACCACACTTTTGTTCCATCACTGACACTAACACACCTGGTATACATCCTGGAACAAAAGGGTAAGCTTGCATGTCAGTGATCACATAAGCGAAAAATAGCAGTCGTACTGTACGTTTACCGGTGAGGCTGTACAGGATAATAATGATCGTATAATTAAGACTGTGATAATATTTGTTAAAAAGGCCCTAACTCATTTTATTTATCATAACCAGTTCATCTTAAAATGAAGGTGCACTGTATAGTCTTGCATACTACATTTTAAGAGTGTATAGCCACTGCCTTATTCATTATGCTGCTTATCTTTGTATAGGTATTGAATACTTTATATATCTTTCTTAATCTTGTGAATTTTTATCCTTATTATCGGACTTTGTGGCTTTGATGGAATGGTATTTAGCATGACAGCCAGACCAGTGTAATGCCGATTTCAGCATTTTTTCCCATTCTGAACTTATTCCTGATCATATATCGTAGTATTACTCTTCTGATGGAACCATACTTAGTGTTGTGGCCAAACTGATGTATCACCAATGGCAGCATTTTCGCTGATTCTGAACTGATTCCTGGTCCTGCAAACTCCTGATGGGACCACAGTGTTCGAGCTGAACTGATGTGTTGCTGATTTAAGCCTTTTGCTGATTCTAAACTGATACCAGTACATGTATATGCCTTCTGATTTGGCAAATTGGATATGAAAAATAATGCTGATATACATTTTGTGTAGGCTCTTATTTAAAAAAAAAAAAAAAAAAAAAAAAGTACATTAACCTGTTTTTGTACTACTGACTTGCAGTGCTGTGTTGTTTAATGAATGACCAGGGAGTCTGGAGTCCTACAACTTACCTTCCTCCCAGTGAGTGTTTTGTAGCGCCATTATCATTTTGCCAAAGCACATGACACCGGCAGATAGCACTGATTCAGTTTGAGTGTGTGTGTGTGTGTGTGTGTGTGTGTGTGTGTGTGTGTGTGTGTTACCTAAGTCAGCTTTTTAACACCTGACACCTTGTACAGATTTCATTTCACAGTCATGTTAGTGCCAGTTTCTTGTACTTTATTCCAGATAGTCTTAAGTCAGAGGAAAGTACAGCCATTCAAGTGAAGAGGAGGAAATGCATCTTCCAGGGAGGCCCTCATGGTGTCTTGAAAGTCTTTGATAACTTCCTCAACTTTTGTCAGGCACAGGTAACTGTGTGATGGCCACAAACACACTTCCATAATCTCAGTTTCCACTCAGTAATGCAAAAGCCTGTGGAACCTGTAAAGCAAAATTTGAAGACTTTATGAACAGGTAAATAGGAAGTTGGTTAGATGCTTGTCTGTCAATCTACCTATTGCCAGACACCTCAGTCCTATTAGGGGCGGCCACAAACAAATCGCCTCCTTGTCACTGTGTCCAGAACATGTTGTACTAGTTTAAGTCGATCAGTATACCAATGTCTTGCAGAATTCAGCATTTTTTTTCTTTAATGCAAAAAGAAGTTGCTCATTGGTGGCCTATGGCTGTTATGTGGTATCTTCATTGCCATTTTGATTATGCCTTGATACAGAGTGCCCTAATGGCAATAAGGGGGAGAAAAGGGGCATCAAAGCATAATCCGAGTTAACAATTTTAGTTGAATTGCCCTTTAATGAAATGTACTGGTGATGGAATGGGATATAGTGAAATGGGATACATGGCAGTGAAACAGGTTGGTGACTAAATATGAGGGAGGGGGGGGTGAGTTGGGGGGAGGGCAGTCAAATGGTGGGTGACAGTGACTTGGAGGCGTTTTGTCTGCGGCCACCCTTTGCGGGATTAGGGCGTCGGGCTATAGATAGATAGATAGATAGACTAAATAAGGTACAGTATATGGTGATGAAACTGGTGTAACTCCCCTTCCCCTTCCCCGTGTAGCAGTTGGTCCCTCATCCCCTACCCCTAGTAATGAAGAACCCACGCATTTTATTCTCTGAGCACTTCTCACTGTCATTATTTTCTCATTCCTTATATTTAAAATTGTGTGTGTGTGTGTGTGTGTGAGAATAACTGGTGCATTTATTTGCAAATGCAGAGGTAGTACATATATGCAAGAAGAGGTGGTGGGTCTTGCCACACACAAACCTCCTTTAGCACATATATACAGTTAGTGGTTACAGAGTTGTGCATACAATGTAGGTTTATTGAGTAGTGTGTATACAGCAACAAATATTTCGATGTTTTTGGGGTAATACTGAATTAGCATGGGCCCGAATGGGGGAGGGGTTACTTATTGTAGTAGTAGTATATTTAAGATTAAATTAGCTTCTGATAATTACCAACGTACTTTGATCTTAATTTACGTTATCAGAAACTTCATTACAGTACGTCAAATATTGAGTGGTTGTTCGTATGTTCCCGGGCGGTATTCAGGACGACCAACAAATCCATGTGGCTCCAAGCCTCCTCAACTAAAGTATTTTCGGATTTTTTCGCTGCTGAATAACTGTACAGCCACCTTGATATCAAAATTCAATAACGAGGTCTTAACTCTTTATTCTATAAGTTGACGAAGGAGGTGAAGAGACGTCAAGAACCTGCAAACTACTGTAGTCAGTTAACAGGTAAACTTTTTTGACATAACCCAGAACATATATGAAAATAATTAATTCTTTGTAGAATTTAATGTTCGTTGCTGTGGAGAGGGTGGAGAATGAGAGACTGGTTAGAAGAGTGTATGTGAGTGAGGTGGAGTGGGAAACCAAGGATGAGATGGAGTGGAAATGTGTAAATGAGAGAGAGGTGAGTTGGATGGAGGGCAGCCATATGACAGAGGACAGGACAGTGTGGAGGTGATGTGTTTGTGGCCACTTTTAACGGAATTAATGTGACTTTTTTTTTTTTTTTTATGGGTAGGAGAAAAGAAGGGTTGAGAGAGAGAGACTTGTACTGTGGCAGTGCAAATCGCTTGTGTGTTTAAGCGCTTTTATTTTCCATTGGTCCAGTGAGGGAGAAAATCCTTTAGTGTCAGTTATCATGTGTGTTTTAGCTATTTTTATTTTGTATTTGTTGGATCAAAACAGACAATAATAAGTTAACATTATTGTTGAGTGAGTATTTTGGGAGAGCAGTTTTGAGTGAGTATTTTTAGTTAGTATTTTCAGTAAATATTTTTGAGTGAGTATTTTAATTGTGGTAGGTGGTGGTGACTATCATCCACTCACCTGATGTAGTGCTGCCTACTTCTTCCTTAGCCTTTATCATTCTTTTTCTGTGCTTGTCCTCCTGTCTTCCTGTTTCTCCCATCTTTCCTGTCACTTCTTATTGCTTTTCTTTCCTTTACAGGTGGCTTTACATTGAGTGACAAGCCAAATGGTTTCCTGTAAACCGAGAAACCATTTACAACGCTGGGTGATAACCATATAACCAAATCATACGTGCTCCCTACGTGTCAGCAAGTGGGTTGGTGGAGGGTTAGTGCCCCTCCCTGTAAAACAAATTACTCAAAGTCAAATGGCCACCCCTTACGGGATTGTGGTGTCTGGCAATAGATAGATAGATAGATAGAGTATTTTGAGTGAATATTTTTGAGTATTGAGTGAATTTTTGTGAGTGAGTATTGAGTGATTTTTTTTTTTTTTTCCCCCAGTGAATATGGTATTGAGTGCTTGTAGTGCTCCAATTGGATTGAGCCTGTGCAGGTTTACAGTACTTTATATCTATGGGGTGGTTGGGGCTTATTGCTCATGTAATGCCACTCAGGGATGAGTGAGGCTGGTCACTCATCATAAATGTCAGGACCAACTTGCCTAGCCCTGGGCTCCTACACTTCTTATGGGGCAACACAGGATTGGATGATGATGGATGGAGGGTATGTGACAATTTTTCCATTTCAGAAGTTATATCCAAGTGTATTTTTTTACACATACAAATTTTCAGATCAGCCATGGGAAGGAACAAATTAGGCAGCAAAAATCCCATGAAATCTGGCAATCCAATCTACAAGAAGGCTGGACAGGGATTACCCATGAAGGCTAAAGGAAAAGTGAAGCCAGTCAAGATGAAGTTGAAACAGGTAATGCTGTAGTGGGTAAATTTTTAGTTTTTTTCTTTTCTTTCCTTTATTTCCTCCCACCTTCTTTTAATACACACACACACACACACACACACACACACACACACACACACACACACACACACACACACACATTCGTTGCTTCATTGAATTTATAATGATATGATGATGATAATGATTCATTCATTGCCAGACGCCATAATCCCACACGGGGTGGCCAAGGACTTTGAGTTATTTGTTTTACAGGGAGGGGCACTAATCCTCCACCAACCCACTTGACACGTAGGGAGCTGATGATGATGATGTTGATGACAAAAAACTTTGACACTTGCTGCTCGTGTCTGTGTGTGTGTTATGAGTGATGTAGGTGCCAGAGGTGGATGCTTTCATATGGTAGCAGGGATGTAACTGGGTGCCCCTGCTGTCCAGTTTTTAAATACTGAAAAAGGAAGATAGTGGACTGCAGGAGGAGAGCAGATTCAGCCTTCAGTCCACTGGGTTTATGTTCAGATGAGCCTGGTGCCACAATAACAGCAAAAACAACAATAAAAACAACAGCAGCAGCAGCAGCAAAACAATAACAACAATGTGATTGTATCCAACTGGCTTTAAGATATGCTAGCAGTGTCATCCTATTTCCATTGTGCATCGTTAGGTGATTGTGTGAGCAGTGTAACAAAAGCCACACCTTTCCAGATATGTAAGTGATGAGAGAGAGAGAGAGAGATTGACTTCAAGTGAGAATGACAGATTGTATGATTAAAGTCTGTCAGAGATGTCACTAATATTTCTCTTCACGCATCTCAGTGGTGGCATTAGACGAGAAAGAGAGAGAGGTTGACTTCAAGTGAGTGACAGGTTATATTATTAAAGTGTCAGAGATGTTACTAATATTTCTCATCATGCAGCTCAAACAAGGAAGCAGTAGCAGCATTAGAGAGAGAGGTTGACTTCAAGTGAGGGTGACAGGTTATACGATGAAAGTGTGTCAGAGATGTCACAAATATTTCTCTTCAAGCAGCTCAAACACTCAAACAAGGAAGCAGTGGCGGCGCTAGACAAGCAATTGGACACCTTTCGCCAGGCCCTTATGACCAAACCCAAGACAGATGCACCAAAACCTGAACCCAAAGCAGACTCGACCTCAACAGAAACCCCAAAAGCCAGTGTGGATGAGACGATGGATGCTATGGCCAGGTTGTGATGATGATGATGATGATGATAGGTAGGGTAATGATGGTGATGTTTAATTAAGTAGATTAACTGTTGGTTTGTTTAAATAAAGATTATATGATTTTTTCCACTTGTGTTTATCATGATGGTGTCAGTGTGGGTGTGTATGCCTGTGAGGTTGTCGTGAGTGTGGTGATTGGGTGGGGAAAGAGGGAGGAATGATGATGTTTCTTATGACTATTTTTTTTATTTTTAATGAATAGGAAGGAAAAATATATATATATATAGCAGATTCCAGGTGTCTTCCATCTAAGTGGGGAGCGCAGTAGCTCAGTGGTAGGGTGTCGGGCTCGTAATTGTGAGGTTGCGAGTTTGCGCCCCGCCCGGTGGCTGGTGTGCTGGGAGTGGTAGCGCTCTCCTGTAACCCTAGCAGGGCTGTATGGTCTGATGAGGTCTAGCTCGGGGATTAATCGTTCCATCTAAATGACTTCAAATGTCAGCTGTTTTATTTTTACTTTTCTTCCTTTTCCTTCCAGTCTCAGCAGGACAGTGTGATGGGCAGGAGAGAGAGGAATGACTTTCTTCACATACTTCAGTCATATCATTTAACAGAAGGTGCTTTGGTATTGCCCATCCGCCCTACTGAAGTTATCCTTTTCTGTTTCATATGCTGATTATTATTATTATTATTATTATTTTTTTAGATATTGTTTAGCCACATGGAGTGAATGGGGAGTTACAGACTGACTATGAGGGGATGTTAGCTTAGGAGGCTGTAGTACCTCTTCCTTTATTTATTTGCACAGACACATAAATATTTTCTTGTTTAATGTTTACAGTATCATATATGTTGGTGCAGGAAGGGAGAAGTGTGATCATCAAGGGTAGGGTTGCAAGAGGCAGACTTGAAAAAGGCCTGGGATGAGATTATAGAGTGTGACCTTGAGATCAAGCAGTGTAGGTCAACATATACAAGCATGTTGGAGCCTTTATAGACTGTACAAACTGTACAATATATGTTGGGGTATTACCCCTTGTGGTGGGGGCAGGATGGCTCTGTGGTAGAGCCTCTGACTCGAGACCAATGGGTCAAGAGTTCACGTCCTGCCTGAGTAGCTGCCCTGCAGGGAGAGGTAGGGCTCTCTGGTCACGTAGTGGGGCTGTGTAAGCCATCAGGGTGTAGCTCGGGCAATTCATTTCCCCATTATTAAAAAAAAAAAATGTGAATGTGGATGTGATGGAAAGTGATAGGAGAAATACATTGAGGTGGTTTGGCCATATGGAGAGGATGGAGAGCAAGAGGCTGATGAGGAAAGTGTATGTGAGTGAGGTGGAGGGGGGGGGAGAGGGAGGGGGAGGCCAAGAATGAGATGGAGGGATCGAGTGGAGAGGTATGTATGAGAGAGGAGGGGTGTGAGCTGGGGGGAGGGCAGTGAAATGGCAGGGGACAGGGCGACATGGTGGCAAGTTGTTTGTGGCCACCCCTTACGGGATTGAGGCATCTGGCAATTGATAGATAGATAGACCCCATGTCACTTGAGTTCTTTGTTGTTTATAACAGTTGTGTGATGCGTGGAGGCAGATCAAGGATGGTCCTGTCTTTGTACTATACTCCACTACCTACCCACCTTCCTACCTTCACTCCCTCATTTATAAAGGAGTCAACATGCTTGCATACATTGGCCTTGCTCACCTAATGGCAGGCCTCCAAACTGCTTGATCTCTAGTAACCTCTTTGTTTAGTCCCTCTACTGTTTTTAGGTGCTTGGTGGTTTAGTGAGTTTAGGTGTTTCTGCTTGATGTGGCCCATAAGAGATTGGTGCAGTCTTTCCCTCAGGCAAGCGACACTGTTATCAGCCGCACCATAATTTTGAGAGCTGAGTAGCCTAGCCCATGACCCCTACACTCCTGATGGGGCAGTACTGTACTAGATTGGATGACAGACTAGCATGGAGGAGTATGAGTATGAGAAGAAATTACTGTTGAGAGAGTTAAGCCAAGAAGTACTGCTGTTGCGGCATCTCCAAAGGATATAACATCAAAACAGTAGGGTGAGAAATTTATAGTTTCATGTCTTCCATTACTGTATTTCTTTTCGTAACAGTGACGTTCTTACACATTTAGCCCTTGTCATTCTGCTTATTCAACACTCCCTTTTTTTTTTTTTTTTTTTTTTTTAGCCATGATATCCATAAGGGTTGTAGTAAGTGCTGTGGTGGTGGTTGTGGTGGCCGTGGTAGGGATTGTGGTAGGGATTGTGGTTGTTGAAGCCACCGTAGAACTGGTTGTGGTGTCCTCCAATGCCTTGGTGGCCATAGGGGTTCAGGAAGCCTTGTATTGCACCCACGGCTGCTCCAATAAGGTGGGGACCCAGGAAACGTTGGTTGCCTTCTGCCTGCTTCTGGGGGTAGAGAGAGAGAGAGAGAGAGAGATGAAGTAGGGGATGTGGAAAAGAGTTGCAGGGGACAAGGAAGATAGAAGATAGTGAGCGAGTCATAAGTGGTATATGGAAATGTTTCATAGAGGGAGATCAGGAAGCTGGGAGTGAAATGGTTATCGTACAGTATCCGAGAGTTTTAATGATTAGGTCTAGTAAATTATGATCTGAAGTAATCTTTTTTTTACTTCTTTTTTTCACCCACTCCAGTTCACTTGTGAAGTTTTGGTTGTTGTATGAATGAAGATAAATTATGAACAGTGCAGTCTTGTAATTTAAGGCTTTAGAATGCTTATAGATATTTTACCTGTGGTCTGGTCTCCACGACACCCAACACGGCCACGGCCACCACTGCTAGGATAGTTACACACCGCATCTGCAAGATCAAATTTAACAGTTTATCCATTATAATCTCACGTTAGAGTGCCCACCATCCACTCACCTAGTTTAATGCTACCTTTAAAGCACTTTATGCCAAGTGACTAAAACTTTGTTGGATAATGATACATCATACTAAGTAATGATGCTGTTTGCTATTATTATTATTATTATTATTATAATTATTATGTCGTTTCTTATTCGTGCTGTTGCCTCATTTGATTTAGTGCTATACTTGTTGCTTGGTGCAACGAGTTTAGTGCCTAATTATCGGGTTTGGGCTGGAATGAAATGAACACATCGCAGGTGAGAAGGGGATGGGAGAGGTGCACGCTAAACAGATTATGATTAGATGTTTATTTTTTTCCACGGCCGAATATAAATCATATAAAAGTAGTTAGAATTACATATTAGAGTTTTATATGAAAATAGTGAAGAGGATGAGAAAATTATTTCAGAAAACAGTATTGGACTGGTGTCGAATTTTAGACACGCACGCAAAGAAAACGGAAGCGTCTCGTGTTTACATTTTTGAATTGACAGGTTTTGTGCATAATCCACTTCCATTGGCAATTTCTCAGAGGATTCCGTATCTGTCCTACATCTGTTATTATTTTCCTACTCCCAGTGTCACTGACGCCCACACCAGCAGTCAGCCGTCCCCGCAATACCCAAAGATAGCGCCTGGTAAGTTTCACATTGCAAGAACTGCCACACGAACAAGCAATTAGGAATCGTGCCATAATTATTAGGTAAGTAGACCAGTTTTTTCTTTTTCCTTTTCGTTTTTGACTGATGATTTAGAAGTGTGGGTCGTATCGCCATTGCCTTGGAAGAAACCGTAACGTACCTTCTTTGGAGATTTAGTCAGCATATTTTGCCCTTAATATCCTCTGCTGCAGTGTCGAGATGAGCGATGTAAATAACGTTCAAGACAAAGTTAGAGATGTAAATATTCATAATCAGTCGCTATGGAAAAGGAGTTACGAAGCCGCCACTCAATTCTAAGTTTCGATTATGCGTTGGTAGGTATTTGCATTGGGTAACACCTGATTTTTTTTTGTGGGGGGGGGGGAGGGCGTAGAACACAATCTCGTGCCTTCAACTTTTGTATTTTATTTTTGATTTTTCATTTTCACATTACAGACGCCTTTCTTATAGCGAGGGGGGGGGGACCAGTACACGAGAGATTTAATGTAATGCGGTTAACCTGACAGATCCGTAACTCTTTTCAGCTCAGTTGATGGCCTAGTGTAGCCAGATTGAAGGGTTGACTTTTTATGTTATGAGAGAGACCCACCTGTACAACTGAATCAGCCAACGTCCTCGCATAGGACAAAGGAGGCGGCCAGAATTTATATATACCCATCATTTCACACGTGTTGCCAGTTCAGGTACTCTTTCCTGATTTTGCTAAGTCATATTCAAATATTACTTTCCATTCATATCTAGGAATGAATAATCGATGAGGAGTTGTAGTTTGTAGGGAGTGATTTGTTGTGACATGTAACGGGTCTTTTTGTAATAATACAGGAAGTACAAACTCAGCTTTTTCAGGTGTTTATGTAACGTCCAAGAGGATCATAGTGTGGTTTAAGGAAGCCCCCGAGCTCCCAAACACCTCTTCCTTACCGATTTATTTTTGGAATGGCTAATATCGTTTTATACATTACTTTATGAAGAGTATGGTGATACTGGAACGACTTAGTAGCACAGACGAGGATGGGCAAGGTGAAATAAGCCAGATGAATCGCTTAGGAAGAGGTGTTAGGGAGCTTAATTCCGTAACCGATGAGAATACCGACTTCAGTGTTATTCTAAGCATGATATAGTTGTGAAGGATATCCACATGTCGCTTTGCTTTCTCGTTATGATTTTAGTAGCATACATTCTCTCTCTCTCTCTCTCTCTCTCTCTCTCTCTCTCTCTCTCTCTCTCTCAGACTAGTAAGACAAGCTGATTACGTAATGATCGTAAAGTTATATTTTATTCAGCCATATCAGTATAATAACCAGATCTCTCTCTCTCTCTCTCTCTCTCTCTCTCTCTCTCTCTCTCCTCTTTTCTACTCTTCATTTCTTCCCGGCCTCTTCATCATCATCCCTTCCTCCCTCTCTCCCCCCCTCTTCCTCCCTCAAGACCCTGGCTACAAGGTCATGTTACCTGGGGATCCACATACCACACCTGTGAAGGGCGTGGCCATGGATTTGTTTTTTATTACAGTACTTTATTGGGAATTATTTGTAAAGCCTCCTACCCTAACTCGGAGTACTGTATTACATCAAGAGCTTTATTATTATTAGTCACCTTTATTGCCATCATCATCATTATCCTCCTCTTCGTCATCATCATCATAACCCTCCTCCTCTTCCTTCTCATCATCATCACTAGTACCATCCTCCTCCTCCTCCTCCTCCTCATCATCATCATCATCACTAGTACCGTCCTCCTCCTCCTCCTCCTCCTCATCATCATCATCATCATCACTAGTACCGTCCTCCTCCTCCTCCTCCTCATCATCATCATCACTAGTACCGTCCTCCTCCTCCTCTTCCTTCTCATCATCATCACTAGTACCATCCTCCTCCTCCTCATCATCATCACTAGTACCATCCTCCTCCTCATCATCATCATCACTAGTACCATCCTCCTCCTCCTCATCATCATCATCACTAGTACCGTCCTCCTCCTCCTCATCATCATCATCACTAGTACCGTCCTCCTCCTCCTCATCATCATCATCACTAGTACCGTCCTCCTCCTCCTCATCATCATCATCACTAGTACCGTCCTCCTCCGCCTCATCATCATCAATAGTACCGTCCTCCATATCATCATCATCATCATCACTATTACCCTCCTCCTCCTCATCATCATCACTAGTACCATCCTCCTCCTCATCATCATCATCACTAGTACCATCCTCCTCCTCCTCATCATCATCATCACTAGTACCGTCCTCCTCCTCCTCCTCATCATCATCATCACTAGTACCGTCCTCATCATCATTATCATCATCAGTAGTACCGTCCTCCTCCTCATTATCATCATCACTAGTACCGTCCTCCTCCTCATTATCATCATCAGTAGTACCGTCCTCCTCCGCCTCATCATCATCAATAGTACCGTCCTCATCATCATCATCACTATTACCCTCCTCCTCCTCATCCTTATCATCATCATCGTCACTTACCCTCTTCCTCCTCCTCATCATCATTATCTTCCTCATCATCAATATCTTTATCCTTCTCCTGCCACCATCCTCTTCCTCCCCGCACTATACTATGCAGGTTAAATCATAGCAGCGTATATTACTAACATTTATTTTGAAAGGCAGTCATATATGAAAATAGATATATAGTATACTGTGGGTTATATAACATCCAGTATAATGGCAAATATAATGGTGAGCATATGATATTGCTTAAAGACTTATTTACAGTTGAGGATTTACATAAGAGGAGAGGGAGGCCGAGGATGGGTTGGAGAGGTGTGCAGGAGAAGAGGGAGGCCGAGGATGAGTTGGAGGGACGGGGTGGAGAGGTATAGGAGTGAGGGTGGTTAGTTGGAGATCGGGCAGCCTAATAGCATAGGACGGTCAAGTGTTGTGTATGTCCAGTGAATAACCTCCGTCTCTACATGCCAGACTCCTTCCATCGCCATTGCTGTGGGTGTAGCTGTAGCAAGGATGGTGTAGCCTGGAGTGTATTGCTGTGTTTTGGTGTATTCCCCTAAAGGTTAGAGGCCAACATGTATCATTGTATCGAGTGTAGCGTCCCCACCACACCACACCACACTACATCATACCACAGTATACCACTTCACACCATACCACATACCTCACCACCGTACCACACAGCACCACACCACACTACACCGTACCACACTCTACTACCACATCACATCACACTACCATACCACATTTCACCACACCACACTATATAGAACACTGCATCATGCCACCCACCACACTACAATGCACCACACCACACTTCCCTGGGGAAGGGGAGGGAAAGAATTCTTCCCCAGTATCCCTGCTTGTCGTAAGAGGCGACTGAAAGGGACCTATTTGTCTCCAGCCTTTCTCTCCTTACTGTTCTCTTCCGTCCCACCTCTCCTTTTCTGACCTTCCTCTCTTCTCTCCGACCTCTCTTACCTTTTCTCTCACACCTCTTCTCTCCTGTCTCCCCTCTCTTCTCCTGTCACACACCTCTTCCGTCCATTCCCTCTCCTCTTCTAATCTCTCCCTTCTTCTTGATATTTCCGTCTCTCTTCCGACCTTTATTTTCCCTTTACGCCTGTCAGGTTTCGATCTGGTCTCATGGCATGGATAGTTTAAGGACCTCCCACTGACGTCGGCCCTTCCTCCTTTCCCAGGTTAAGCCTTTCAACCCACTAACCAATCTAGCTGCTTCAACGCCAAGCCACTCCAACGCTAACACCAAGACCGCTTCAGTGCCAGCCTTAGTGCCATATAGAAAATGTTTGGCTCGGTGCTAGTCTTCGTAATTCCTTCCTTCCGTCCTTCTTTCATTCCTTCTTCCTTCCTTCCTTTCACCCTCCTTCCATTCCTTCCTTCCTTCCTTCCATCCATCAAGTTCATAGCGGGTTTGAAGCTGCTTAAATGTTGAGTATCGTTAAGCCACTGACAAATATTACAAGACGGAAAAATCATCGCATATTTATGTATCTTACCCCTGTTTAAATTTTCAAACAGGTCAAAGATTTCGTTTTCATATTTCCTGTGAGTGCAGTGCGGGTTTGTTAACTGCTAAATATTAGACAGGTGCTGAGGCATTGATTTACATTGAACTATGACAAATTTGGGAAGAATTATCAGAAATTGTACATATTTTCTCGTGTTATCCAAGACTGGTGTTCCATAGAGGTCTTAATTTGTTTTTCGTGATGCCTTGCAGTGCAGCCATGATTTATTGATATCAAACGGCCACTGAGGCACTGATTTTAACTGACGCTTTGACATTTGGGGGAAAATTATTAGAAATTGTCAACACTTTATCCCTGGCAGGTTTTCCATTGAGGTCAGAGTCCGTCCTTCATGATGCCTCTGAGAGCCGCGCGGGTCTGTAGCTGCTTAATAACAAACAGCTGCTGAGGCGTGGTGTCCTGCTGAGCCGCCGCCCACACCAACGCCCGTGACAGCAGTGTGGCAGCCTCGGCGGCAGATGGTACGTCTTGCACAGGGGGCAGTTGTACGCTGACGTGGCCTTCCTCAACGCTCACTAATGGCTGTACGGCTTCCGGACAAACCTGTAGAAAACAGGGTCAGATTAAACAAGATGTATTCAAGCAGTCCTAAATCAGCACCATGTTGGCTGAGTACTGTAGTCAGAACTGCTGACTACGAAGCTACCGGCCTGATAGTGCCAGGGTTTGAATCCTGGTGGGGACAGCTGGAGCCCCTCAGCTCGGGTGTCCAACCACCCTGTGTGGGATAGTACGTAACATGAGTACCTAAGCACCGCCACAGGCTTAAAATTCAAAGTTACAGACATGAGCACCGTGACACTGCGCCTCATTTGTTTGACCCGTACAGCAAGAAGAATTTTATACAAAGTTTGTGAATTACAGATCTAGTAACAGTATGCGTAGAATGTCACCTTGACCTACCTGCCCTTCACAGTCATCATCCTCGGCGCCCTCACAGTTACTAAACCCTTCAGTAGGTGATGACTCCCGATACGTCTGCCGCCCACGTCGTCGCCCGCGCCGGACACGAGGGGGACGAAGGTTGTAGCGGCGTCGAAAACGATCCAACGATCCCGTACTGGCTAGATATTGCTGGTCGCCACGCAGCCGTTGATGTTCCTGCCTGGCTCTGGCTTGTACCTGTTGACCTGTTACCTCACGACCGTTGCCTGCCTCCTGTTGAATGAATGAAGAGTGAGAAGAGGTGGAATTAATTATCTAAGAGGAGCATGTGCATTTACGTGGAGAAACACACAGACAAATGAGGAAGTGATGCCTGTTGACCCGTTACCTCACGACTGTTGCGTGCCTGCTGCTGAACGGGTCAAGAGGGAGAAGATTTAGTTATTCTACAACATACCCTTCTATGTAACAAAGCTTTAACATCACGCTTCATACTTGAATCACTATAATACATACTTCATCACACTTCACCACACATCTCCCCCTGGGGAGGGGGGAAGGAATACTTCCCCAGTATCCCTGCTTGTCGTAAGAGGCTACTAAAAGAGGCCCTTTTGTCTCCAGTCTTTCCTTAACAGCCCTCTGTTCTTCTACCTCTTCTTCTGTTTTCAATTTGTGGTGTGGTGCTGGTTCTTCATTAGTGGTGTTCCTTCCTTCGCCACACATCACATACATCACAACATCCTACTCATTCTACACTGCCCCTCTATGTGGCAGTCTACTGTAACGTCACTCTATACCATACTTAAACCATCATACTTCATCACTACATCATCACACTGCACCACACATCACACTTCATCCTACTCATTCTACAACATATCCTTCAATATAGCAGTGCCTTACATTTCAGTGCCACACTACACCATACTTAAATCATCATGCTTCATCACGCTACATATTTCATCACACTGCCTACTTCATCACACTTCACCACACACATCACATCACCCTGCTCCTACATTGCCCTCTCCGTGGCAGTCTTGCGTCACGCTAGTATGAGTCATGCTGTTTACGTCACGAAAGAGGAAAACTGATGTGGCTTGCTTCATATTAGGTTCTCTCTCTCTCTCTTAAGCACCCACCTGTTGTATAATAATTTTCCACAAGGTTGTTGCATATTTCTCTGTCTGTCTCTGTCTCTCTCTCTTAAGCACCCGCCTGTTGTATAATAATTTTCCACAATGTTGTTGCATATTTCTCTCTCTCTCTCTCTCTCTCTCTCTCTCTCTCTCTCTCACACACACACACACACACAAATTTAAGGATATGTACGATAAATATGGTTTAAGACACGGGACAGTACGAGCTTGACTCATTCCTGTAAAGATACAATTAGGTAAGAACAATTAGGTAAGGTAAGAACACACATACACACACACACACACCTGTTTTAGCCAGGAGAGTACGGCCTCCTCCACTTCGGTCCTGGTGTTGGCTTCTAATTTGCTGCGAGACGATGCTTCCTCCTCGTTGGCCGCGACGTAGCCTAATATCTCGGCCTCGTGCTTCTTGAGGTCCGAAACGGTCGAGGTGCCGATCCCGTACTCCTGGGCCAGCTGCTTTTGCGATGCTCCTTCGTGTAGGCGCCGAAGTAACTCAGCCTTGTCCGCCAGACTGAGTACTGTTCGCCTTCGTTTGGTTAGCACTGCGGAGATAGATAAATAAATAGATGGATAGATAGGTAGATAGATAGATAGGTAGATAGATAGATAGGTAGGTAGATAAATAGATGAGGTAGATAGATTGAGGGTTGTTTTTGTGATCCGCTTCGTGTAGACGCCGAAGCAACTCAGCCTTGTTCACCAAACTGCAAGGACCGTTCGTCTTCGTTTGGTTAGCACTGCGGAGATAAGTAGATGGATAGGTAGGAGAACTGATAGATCGAGGGTCAAGTTGACATCTTTCAATGTTCTTTCGATTAACACCAGACGAGGAACAAAACTCTCTCACTGACTAGCTCTTTTAGTTTATCTCAGATTTAATTCTTTTTCAGCTTCGTGTAGCACAGTGACAGAATTGCACAATACTACTGCACTTAATCCTGTCCAGCATTTCATGACAAGCATCATATTTTAGCATTAATCTGTTGTTACAGGCCATCATTCAAGATGGAGAGATGGTAATTCTAGGCCAAGTTCGAGGAGCAGGGGGGGGGAGGGAATATCTATCTATCTATTGCCAGACGCCATAATCCCGTAAGGGGTGGCCGTTTGACTTTTGAGTTATTTGTTTTACGGGGAGAGGCACTAACCCTCCACCAACCCACTTGTTGACAACTAGGGAGCACGTATGGTTTGGTTATATGGTTACCACCCAGCGCTGTAAATGGTTTCTTGGCTTACAGGAAACCATTTGGCTTGTCACTCAATGTAAAGCCACCTGTAAAGGAAAGAAAAGGAATAAGAAGTGACAGGAAAGATGGGAGAAGTAGGAAGAGGGGAGGGCAGACCCAGAAAAAGAATGATAGAGCTTAAGGGAGAAGTAGGCAGCACCACATCAAGTGAGTGGATGATGGTCGCCACCACCTATCACTAAGGAGGGGGGGGGGGGAGTATTACAGACAAAACTCTACGCATCCTGCCGCCACATTTCACTAAGCAGACATAGGGCATGGCCAAAACACCGCCTCAAAGGACATCCATTTTGGCCAAATTTAATGTATTGGACTTTAGTGGCTGAGTGAATAAGGTTGTTTGAAAGTTTGAGGCATTTTTTTTTTATATACATACAAACGAAATATCAGTAGTAGTGTTCATGGTAGGCCAAAAGTTACTTTCCCATAATATTATTTGATTAACACAGTTATATTACAGTTAAAAGACAATCATATTCCAGCTTCCCAATTGGATGCCAGATGGTGTGGCTCCTCTTTATGGTAGGAATGTGCGAGAATTTCTCAGTAACACTGGAGACGTGGGTTGGAGGAAGGGGTACTGTTGAGTGGCTTCCAAGGGCATCTGACCTAATGCCATGTGACTTTGCAGTTGGGGGGATGATCAATGAGAAAGTTTACAAGACAAAGCCTTAAAGTCTTCAAGAAATGAAAGTATAACAGTAGAATTGGACAACTTGAAAAATTATCTTCAGTTGAGAAGGAGAATTTGCCACTCTGTGTAAGATGTGCCAGTTTGTTTAGGGGGAGAAGGGGGTCATTTTGAACACTTGATTTAACTTGTTTGTAACTGAGCTGGTGTACACTTTTAGTAGAAATACAACAGTTAATAAAATAATACTGGGGTCAAGTAACTTTTTGCCCACCCCGTAGTTCATTGTACTGGAAGGATTTAGGTTATTTTTGTTGTTGCTGGTATTATTAGTAGCCTCATTATTATTATTTATTACTGTTATTATTATAATTATTATTAACTTAATCATTACTACTACTACTACCGTACTACAAGCATCAGCTACAGTACTACTACTACTGCTGCTACTACTACTACTACTATCATCATCATCACCATCAGCAGCCCTTTCCTACTACTACTACAACCACCGGTATCATCACCATCTTCATCAGTTCATTACTACTACAATCATCACTGTCATCATCGGTACATCACTACTACTGTCTTAATCACCATCATTACTGTTAATATTACTGTAGCTAATCATCATGTTACAATACTGTTTTTTTGTATTGCTACTACTACTACTACTACTACTACCACCATCAGTACATTACCACTACGACTACTACAGTTACTATCATCAGCAGCAGCACTAGCACTGTTACTACCATTACAGTGCTATTATCATCATCATCATTACTGCTATTACAACTGCCCTCTCCTCCTCACACTCACCAGGCTCTGGCAGTGGCACCGGATCGTCACAAAACTCCTCTTTAACCGAAATCGTCCCATCGGTGCCCAAAGGATCCACCTCTTGCTTGACCCGATGCTGGCCGGAATTACGTGTATCCGGCCTGGTATTAGGCTTCTCCGAATTTGCAGCGTTCTTATCCGGACTCGTGGTATGCATATTGGGATTTGCATTACGGGATATCAGAGTCATGCTTTGGGTATCAGGATCTGTCTTGATGCCCCTTGTGTCCGGATTATCTAACTGTTCTGATTTCAAGTTGCTGGCGTTAGAGTCTGAATTTTGTTCTGAATCGGCCGAGTTTTGGCAGTCCCCGAGATTCGCGTCGGTTGGAAACTCCGAATTGAACTCTAGTTTGAAATCCATGTCCATTTTGAAATTTCTGGTCTTGAGAGATCGCGTGGGTATTTTTCGAAAAGCCACTGTTACTGTTTATCTGTTAAATGTTTTGAAGTTAGATATATAAAAAATAAAATACGTGAAATTAATTCTATCTATAGCCAGATGCCATAACCCTGAAAGGGGTGACCGTTTGTCTTTGAGTTAGATGTTTTACAGGAAGGGGCACTGACCCCCCACCAACCCAGACACGAAGGGAAAACGTATGGGTTGGTTATATGGTTACCACCCAGTGCTGTAAATGGTTTCCTGGCCTTTCAGGAAACCATTAGGCTTGTCAATGTGAAGCAGTTATATATTAATATTCTGATTGTATTGAGAGAGAGAGAGAGAGAGAGAGAGAGAGAGAGAGAGAGAGAGAGAGAGAGGGAGGGGGAGATAATAAGGACTGTGTTGTGAGAGAGAGAGAGAGAGAGAGAGAGAGAGAGAGAGAGAGAGAGAGAGAGAGAGAGAGAATTATCTCATTCAAGTAGTCCAGTTACTCTTCTAGGAGCTGCCTAGCATGGGCCAACCGGCCTACTATACAGTTATCCTCTCTTCGTATGTTCTTACCTCAGTGGGGAGATGAGGATGCACACTATTGGCCTACCAGCACGTCAGGAAGCAAAGACAACTGATGGAACTTCAGAGAAGTCCGTACAATTGCAGCGTCCAACCTGCACTCTGGTTAAGTGATACACGAATCCTTCGCGAACAGCTCTCTCATAATTTGAACATAGGACACACACAAAATAGCCGTTGTCAGACAGAAAATTATATTAAACAATTGAAATTACCCAAACTTTCTCCAAACTTCACTGCAAAATCCCTAGAAGCTCCTACTCCCCATATTTCCTCCTAAATGAGGCTGAAAGTTCCAATTTGGGGGCAAATTCCCCACAAATGGGACCGTTGCCCCCTCACACCGCTATCACGCGCTGTACACGTGATCAACCCCCAACGTGGGGTACCTTTTGCCACGTGTTAGTGTTCCAGGGTTAAGGCGTCTGGCAATAGATAGATGGAAGTGCGTATCTACCTTAGAAATAACCGGATCCTTTAGTTAATAATAATAATAATAATAATAAACGATGTACTCTGCATACCTTTACGACTAAATATTTCAGTCTGAATTTTACCTTACTGTAGGTCACCGTTAGAGTGCCTGTTATGTAGTGCGTAAATCATAAGGAGTTGCGTTGAAGCTAGGTAGAACTTTCACTCACTGCCTATTGGTATTTACATAAATCAGGATTTGTCGGTCGTATCCATTCCCCACTGTGTATTAGTATGAATAGAAATCATGATTCGTTACAGTATTTTTTATTATCTTTCGAAGTATTATTTAACATCACCGTTAACTGTTGCTAATCCGTTGCGTACATGACAAGGAATTCTGTTGAAAATAGATAAAACCTTTTCCCACTGCGTATTAGTATAAAAATCCGAACTCGCTGCAATATTTAAACTTTTTCGAAATAATTGAAAGCCACCATAACCAGCTACTAATCCGCACATCACAAGGTATTCCGGTATAACCTTTTCCTTCCCACTGCGCATTAATATATGTACGAAAATCCGGATTCGGTATAATTAAACTTGTCTTTCGAAATATTAAAAGCCACCATTACCAGTTGCTAATTCGTTGCGTATATCACAAGGAATTCCGTGTAAATCAATCTTTTTCCATTGCGTATTAGGGTGTACGAAAATCCGGATTCGGTACAGTATTTAATCCTTGTCTTTTTAAATTGTTAAACAAAGCTACCGTTACTAGTAACTAATCCGTTGCTTCAATCACAAAGGGGTTCGGCTAAATTCGGATTACTAATTTACTTCACTTTTCACCGCAGAATCCGGATATAGGACTAGAACCGAGTGAGGCAGGAGGTGTGAGGGTCTTCTCTCCACACGGTTAAACAACGAACTGTTCACCGTATCAAGAGGCGGCCAAACCGGACGTAGTCGCCTTAATCCGATTACATTCTTCTTATTTATCCGGTTTATTATTTATCCTGTTCATTGTTTATCGGGTTGAAATGTCTATATGCTGCTAGTACTTGACTTAGATTTGTTAGGGATTTCCCAAAACCGTTTCCCAAGCGATTTATTCTGCGTATTACACCTCGGTAATCTCTTGTATGTGATGGATGCAAACTGTGACGATATTGAAACGTTGTAAGTAACGTGAAAGCGAACATAAAGATGTAATATGCCAAATAAATCGTCTACTTGCCTCCTATCCCACTTTCAGTTCCGTCCAGTCCGAATACATTATTGTTATTTATCCGATTTATTATTATTTAACAGGATTTATGTGAATTCGAGCCACCGTATGATATGGTTAAGCAAAAGCCTGTGCTATAACCGGAAATGGCGTATATTTTTTGCGTAGCTAAATCAGGCTGCTCAACCGGATCTTGCCTTGCCCCTTGTTTATCATGCATACTTTCATCCCAAACTATATAACCATTCCCCTATTTCATTTTTCAAGGTGTAGGAAAGTATACAATTTTGAAATAAATTATGGCGTAATATAGGGAAAAAATTGTTTACGGAATACTTGAGACATCCGTATTGAAAGGAAAACCGATAGTATCAGAGTTTGACCTTAGGTATACAGCGTCAGCATGGTTTTAATGTGGAAGCATGTGCTATAATCTACAATTTGAGGGCATATGAGGGAAATAAAAGTAAATGCATATTACGCAAGTACTGCGGAATTAATGGGAATAGGTCACGTCTACATATAGTAATATATTCTGCTACATCCCCATAATTCCTAGGTAGGACAAAAAATAAGAATAGCAAGTGATTAAGGGAGTAAATAGCAATTTTAGAATGTTCGACAGAAAGCGAACACAGTACAACCAAGATGGCGGCCACTAGGGCTGGCGATCGAAGTTCAGTGTACCAAACAATACTCGACCCCGTGTGTGGGGAGGATGTAGGCCACGGTCTTGAGAGACGCGCACTGGTTGGCTGTCGGGGAAGAGAGAGTCGAGTGGAGGGTTGTAGTTGGCTGGACGGCGCGGGACTGGCCAATGGAACGGCGTTTTAGAAAGGGTAGAAGGACGGGGGCTGAGTGTTACCCGGATCTGGGCGTTGGATCGCGGCTGCCAGTGCTTGGGGCCCGCCACCTCGCCATTTCAAAGAAGAAAGTGCCGGGAATGTGGTGTATTTCGCCCGCGTTCTCTGGAAACCCCTTAAAATGCTGCTGAGCTGGGTGGCAAGGGGTACTAGGGCGCTCGGCAGCCGCGTCCAAGACCTGAGTGGACCAGAATGGCGGAATTTGTGTCCGGGCGGCGATATTGCTGCGAAATTGGCGTCTGCGAGGATGGACGTCGGTGGAGGGGCAAGGGGCGTCCATGGCAGCATGTCCGTGTGGAAAGCTGAGGATCGCAAGGAAATGCTGGCCTCCATGCCCGTAAAGGACGAGGGCACCGAAGGGGAGAAGTTAATGGGCCTGGACGCCATTAGAGGGTGAGTATCGGACTTAGCTGTAGTGTTTTTGGCATTGTTGGTGGGGCTGGGAGGGTGGGCGCCATTTTCCCCGTCCCTTTGTCTGTGTGGGAAGGCTGTGTGAGGCTGGACCAGTGACCAGTGACCGTATTTAAGACCCCAAGACCTTACCAGTGACCTGAAAGACCAGGTAATGTGTTTCCTCCCTGTCTTAACCCCCAAACTACTCTCTGATGTAAATTTTCGTAATTCCCCGTAGAATATCGCCAATTTAGTGTCTATTTTGTTGCCATATGGAAGCACTCTATTTGGACAGTTTTTCAGCTAGTGTCTAGAAGCCTTCAAAGTTTTACTCTTGCCTGTCTTAGCCCCCGGTCTACCCTCAGATGTTATTTTTCCCAGTTGCGTACATAATGTCGCCCTTTATGTGTCCATTTTGCTGCCATATGGTGCCTCAGTACTGTGACAGCTGGTGGATTAGTAACCCTTTTTGACCCTCCCGTCTTAGCCCCAAAAACACTCACAGATGCAATTCGTTTTCCCCTTGTATGTAATAGGTACAATTTAGTGTTCCATATGGTGATACTATGTTGTAATCTGTAATCACTCTGTCAGCTCAGTTAATCTCTTCGTTGTCTTAGTTCCAAAACTATCCATCAGAACTATTATGTTTTCCATTCTGTGGTGAACAGTGCAGTTTTGTCATATGGTTGGTTTGTAATGTGGTAATTGTTGACCTAACAACCTCAGCAGCTCTTGTAAGTTTCATCCCTCAGTCTTAACCCCCCAGACTTAGACCAAAAGGAAAGTGTGTATGCTGGTTTAAAATATCCAGTGTGTGGTCATGGAATAGTTCAGTATTAACATAACCATATACTAGCCATGTTGAATTATCCTTTCTGTCTCAGCACCAACACCATCCTTTGAAAATGTTACCTTGTATCCACTTGCAAAATTCCCATCAGTCACCTATTTATAGCTAGTGTTTGTCTTGCTTTACTTAGTAAAGAAATCTTCCCTCCTTGCCATAGTGCCAGATTAATCATTCAAAATTGCCTGAAGTTTGCTTGTTAATATTATGTTTCCCATGTGGTTGAATGAGCCGGCAGTGTGACAAAATTAGGCAGGTTGTCTTTGTTCCCATGGTAACCTTTCAAGACAGTGTTCTCTTTGAACAGTATCATTGTGATGAGACTTGTTTTAGGGGCTAAGACATGCATGTCTTTGTACCAGAAAACTGTCTTTGTGTATATAATGCCATGTTCTTCAGAACATCTAAATAGGCACATTATTGATCCATTAGCCTTTTTAAGTTTCTCCTAGTAACTGTCTTAAGCCTGAGGAATACCAACAACTTGTATTTTCTGTGGCAGCCTAGTGTAGCTTTGGCTCTCATGAGGGTATTAAGCCCGATAAGTGAGATTTATCTAGAACCATTAAGATGTCCTGTAGTTTTAACCCACAAACCATGTACAAAAAACTTTTCTCAGCTCTTTACAATGTTGCTGTATTTGGTGCAGTTTCCCATGTATTGACCCTTGAACCCATCAGATTTCTCTCAGCCATGTCCCTTCTGGTAACCATAAACATCTTTGTGCCTTGCTTGTACTGCCATGTATTAGGTGCCAAGAACACAGGTTTATTTTAACCAATCAAATTCTCTGTTGATGGATCATTCTTGTTTTCACACACAATGTAACGAGTTTTAGTAAATTAATACTCTGGAGAGAATCAACCTAATCATTGCCCCTTAAATGTCAGTGTAGCCTCAAACTTCATAGAAAGGACAAGTGTATTGGTAATTTGAGGGAGCTGGGACTGGTGACAGTGACTTGGAAGTGTCTCTTAGCAGTAGTCTCCACCATAGTATGCATTGTGTATAACTAAATCTCGATGTGTTAGCACAAAGTTGACAATTATTTTGTGTATAAAGATGGCTCTGTTGCTGATTTGTTTTTGCAGTGATTTTCCTAAAGTAAATCACCCACTTTCCCCAAAACTCCCTCTTTTTGTCACATCCCCTTGGTTCTGTCATGGCATCTCAGAGACAAGTTGACCATAATGGTAAGATGCAGTGCAAAGGATAATTCTTTGAAGCCCCCCCCCCCCTTTCCCCCCAAGTTGAGAAACCTAAGTCCTCTTTGTGTGGAGAGCTAGAACTAGACAATACCCCTTTAGTAAGCTGAAAGCCTCCTGTTTGCCTACACTGTACATCACGTGTATGCCAAGGGTTTCTAACTATAAATTTCACCATAATGACTTGTCTGCCCTTTAAGTCTTTGTTCCTGAGCCTTTGCCCTCTGAGTCTTTGTTCCTGAGTACCATCATCAGCACCACATTGTATGTTTTCGTAACTGGGCTTTTGTTAAAGAGCAGTTGATCATATTGGAATTACCTTGTACAGCAAATGCCCCTTTCCTGTATTAGCCCTCAAATATAATCCTATCCTTTGCAAGACTTACATGTTGTATTAATGTTAAGCCATCCCTAGACTACCTAACCTAAACATTTTGAGCATTTGACACGTTACGCCATAAGTGTACTTTTGTTGCGTGTATTGCCATGCTGTTTTGTGTGTTCATATTTCTGACCAAACCAACACCGGTATGACCTTTGAATACCTGGAACCTCAGACTTAACAGCACAATTTTTGCTTTGAGAATGCCACCAAAGCCTTTTGTGTTTGAGACCAACCACTTACTTAGGCTTCATTGTAGTTAGCCCCCTCACTGCCTTTCCCATCAGAAGACTCAGACACACGGACACCATGTAATTACTAAAGACAGACTTGGAGAGTGAGTAAGGTGGAGGGGGTGACAAAGGGTGAGGTTGAGGGATGGGGTGGAGGGGTTTGAGAAAACGGCTGTCAGACACTTCAACTTTCTTGACTGTTACTAATTTTGAAATGAGAGTAACTTGGAGAGTGAGTGTGGTGGGGAGATACCAAGGATGGGATGGAGGGATGGGGTAGGGGGTTATATAGGGGAGGGGTTGTTAGTAGGAGAGAGGATGGGATGAAATGGAGACAGTTCTGTTGTGGCCACCCCTTCTGGGATTAAGACTTCAGACCAGACAGATAGTAGTCAAAATAGCAATCTTAAACTGCCATAGATACTCCTCTACTCCACTTTGTCCTATCACATCTCTGATGTAGCTAATGTGTGACTTGAACAAAATACTTTTGTCAGATTTTGTTTTACTTGATAAATTGGTTAGAAAACTGGTTGTTTAGAATGTCAAGGATGATAGAAATTTCTTTAGTTTGGGTTGATCTTGGTGTGTTGTACTAGAAAATTAGGGAAAAAAACTTAGCAGTTTTTAGGTTTTGGCAAGGAATTACAGCTAATGTTGAGTAGAGTGTGACATGGTACAATCCTGAATTAGCAACTATTGTATGCCGGATGTTTTCTTTCAAGTAGTGTTTGACGTGCTTTTAAAACGTTTATCATTAACAAAGAAAAATATTTAGCACTTGAGGCTGTTACAGTTAGGTACATCTTTGACTGCTATGGTGGTAGGTTAGTGCTAAGAGTTTGGCATTTGTTAGGAGATTAAGTTTGAAAATTAAGTAGCTTGGCCCCTTCAGTCTTAAGGAGAGTAAGTTTGAAATTGCATCTCATCCCCTTCAGGCAGGTGACACGTTGTATTGGTTTGTTCCTTCACGTGATAAAGTTAGGGGAAGATGTAGTATAGTGATGGGTTAACTAGACATCATATCTTTCCAGTTTGAAAAGCCTAATAAAAACTCTAAACTCAGTTGGTAGCAGGAATAAGCCGATAGAAACAGTGTGAATGGAGGGGTTGAATGCACTATCTGAGGCCGAGAGGTTAGTGTGTGTTTTGCTCTTGGTTCCTGTAGGTCTGGTGGGATGTTCCCGGATGAAGGAACCCCTGATTTGTTGTTTGACGGTGTGCGCTTCTCAGACCTCCCCATAATACACGCTAAGGTCTCAAAAAATAACACCCTTCTCGTCCTAACTGATTCACAAGGTAGGATATGTTCAGGAAGAGTTCTGTAGTGAGATATTTAGCAACTAAGTCTTGTTATCAGAATACAGAAATCAGTAAAGGTATACACTATGTGGTGGGGAAAATTGATGACGTGATCCCATACCCTGTTTCTTGTTGGAAAGTGTTTGAGTGAGTGTAGCTCAGTTGCTTCTGAGAAATGCTGAGGAGAGATGACGTAAAATAGGATGTGGATTATGGAATGGTCTAGCTGTTGTGGTATAGGGCCAATGCTAACCTTGGAACTTTGGGGAGGTTTTCCTGTGAAGTAAAATTATCTGGGTGTCGGCTGTTGTGTAAGGTAGTACAGTCGGTAGTTTTCTAGTTACGGGTGAAGGTATCAGTTTGGCAGGTAATTAAAGCATCACTGGATGGTTTAAAATATAGCTAAGTTTGGTGTTCATTGCCTTACTGGTTGTACAAACTTCAAAACCGCTTTTGTCTTTTTTTGTTGCAGGTGTGGTTAAGCTGCAGCGATCATGTGGAATTGAGGGCTTCAAGAATACGAGGAAGGGCACCAACATAGCAGCACAAGCCACTGCAATTAGTCTGGCCACGGTGAGTGTTGGATATGCTGCACTGTTTGGTGGGGTGCATTTATTATTTTGTTATATATTTACCCTTTTCTCTCATCACTTCAGTTAGGTGTATGTTGTATTAGTACTTGTCATTTAATTTGCAGCATTATACCTAATTGGCTTTCTTGTTGCACCATTACCTAGACATTCATTGCACCATGCCATCATTGATTCATTGCACCATTGCTGGCTTACATCGCATCACTTGGAATGTGTTACAACTTTTTATAAGCATTCTCCAGCATTGAAGGAATATTGACAACTGATAACATAGGTATACTGAATACTGACATGTATGAGGCACGAGTACTTCGACACTTGAGTTGCCATAAAACTAAATGCTGTATCACTGCAGTTTGTTGCAACACAGATGCATCATAAACTTATGCTGTATCATTGTAATGGATTAGCCTAAAAAAGAGAAAAAGATAATAATTTAGGCCTAAGTCTGTTATGTAACTGTGTGTGTGAAGGTTGGCACTACTGTACTTCAGGGAGCAGTGAACTTTGGTTAGTTTTCTGGTGGCCATTCCTCTCTAGGTTTGCAAGCACATGGGAGGACGGCTTGAACTCATGCAATTTTCACTCTGCCTTTCATCCTTACGTTTTCAGTATAAGGCATTGCTGGACAGTAAATGTAAATCATCTGTTTTTAGTTTTGCAGTGCTTAATGAAATCTTTAACCAGTATTGTTTCTTTGCCTCACAGAGGACGCTGAACAGAGGCATAAAAAACGTGCGGGTGAAGGTGAAGGGACTTGGGCCCGGCCGTATGGTGAGTGTAGCATCACTTTTATGTGAAATAACTGGGTCTGGTGTGAAGGTTTGATTGAGGCTGCCTGGCAGGAGTTTAAGTATTCATTCCAAATTACAATTACTCTGGACCACATTACCCTTCCACACCTGTCTATACTCCCTCACTCTGGCCATTCCAGGTTAGTATTACGCTCAGGCATGGCGTAAAACCCTACACACTTGCTTAAAAGAAGGGTCCATGTAAGACTAGAATTGCACTTGACTATGACTTAACCTTTACATGGCTGCTATTACAGATATGCTGGTTTAACCCCTGGAATCAAGGTACCTGCTTTCATTTGGTTTTCCTACAACCATACTATTAAGTGTGGGAAAGATATTTAATATTGCAAGTTTGTAAGGCTGTGTTAATCTGTAATTTGAACTTCTGCCTAAATGTGAATTAATGGAGGTAGCATGAATATGATGAAACTCAGCCATAGCATATGAAAAGATCCCCATAGCATAAATATGATGAAAGGCAGCCATAGCATATGAAGAGATCCCCATAGCTTACATATGATGAAAGGCAGCCATAGCATAATATGAAAAGATCCCCATAGCATAAAAAATGAAAGACCGCCAAGGATTCAGAATGCATTATTAGACCTTCATACCAGACCTAAGGATGGCTGATGTTGTGCACTGGTCAACTTTCTCAGGTGGTTTACTGCATCCAAGCTCTTAAATTGGCAAATTATCATGCTGGCAGCATGTATGTGAAGTGCCAGGATTTGGTAATGAAATTGAATTTTTATCAGTCATTGTATTGCTTTTATATTCTCATTTGTAATATGTATTATTGTATTGTTAAGAGTGTTTTAAATTGAAGAAAACAGATATAAATATTCACTAATACTGGTAATTTGCTGAACAGTATATATGAGTTAAAAACATTATTGGATGCCATATACTTCTCAGACGTTATCCCAGGATTGGTATTCAAAACTACTCTTGGTGAGGCTATAGTACAGTATGTTGCTGGAGATTCTGATCTGCATCCATTTTTGGAAGAATGAAACTTGAGTTCATAAAGTTAACCAGTGCCAAAGGTAATCGTCATCCATGTACAGCCATAATTCAGAGAAACATTACCCCCTCAAGTAGTGTACGTTTGCAGTGGTTGGTAAAGGTGGTGACCAGGAATCATGTGTTACCATCCTATTAGGTAACCAGCATGATTACCACATAAATACTGTGGTACATATGGTAAGATGCAGTCACCACTACCGTTACCACCCAGGTATATATGGTAAGATGCAGTCACCACCACCTTTACCAGCCAGTGCAGCTGTATGTCCCTTGGTAAATCTGCCTCACAGGGAGTGTTGTTTCTTTGGACCTTGGCTGAAAGATAAATGTGTTATATCTTGCATTTGCTATTAAAATCATTGGTCATGATGGGAAATTCATAGTGTTTCAGTTCACAGAGTTATAGTACCAGATTATCTTTGTAAGTGCACTCAGTGTTACTAGGAATGTTTCCAATTGTGTGATAGACGCATCAGCTTTGGAAAGTTTTGCCAGAGCTGAAGAAAAGGGTGTGGCACCAGCTACAGTAAATACTTTCTGTGCTGAAGGAGTTAACTCCTCCAGCCTGATTATTTTATTCTGCCCAACTACTGATAAAATTCAGTTCAGAGAAACATCTGGCAGAAGAGTTTAGAAATGGTTAAGAAACCTGTTTAGTCCTAGGTTTTCATCTATTTTGGTTGATGTCGGACAAAAGATGAAAGGGTTTGAATAAGTTCATTTAACCCGTGCAGTGGTGCTCCTTGATCTTGCTGTTACCAGATGATTTGATTCAGCTCGGAGAGGAGGAGAGGACTCCAGTATTGAAGGAGTTTGTCCAAATCTTGTAAGCTGCACACAATCATCTGGAGATAGCAAGATGAAGGTTCAGCAGGCTAGTGCCTTCAGTCTGAGGATGTTAATTTATTCTGGATGCATTGGGTATGCATACTTGGGGGGGGGGGGAGTTTGCACCAGTACATTGTGAAAATTGGCTGGGTTACAGGAAATATGTTCTGTGTCCCTATACAGTAGTTATCTGATGAGGCAGCTGTCCTCAATTGCATTAGAGGAACTATAGTGTAGTTATAGTATTTGATAGCACAATGCAAGTACTGTAGTTGTGCATGTAGCTCAAGAAAATGATTTTATGTACTTAAGAATTCTCTTTATACAATTGAGAGGAAGGTGTAAAATAACTGTCCTTTTGCCTCTGGATGAGCCATCATTGCTGTGGTTTTGCTGGTAGCATTAACCCTCTCAGACTCTTTCGTCACAACCTGCGTCTAGCTGCTTCAGAGTACTGCATGACCCTCATGGGCTTGCCCAGACCTTACATGCCACACATCCCCCCACTTAGCGATGTGCGGAACATCGGAAAATGTTTCCATTCAACTTTCTCCCCTGCCCTTATTTGTAACTGTATTATTGTGAACTTGCTACATGTTATGATCTTCCTAATGAACGAAAAAGAAAAAAAATACACTATCATATTTTATCACACATTCAACACTGATTTCTCACAGATATATAAACATTTCATTAATGCTTGTTGAAAGTTGTGGAGCACTTAATTTGCAAAGATTTTTGTAAAAAATGACACTTCTAGCTTTATTAGAAATTTTTTAGTGATGTATGAAACAAAATTATATATAAACGTTTCATCAGTGCTTGTTGAATGCGCTACAACTTTCTCTTACAAGCATTGACAAAATGTTTGTATATCTGTGAGAAATCGGTGTTGATTAAATGAGTGTACACTAAAATATGGTAATTTTTCCTCATATTCTCTTATATATATTTTATTTATTTTTTGTTCATTAGGAAGCTCATTTATTCATTTATAACCTGTAGCAATTCATAACAATAGTTATAAAAACGGGCAGGGAGAAAGTTGAATAGCACAACCGAAAATCATGGCAGAAAAGTACCACAGCCTATATGGTTGGGTGAAACTACCATAAAAAAAGTGAGAATAGTTGGATTTCTTTTTACGAGCACTCATGTTTGAGAGGGTTTAGGTGGCAGTCACATGAACATAATTTGCAAGGGATAAAGAGTGTGTGGTGTGATAAGTAGCATATCAGGCATAATTTTCATAGTTTGTTTGGTTTCCGGTGTTTGAGAAGACAGTGTGAATGGGGATGAAGTAGGTAGCCTACGGAGAAGCACATGACAAAGATTTTGCACCCTCCCCCCTATTTTATTTGGTATTGCACAAAATTGCTAGTTTTGTCCTTGTACTTATAAGGCCATATTATGTGAATGAAAAAGTATATCCTGGTAAACTGTCTTGTGCAGTTGAGTCAGGATTTTGAAGACTGGAGTGATGGCTTTGGACTTCTTGGATGGGTCTGGTTTAATGCCTCTCTTTGTACTGGGATCCATGGTGACCCAGTCATTGGTGGGATTTGTGGTGGGGATGGTGGATGAATTTTTGTACTATGGATGAGTTTTTCATAGAGGTAGGGGTATCTGTGGGTTGCCTGTAGCTTTGTGTATCATTGTTCAAGGGAATGATGATGGGGGGAGGGGGGGTGCTGGAATAGTCAAGAGGGAAAGTGCTGCTGCCTTCTTGTATGTTGCTTGAGGTAGCTTGGGTAAGGAGGGTTGGGGCTTTAATCTCCCTTCCTCAAGAAATGTTGGCACTGGGATAGGACAGATGTAATTTCTTCCACAAGCACCCATTTATCACCGCATAGGGTTGGAGAGAGTTTTGCTGCTGGAATTTTTCATCTCTGGTCCAGTTTCCAAACATTTTCTCACTAGGTAAATGCCAGAAGTGTGGATAGGTGGATGTGAAAAATTGGATGGATGGGATAGGAAAAACCCAGGTATTGGTGTTTTTCTTTTTAAATTCAGGATTGTTAAATGTTAGGTATTGCACTTCCTATTATCCCGATATAAATGCTTAACATTGTGTTGAGAGTTGGTACAGATTGCTGGGTTGTTTGATAAGTCACCTGGGTGTTACGTTTTCATTAGTTGTCAGTCAGCCTCCTCTCCCTTCTCCCTCATTAAGTTTATCTTCTCTCCCTTCTCCAGTTTAATTTATCTTCTCTCCCATCTCCAGTTTAATTTAACTTATTTCACTCCTCCAGTTTACTTTCCCTTCCTGTCTCCTCCCTACCCCTTCAGTTATGTCGGTCTGCCTTCCTTCCCAGTACCCCAGCCAATCTGCCTTCTCTCCACTTCAGTTGGTCTTCCCCTACCTTGCCCCTTCAGTCTACCTCCCCCCTCAGTCTGCCTCCCTACCCTCCTCCCTCAGTCTACCTCCTCACCCTCCTCCCTCTGGCTACCTTCCCATCCTGTCCCCCTCAGTCTGGCTTCTCACCCTACCCCCCCTCAGTCTGCCTCCTCACCCTGCTCTCCCTCAGTCTGCCTCCCCACCCTGCTTTCCCTCAGTCTGCCTCCCCATCCTGCCCCCCCTCAGTCTGCCTCCTCCCCCTGCCTCCTCACCCTGCTTTCCCTCAGTCTGCCTCCCCACCCTACCCCCCATCAGTCTGCCTCCCCACCCTACCCCCCATCAGTCTGCCTCCCCACCCTGTCCCCCATCAGTCTGCCTCCCCACCCTGTCCCCCTTCAGTCTGCCTCCCCACCCTGTCCCCCTTCAGTCTGCATTCTTCATCCACCATTGAGTCCCTTGTCAGTCTATCCCAATTCCCTATCCTGTCCCTTCACTCTTCCCCATCCACCTATCAGTCTACTCCCCTCCAATCCAGTCAGTCTGCCTCCCACATCCATCGGTTTACATCCTTCCCCCTCCCTGTTCTGTCAGTCTGTCTCCTCCCACAATCCACCAGTCAGTGCCCCCTTGATCCTTCAGTCAGTCTACTGTCCTCTTCCTCTCCAATCAACAGTTTACTACATCCTCCTCCTCCTCCCTGGTCAGTCTGCCATCCTCTTCCCCATCAGTCTACTTGTCTAATCAGCCTGGTGTGTCAGTCCATTCCATTGAAATACAGGTATTAGGTAATGTCCTTGATGTATGCGGTGAAACAGTTGATTTCAGTTAGGAGTTACTGTATATTGTAATTGCTGGATATAACTGAGATATATGAGGGAAGAGGCAGCATTTATCCATATTGGCTGTAATACATTTCCTTGCCTCCCCTTCCCCCCCTCCTTGTGGCTATTGAGGGGGTTGGGGGATGAGGACAATTGCTGTAGTGTTTGTACTTTGTCCATACCTGTTATTTTCTTGTGATGATCCTTGAAACATTAATGGAGTGCAAGTGCTGTCAGGTCTAAGGAAATGTCTGCGTTACATACATAAATAATATATACGGGTACATAAAAATCAGTACATTTTATGAGAAATCAGTACATGTACACCCTATAAAAAAAGAATCGGGACCCCACGAGCTTATGTCTCGCAATGACCACTGATACGCACCAGAACTCAGTTGGGGCTTCAAATTTCTTCGTGCGGAGTGGCATATTGTATCGTGCAGTAAGGGTCCCGATTCTTTTTTTATGGGGCGTACCTATATACATATAAATCAATACCTAGATATATACATACGGTCATAGATGTACAGCCAACTCAAACTTGTTGAATACATACATAAAAGTCAACATGTGTATACCATACATTAAAAATTCAGACCTACATACAACCAGATCAAACCTGTTAAATACATGTATGCATAAAAATGCTTACATACAACCAAATTAAATTTCGTGAATATATACATAAAAATTAATAATACATACATATGTATAAAAATACTTTACATAAAAAATTCATTCACGTATATAGGTACTATACATTAAATATTCAGACATACACACAACCAAATTAAACTTCATGAAATTATACATAAAAATTAATACCTACTGTATGTACATTAAAACACATAAAAAATCATACATACAACTAAGTCATGTTGGAGCTGCCATTGATTGATTTGTTGGAGTATTTGTGTCTTGTTGCCATCTTTTTTCATGTTGGATATTAGTGTGGCAGTGGGTTAGGTTGCAATCTTGCCATGTTGGATGTTAATGTGGCAATAATGTTAGAAAATAGCACCTTTTGGACCCATTGTGGGACAGTAAAGGTGGCATTAATTGCTCTTTAATCTTTGTATTAGTTCAAAAAATGGCATGTACCTTGAGCAATAAACCTACTGAGTGTGAGTGTGTGTTTAGAGATGAGAATGGGTTCACTGAATTTTCAAAGATTCTAGGTATGTTCTTGTTCAGTAAAGTTCCACTAGATATCAGTGTCCACATTTTATCTTCCTGCCAGATGGTTTGTAAGAAGAGTTGCTGTTTTGGTTGCATCAGGGGTAATGTTATAGTGAGTTTGCTGGGTTCAAGATTGTAATACTTGTAGTGGTATAGTGAGTTGTTTATGGTTTGGAGTGTTCAAGGATGGTGCATGCCAACAGTTCTTCCTTTGTTTCTAAACAGCTTGTCAGTGTAGGCAGCAGTGAAGGTTTGGGGCTGGGATTAGGCTTCTTTATGATTGACATTGGATATCAAAGTTGTCTCCATATTGAACAGGTGGATTGAAGTGGTACCGTAACACTTCTTAGGACACCTCACGTGGTGGTTACTCTCTTGGTGAAAGGGAAGGTAGATGAGAAGGCCTTCATGTAGGGCTACCTTCAGGTGACTTATTTACTTTGCTGGGTGGTAATTGTACAGTCAAATGGAAGCCTGGTGGCTTGGTGGCTTAGTGGAATAAGGTCCTCCAGCTGGATGGTCATGCAAGGGATTATATCCAAGGGTTGGTTGTTCATTGGTTACATGTTGAAATAGGTTTGGTTAGCAGCTGGTCACACACACTTTAAATGTCTGAACTACATAGCTTAGCCTCCAGCTTTTACATTCCTGATGGAGTAATAAAAGAACTAAGCTGGCATTAAGTATAAATCACCCAGGGTATTACTAAAGGTTTTATACTGACACTGCCCTAACGTTTTCAAGTATTGCCAAAAATTTTCAGACAGGCTCTACATCTGGTTTCTTGTGCTGGTACTATTCAGGCACCACTTCTGGTTTCTTATGCTGGTACTACTCAGGCACCACTTCTGGTTTCTTATGCTGATACTATTCAGGCACCACTTCTGGTTTCTTATGCTGATACTATTCAGGCACCACTTCTGGTTTCTTGTGCTGGTACTATTCAGGCACCACTTCTGGTTTCTTATACTGCTACTGTTCTACTTGTGCTCATGTGTTGCCACTGCTGCCAACCCTCACCCATAACCAACTTTTTGCATCAGTATAACCCTCAGTGAATTCTTGTTTGCCTCCAGTATATCTTGGGTGTACACTTCCATGCCCACTTTTGCTGGTACAAAGCTTCCTCTCTTCCCTTAATTGTACCAGGACAAACTTTGCATTCCTTTGGCACAAATACCTTTGTGCCCGTAGATATGACCACATTTGTCCAGGTACTACCACCCACAGTTACTTCTTCAGGCAGTTCCCTCATGACTTCAGGGCCTTCCCCTCCTCTCTTTACTTTTTCAGCTCTCCCCCCCCCATGGTTACTTTTTTCTTTCTTTTTAGGTCCCCCCTCCCCCCTGAAACTACTTCAAGTTCTCCCTTCCCCCTCCCCTAAATACTTCCCCCCTAGTAGTCCCCCCCTCCCTCAAGTACTTCAGCTGGCACTTCCCCTGGCACTGCCCCCCCTCCCACTTCCTTTTGGGGAGGGGGCACACCCTCAGTTCCTGGTTAGGCAGTTCTTCCTCATGTGTGTAGCCCTGGCACTGACCCTTTATTGTTCAGGCACTGCTCCCACCTGCACCCTACCCTCACTTGACATTACTCTGCCATGCAGTTTGTTCTGACAGTGCCTTCTTGTTTTCTTGTAGGAGCACTGCTTCCTCTTTAGTTTACTTATCCTCTAGCACTGCACGCATTCATGTTTGTTGTACCCATGCCGCTCTAATACTGACAGTCCTCAGTAGTGTCCACATGGCTCTAATACTGACAGTCCTCAGTAGTGTCCACATGGCTCTAATACTGACAGTCCTTAGTAGTGTCTACATGGCTCTAATACTGATAGTCTTCAGTTTCTGGTACCGTACTGGGACTGTTCCTCAGGTTCTATTACTGTCAGTGTCATGGGCTTGTAGTGCTGGCACTGCCTTCTTTGGTTACTAGCACTGGTGTGGCCTCCCTAGGTTGCAAGTACCAGCACTACCCTGCTTGGTTTTTAGTATTGTCACTGCCCATCTTGATTTGTAGTACTGTACTGACACTGCCTTTGTTCCTAGTATCGGCACTGCCTTTGTTCCTTTAATTGGCACTACCTTTGTTTCTTGTGCCAGTGCTGGCTTTTTGTAGTCACTGGTACTGGTAGCTGTCTGTTTACTAGTATTGGCACTGCCCTCCTTTGTTAGCAGTATTGGCACTGCCTTTGTTGCTAGTACTAGCACTCTCCTTTTGTACTAGTACTGGCACTGCCCTAGTTTCTGGCACCAGCACTGCCCTCCTTTGTTGCCAGTACTGGCATTGCCCTCCTCATTTACTAGTACTGGCACTGCCTTTTTATCGGTAGTACCGTCACTACCCTTGTCTTTCTTATACTGGCAATTGTCCTCTTTGTAATACTGGCACTGCCTCCAATTTTTAATATAGCCACTGCCCACTTCATTTGTGTTGGCACTGGCCTGTGTCTAGTGCCAGCACTGCCATTCATGATTTGTAGCTGCAGCACCATCTATGGTTTCCAGCACTAGCTCACACTGGCTTCTGCCATTGACGCTGCCCTCTTTAGTTTCTACCACCAGCAACATCTGTTTACTGTTGTGACTCTACTACAGTGGGGTTTTGTAATAGTGCCAGCCGTTGGTATTGCCTTTCACACCAGCACTGCTTAGTGTCTTGGCTCGTTTTTACTTGTTGCTCTCATTCCCAAAGCATTTTTGTGCTGACAGTTCCCCTCAGGATATTGGAGGTTCACCAGTTCTCTACACCAGCAATGCCACCTTGGATGCATAGGTGTAAGAACCCAGGTGATTTGGTCAACCCTTTCACTATGAGGGATGGATTCAGAGTTCAAATAGTCTGGTGGTAGAAGTGTGTTTTCAAGCAAGTTATGTGGCAATTTGCAATAGTAGTTCCAACCCCAGGCTTAACTGAAAGTGAACCCTGTGTACTGTAGCCCAAAGTTGCCATTCTGCTACAGAGCACCATCTGGTCATATTATTGCTAGCGCATGAAGGTGCCCGTCCCCAACGTGACATCCTGGGTACTAAATATTCATCATTCTAGCAATGGTACGGTTTTTGGAGGGGAAAGCACCTTGCCTTGGGGCAGTAGCGTCCACCTTTAATTGCAGTCAGAACACGGCATATTCTTGACCACAACTATCCTCGAGGTTCAGTGTAGGAATTAAATTGTTAGAGTATCTGATGGAGGTTTACAACAGCACAATGCATGTTGTGTTTATAGGAGTATTCATTTAACACGAACACCAAGAGGGTGCATTGGCACACAGATCAGGTGATACCTGCAACCTACATCAGGATTCACAGGATGGCAGTAATAACTACTCGGCTACAGTGGCTTCCTTTCAGACATCTTTAGCTTCTCATGGGTAGTTGTAGTCCAGTTTAACCATGATTTTTTTTTTCTTTTCTTACTTTTGGGCTGATGCATACTGTGACCTAACTCCTGTACTGTCTGCTAAGGAAGCATCAAGGACTATCCATTTAGCTAACAAGATCTGTTCTTGAATACCGTTAGCTTCTTGAGAGGTTGCAGCCAAGTTCAGCCTTTATTTTACATCTGAGGCAGAGATTCATTAAGGCATTATTACCCTATTGTCATTTGCTGAAGGATGCATTGTGGTTGTGACAGGCAGTACTTGTTACACTACTTTCATGATGAAAATTATGGTTTCTTCAAGTTGCCACCTACTGTTACACTCTCCTGGTATATATCTTTTTATTTTCATCATGTATTAGGTGGATATTTGGGGCTGGGTTACTGGGATGATTAGCTTGGTGTTCATTTTCTGGGACATTATACAATATGCAAAATGCAGCAAGTACACGCCCTTGTGAAACACCATTGGACTGAAGTACAGGCCATTTATCTCACTGGACTTGCCACCATGATTTAATGCCTGCACAAGTAAATGAAGTGTCCTGAACCAGAATTATAGTCATTAGTAGGTGGTAGTGACATGATTGTGGAGAGGGAAAAAGTCTTGAGCATATTTTGGCATCCCTTTGAATCAGCCTGTTGCACCATATTAGTGGAAGAATGTATTTCCCAAATTTGCCCCCCCCCCCCACCCCTCCCCATACACTGATTTCCCATTATGACCATGTCATTTTAACAGTTAAGGGAAAAAGGTTACGGATTTCATCGTGCCTTTTTCAGGAGGTATTCAGGGATTTGACAGTTTTCAGATTTGTTTATTCAGTTCTGTTGTATAGCCATAAGTGATCCTAGATATTTCATATTTTACATATTTTTATTTCTTTCTCTTTCAGTCTGCAGTGAAGGGGCTGACAATGGGTGGCCTGAATGTGGTGTCAATTACTGACAGCACACCCATTACCTTTAATCTACCTCAAAGGCCAAGGAAAGCAAAGAAATTGTAGTGTAATAAGGCTAACATTATTGGAACACTTGAGAAGGGACCTAACTCAGTTGTGCAGGAGTGCTTTGAATTTAATTGTCTATTATATTGATGTAAATATCAATAAATAATTGATTTATTTTCAAGTTTGGGCTTATCCTTTGGTATTTATGCAATTATTCCAATTGTTTTATGCCATATGGTGGTATAGGGGTTTGGGGAAAATATATAAATATTTTTATGGTTTCAGATGTGTGCAGATATCAGTAAATAATCGATTTATTTTCAGGTTTGGCCATATCCTTTGACATTTATGGATTTTTCTCGATTTTTTCCAGGTATTATTGTAGCACAGGAGGATAGGGAATATAAACTGGATTTTTTTCGGTAATTTGTAGGGGAGCTACGTCACGGGGCCGAGGGATTGTGGGTAAGAGGAACATGGCTGTCGGACTCTGCCGTGGCAGGCTGTGTTGGGCTCCTCACATATCTTTGCTTTTTGCGGTCATCTTACGTCTATAAGTATCCCTACTATTACCAAGATCACCCTGAGTGTTTCGTGACGTATTTATAGTGCAAGGCGGTGTTTATTGTAAAATATTTAACACGGTACGAGAAAATCTTAGAAAATTAGCGGATGATGTTGGCGGCGAGCAGCAGGAAAATGGCCGACCGTCAGCCATCTTTGCTGGCCACGTAACGGGAGGGAAGCGGGGAGCATCCCCCTTGCACACCCAAGCCCCGATACCCAGAAGTGATCTTATTAAGTTAAAAGAGCCTTTGGTGAACGTATTTAATGTGAAATAAGGTGAAAAGTGATATACACGTGGTGGAATTGTGGACTTGGTGTCAGGAGTGACCCGGACTCCAGGATGAGGGAGGTGAGTGGCTCCCCTGGTTTGTTTACATCAGCTGATCCCCATGCTGGATGTTTACGTTGTCACTCATGTGCCCACATCCATTGCAAACGTTTTTAGTTCGGTTTAGTACCTGTTGTAGTACTTAGCGTGAGACTCATGGCATCGATTTGGGGGAAGTAACTGCTTAATAAAAGGTAAGAACGTAAGGTATTTTACCCGCCAACATGCACTGCGAACGTTAGTGCTTCTCCACACCCACGACAAACGTTTGCATTTCACTCTTAGGCCACGTCTTAGTACTTACCCTGTGCGTCAGTCGATCGAAATTTGGGAAGTAAATGCTTGCTTGAGGGTAAGAATTTGTAGCTTGGTTGATGTTTTTATATTCCTACAACCTCGGGAAACGTTTTTACCCACTGCAAACGTTTGTATTCCCGTTTGAACTCCCTCATGGAACTTAGCCTGTGATTATAACTATTTCTAATGTTCATTTCAAGGTCAGAATAATTGCATGAAGGTATTTTTTTGGTATGTTGTGGGTTCCTCACTTAGGCTATATATTATTAGGTCAGGCAGCACATATTCTTCAGCCATGTTAGGGCTAATTCTAGTCAGTAACAACATACTCCATGGTACAAATGCTATTATTGTTGCCCATGGTCAGGATTCATCATGTATGGGGTAGTGGGTCCTGTATTGATATTCATTTTTAAAGGTGCCAACAGCTTGTATGTATTGGCATTGGTCTTGATAAAGCGACTTCACACTGCTCGATTTCTAGTGGCCTCTGTTCAGTTCCTTATCCTGATATCCATGTTGTCACTTGGTTATGAAGATGTTTACTTAAAGCATTTTCAAGGGAGGGTGTGGGTAGGACATGCCTTGAAAGAGGTGTGTGTGTAATAGAGAAAAATAGAATGCCGAGATGTTAACAGACTGCTGTTAATTTTTTGTGGAGCTGCTTCATTGTTCAGGCTTTTGTAAAGTTGAATGATAGGAAAGATGTTATTTTCTTGCTGAATTAAACCAGTTGTTTTACATTTAATCATTTGTGCATTTTCCCCTTTACATTATGCCTGAATAATAGTAGACTTGGAGCAGCTTGAACAGTTTTATATTAAGCTTTTTATTCCAGGAAACTTTTTTGTTTTGTTTACTGAATTTAGCTTTTTCAGGATTTTTAAAATTTTCCCCTAAGTATTTGACCACCATTATTTAGGCTATTGTGGATTTACTGTAATAGGTTTATCCAGATTTTTAAATATCAGCTTTATAATGTACTCATGAGTTTGCCATCGGATGTACAGCTACATATAGGCATTTCTGTTGCAGTCATTTTTTTTTTTTCTAATCCTCGTACTTAAATGACTTCTTAACAGTGCACCTCATGTGGTTTCTCATTTGTGTGCAAGCTTGTGTAAAGAAGCCACGTTTTTGTGTATGAGACATGCTTTCGATTTGTTATGTCCCCAGCCACTTCATGTCTATTGATCGAATTGGGGACCGAGGTGGCTCAGTGGTAGAGCACTGGAATCGAGATAGAGAGTTCGCACCCAGCCTGGGAAGCTGCCTTTACTGGGAGGGATAGCACTCTCCTGTAACACTAGCAGGGCTGTATGATCAGGGGAATAATCCTCATCGATCAAATTTAACCTATATTAATTTTACTTCAACCCTAACCATAATCTTAGATGAACCATGTCAGACCTGAGCTACCCCCAGACTTATCCTTAATCTGTCATAACCAAACATAACTCTGACCATAAGTTCCAATCCACCTGACCACACCTAGTCTTCCTGTAACCTAACCAGACAGCTCTAACCTTACATTCGAACCAAGTCTAACCTAACCACACCTATCTTTAACGTAAGCTGAGACGAACCTGACCCAACTGTAATCGGATGATGTAATTGAACTTGAACATAATCAGATCTGAACTAAAAACCTAGGATGACTTTGACATGGGTTTGAGATTTAAATATTACCCTAGGCAAAGTTTTCATTTTTTAAGAAGCAGTGCTATATAATCAGCCAAAGCTTTTGTAGTCAGGTTTTCATTGTACCGATGTTTTTCAGGCTGCTGTTGTGGTGGCTTCATTTGTATTGGAAATTACCTGTGTTGGTTATGTGAACACAGTGCATCTTGATATTACCAAACCTAACTCGAGCAAACCTCACCCAACCCATCACATCAGCTGCATTTGTATTGGGAATTACCAGTTGTGGTTACCTAATGAAGCATGGCCTGCATAATTTAACCTTACCTGCCCTGCCCTTGCCTGACTTAAGGTGGGGCATTAGGGTTTGGGGTACTGAAAATAAATATAATTGGGGGGGGGGGGGATCCAGTGTGACATTGGAAACATATGCCCCAAGTTTGAAGCAATTTGGAATTTTTTTGTCATTTACATAAACTTAAAACCAAGGCAATGAGAATTTTTATATACTGAGTTAATGGTAAACCCATGGCTTGCAGTAACTCTTCAGTCTTTGAGAGGTGCTGTCAGTTCGAGGTGTGGCCTTTGAATTGGCATTCTCTCAAGGGTGTCCTGCCATAAAACGAAAAGGGAAAGGGGGCTTGATGAGAGATTGAGAATATGGCTACAGAAGGTTGTATTGGTGGCAACTTGTGGATCCTGATACATTTGCCATACTTAATGAAACAAACCAGTACAGTAGTGCTCCTGATAATGAATGAGCATTGCCATACGGTACTGATTTGCAGAGTAAACCTTTAGCAATAGCTGGAATAAATCACTGTGTTTATAATGTTAAGCTATCTATCTATGTTAAGTCTGTCTGTCTATAGCCCGACGCCCTAATCCCGCAAAGGGTGGCCGCAGACAAAACACTATGCCCACACTGTTTACTATTGATATTAGTCTGAGCATCCTTATTGCAGGGAATGTCATATGAAATCTGGCATCTCTGGACGGTTTCAGTACATCTCAGTAGCTGCAAATTTACACATTGATGGTTGGGTTTGTTATTTCTCTCTCTCTCTCTCTCTCTCACAGCAGGAGCAGGTATTAAACCCACAGACTGCAAAAAAACACAAGTGATGGCTGCCATTCCATATATTCAGTACAGTAGCTATGGTCCTATACTGATAAATTTGCATTAAGGTACAAAGTGTGACCTCAGGGATAAGGGTCTGAATAGGGAGGCTGCCAGAGATTGAGCAGTGTGGATAGCTACCATTAGGTGACCAAGGCCGGTAAGTGTGCCAGAGCCATTAAAAACAATATGAACCATATGAAAAATAATGTGCCAAGGATAACCAAATTGAAGAGAATGGTGCTGTTTAATAATAATCTGTCTATCTATCTATTGCCAGACACCACAATCCCACAAAGGTGGCCATTTGACACTGAGTTAGTTGTTTTACAGGGAGGGGCACCAACCCTCCACCAACCCACTTGTTGACACGTAGGGAGCACGTATGGTTTGGTTATATGGTTACCACCCAGGTTGTAAATGGTTTCTTGGCTTACAGGAAACCATTTGGCTTGTCACTCAATGTAAAGCCACCTGTAAAGGAAAGAAAAGGAATAAGAAGTGACAGGAAAGATGGGAGAAATAATACGGTAATAATGGTAATAATAATTTTATTTCATCCTTAGGAAGCAATCACAAAGTAAGTTGTGACATGGTTGCAACAGATAATGCTGAATATTAAACAACATAATCTGAAACAGCTGAAATAAGGAGGGGAAAGAAAATATTGGTGTGGACTGTTGTGTATTGGAAGAACAGTGATACCAGCCCAATAGATTCACAAATAGTGGACATAGTTGGCCCTGGTTCAGGTAGAGCAAAAAAGTGCATTGTTTAGCTTGGCAGGCCTTACTGAATTTATTGGCAGGGCAGCTCAGCAGTGTACAAAGAGAATCTTCCCCAAAGTTTCGCAATACCATTTGAAACACTAGTAGGTACAAGGTTTTCGTTATTTTTTGCCTGTTGTATATTTTCTTCAGATGGAACTGGGAAGATTCTCTCTCTCTCTCTGCCTGATTGGTCCCCTAAGCTGAATAAAAGTTGCCAGTACTCTTTTTACTCTGACTTGGTAAAATTGCTATATTATCATATTGAATGCAGAGTTGTAACAATAGATCGGTGCTAGAATATGATCCTTGTCACAAAGAAGAGTTGTGGAAAGGAATAGAGCCAGTGTTGTCTTTTTCTGCCACTGAGCTACAAGAAATAAGCTGCCAAAGGACGAACATTCTCTTGGTTAAAGTAAAATGACAATAAAAGTGACAGTGTTCCACTACATTTTGTACAGATATGGAAGAACAGAATGCTCCCCTCTTCCATACAGAGCAGATGGACATAAATAATCATTCCACGCTCCAAGTCTATAGCTGTAATCATACTGTTATATAAAGGTATGTCCCCACCTTGCACACAAACCTTAAGGAAGACATACACCCACTAAAATGACATTAAAATATTATTCGATACCCATGAGTGCAATCAAATTATTTGTAGAAGTGAAACCTTTCTCATTTTGTACTGCAGGGAGTTCAGAATAATTTGTCCTCGTCTTATTGTATCTCACCACAGAGGTATCATATTGTAGTGAGTGCGCATGACCTGTCCCAGGATATATATTGTGCATACCTACAATGTGCCCCTATCTTCCATACAAACTATATACATAACCTGTCTTCTAATTACCTTATAATAATGTACTGAACCATACAGTCAAAGTGATGTCAAGTGTAGCAGATTAAACAGAGATCACTTCCATTATTTCCTCTCTGGAATTTCCCCATGTAATTCCCATGATAAACTTAACTATTTTGGTATTTACCCCTGGCATGTTCTACTGTCGCGACGCAGATTATTTACATTGTGGTGGAGCCTTTATAAACAACACAAAGAAAACATAGAGAAACTAGCCAACAGGTTCATTAGCCTTCATGAAGCCTTATACTACTAGGTGTCAGTAGTTGAATAAAATCTTGTATATTAGGCATGTTATCTGTTGGAACAGTCACCACCAAAAGTTGAATATTAAGTTGGATGAGCCTTAGTAGTGGTGGGAATGAGTCTCCATGGTTACTGTTTAAATTTACTATTCTGACTATGTTGGTCATTAAATGAGCTAAAAAGAATCCAGGATTTTTGTCAGGTATTTTACATGACAGTAGTTCCAAGAAGGAAAGTGGAAAAGTAAATTGGAGGGAATGAAGTTTGATGTTTGTATCTTTTTCATGCTAGTGTGTGTGTGTGTGTGTGTTTTAGGTTAAATAAGATAACAATAAAAAGACATATACTGGTAGATTAAAGAATACATGGTGGATTGAATGGATTTAAGACTGGCTTGTCCCAGTTGCCCAACCTGCTATCATTTCCTCCTCTTGCAACAGCACTCATGATAATAAAGGATAGTCATGGTGTAACAGAGGAATGGAGGTTTGTTTTATCTTATGTATTTAGAGTTGCTGGAATAAAATACGGGATACGTCATCTGTTTCAAGGATAAGGTGAGTGATCCTGAGGCAGAATTTTGCCCTGATATTCCACTCAGTTTTCAACCAGTTCTTGTAGCTGCACATACCACCCTCTGATGTAATTCTCTCTCTCTCTCCCCCCACCCATAGATTCAACACTACTAGTTAAACTCAGTTTGGCCTAAAATCACCATCTTTCCATTTTGAATACTGGATTGTAAAGAGAGATTAGTACAAGAATATGATGGTCATGAAGAAGTGCTGTATATAGTATGTACTTAGAGCCATAGTATTGTCTTGTTCTGCCACTGAGCTATATGGGCTGCAAAAGGACAAAATTCTGGGCCAAGTTAATGTGAAAAGAGTATAGAGCCAGTGGTGTGGCAAGGCATGTGTGTGTTAAAAATGGACTCTTGCTTTAGGCTGCTGCTCAACTCCTGCATCCTCTACCTTCTTCCTCCTCCTCATTTCTTTACTGATGCTGGTAACTTAAGGTATTTTCTGCTCTCCTTCTGGCTTTTGTAATTGTTTTTGCTCTCTCTCTCTCTCTCAAATTTTGTTGGACTTAGTAGATTCTTCACAGTACCCATTTATCCCTCCATTTTCTTTTTTATATATGCTCTTTTTTTTATTATTAAAAATCACATCATTCCTGTTTATAACATAACTACCATATCATACTTTATACCCTGCTTTACAAGATTTATTATTATTGTAAAGTACTTTCTTCTTGATGGGACAGTTATGTGAAGCACTTGGGGAGGTCAGTAGTGGGCCTTTTTTCTCTGCATTAGCCCTGTTGCCCTCATACAGTTTTTAGAAGCCTGGTGGTCTAGTGGGTTAAGGTGTTCTAGGTGGATGTGGCTCATTAGAGTTAGCTGACGTGAGTTTGCTCAGGCAGGAAATGATACTCTTTTCACTTTAACTTGGCCCAGATTTTCAACTTTCTGCAATTTATTTCATATACAGTACAGTACCATAATTCGGTGGCAGAAAAATACAGCCATGGCTTTGTATTCATTGTTAAGCACTTCATACGGTAGCTTTTCACCCTAATATTTGGCCAGATATTTTTCCCTTGCTCATTGGCAGTAGAATATGACAGCATTCTCTTTTATCGCTTCTTCATGACTAGCATCATACACTAGTGGTAATGCGTTAATAGAACTGAGCAGTCAAGATGGAGTGATGGAAGTTTTAAGCAAAGTTGTTGTTGTGAGGAGAGTATAATCACTTTCACCTAAAATATTGTAACTGCATAGCCTAGTTCCAAACCCCCTTGCTGTTGATGGGACAAATTACTGTACAGTAGAAGGGTATTGGTGTGGGTATATGAATTTCTTCTTGTTTTTCCACAGATTCCATAGCTACCAGGTATGGTAACTTTTGAAATTATCACATGGTGGGGTGGAGAGGTGTATGAGAGAAGGAGTGTAAGTTGGAGAGAGGGCAGCGTGACAGAACAGGGTAACATAGAGGTAGTTTGTTTATGACCACCCCATCAGGGAATAAGGCATCTGGCTATAATCACTGTAGGTAGACTGATGATGTATTGGTGTATTAATTTGTTTTGCTACCTTCAGGTGATTAAATTCAGTTTAGCAAAGGCCTGTTGAGCAGCTTAATGAAGGCTCTATCAAACTTCTCTGTTGTTATTGTACCTGGCTTATTGGGAACCTGGTAGACTACAGGCTGAAGTTATCTCTCTGTCAGTCCACCATCCTCCTTTCAGAGTACAGGGGGCAAGCTGAGGGACAGTGTATAGCTATCAGTCTATCGTGCCACATGCCATAATCCCATATGGGGTGGCCACAAATAAATCACTTCCTTGTCGCCCTATCCCATACCATTTCAGTGCCCTTCCCCCAACGTTGTCATATACCAGTACCACGCTGCTTCATTCTTCCATCATCATGTAGTTCTATCTCTCTGTTGCCAGACACCATAATCCTGTATGGGGTGGCCATTTGACTTTGAGTTATTTGTTTTACAGGGAGGGGCACTAACCCTCCACCAACCCACATGCTGACACATAGGGAGCACATATGGTTTGGTTGTTTGGTTATATGGTTACCACCCAGTGTTGTAAATGGTCATGTAGTTAACTTGGTATATATATTTGGTGTCACGGCATGGAAGGGTTAAGACAAGGCAGGTTGGCCTTTGAACACTGCCACTGTACAACGCAGGTGGTGGTAACAAAGAACCGTTGTACTGTATTTTGATAAGGATTGACTTGTGGCTTTTAAGTAGCTATATAATGGTGCTTCTCTTTTCATCTGTCCACCAATTCTCTCCTTGTTTTCAGCTGGTGCCTTCTGTATCCATTATTGCCTTAGCTAGGTTATTTAAGGGAGAGAGAGAGAGATGAATGAGGTCAGTGGAGTGCAGAAAATAATAAAAAATAAATAAATAAATAAAACACCCAATTTGGCAAGTGATTAAAATGTGGAACTGTGTGTGTACAATATTACATAGCTAACAAGAGGACTGAACTATTTATTTAGGAGAGAAAGATGTATAATTTTCAACAAAAAAATAAATCGATCAAAAAAAAGTAAGCACAACCCAGCAAGACAGAGTAATGTGTACGTGTGTGTGTACTGTATTACATAAGAGAGGTGAGTTGCAGATCTGTTATAGTTCCCTGATGTAAGGATAGAGTTGGGTAAGCAGATACTCTCACTGTCTTACCAATTGTTTGCTGATAAGAAAATTCAGTTATCATGGAGGGGATTGGTTTGAAGAGAAGGGAAAGTGAGAAGTTGTTAGGATTGTGTATGTGAATGATGTGGAGGAGGGAGACCAAGGATGAGGTGAAGATATGTGAATAAAATGAAAAATAGATTGTTTAGGAGAGTGTATGTGAGGTGGAGGGGGAGACCAAGGATTAGGAGGATGTATATGAAGAGATTGAAAAGTGAGAGATTTTCTGGGAGAGTGTTTGTGATTGAGTTGGAGAGGGAGACCAAGTATGAGGTGGAGGTATGTGAAAAGAATGAAGAGTTTAAGATTGCCTAAGAGAGTGTTTGTGAATGTGGTGGAAGGGGAGACCAAGGATGAGGTGGACAGGTATATGAATAAGAATGGTGTGTGTTGGAGCAATGGCAGCCAGACAGCAGAGGATAGGGTGACATGGAGACAGTATGTTTGTGGCTACCCCCTCCACCAGGATTAAGATGTCTGTCCATAAATACTTGTAAAGACACCTCCATGCAGTAAGATCTCTCATGGATACTTTAAACATCAACTAGGGACATGTGAGGAAGAATACCACTGTGCCTCTTTTCCCTCCATGTAACAGGAGATGACTGACAGGTTTGAGGTGGGCTTAGGTGGGGACATGGGAGGGAGAATAATACAATACCTTTATTTCCTGTATGTCCTGGATGATTGAAAGGGTTTGAGGTGTGCTAAGGTGGGGACATGGGAGGGACATACCAGTACTACTGTTTCTTTTACCAGCATGCCATGGATAACTGAAAGATTGAGGTTGGCTAGGGTGCAGACATGGGAGGATTGGGAGGGGGAATATTATTGTGCCTCCATTCCTAGTATGTCATAGATGATGGGAATGGTTTTAGGTAGGCTGTGGTGCATTTACCCTAACCTGACAAGAGATTCCTAACCAGCTCATTTCATAGCCAAGTGTAGTCATATTGGAGGATTGATATGGTAACAATTGACACTCCTTCCAGCCTTATAGAATTTCATGCAGCCACAAGTAGCCTAAGTGCTGTTGTTGTAGGAGTGGTCCAGTTCCCTCAGTCGTAAATGGACTAACATTTGACAGTTTAAGACCGAACTAAGGACGGTCTGTGGATGGTGACGTCAAAACCTGCATCAGATAAATTATTATTTTTTTTCTCTCTCTCTATAGTTACTGGGCTGATTCAAGTTAGTAGGTGATGTGAAATGCATAAGTATGGAACGTTATGCCTTGAGATGGAGTCAGGATTCCAGGGACTTGAATAGTGAGTGAATTAAGGGTTTGGGCATTTGTAACTGGTGGTTCTGTTGATTAGTTATACCAGGGAGGGAGAGGGGTTACCTCGCCCCATCCTTGGGTGGGAATAAATGGCTGGAGTGATCTGTTTGCCCTTCAGTAACCAGATGCCTAAATCTCATAATGGGTGGCCATAAACAAATCACCTCCATGTCACTGCTCTAAGCCTGCAATTTTTACAGTAGTCCCTATGCAAGAGTAGGATAGTAGAAGCAAATAACATTTAAATAAGTATCAAGGGATGCTGGGTAATTCTCTCTCTCTTTCTCTTACACACACACACACACACACACACACACACACACACACACACACACACACACCTTCGCTTGTCACCACCAGGGTATCATTTCATGCATATCTACAGTATTTTTGATTGTCAACAGTCCTGTTTGTACAGTGACATGAACTACACACATACATCACCACTTGGAGACTAATCCGAACTATGTGTTATTCCTTTTTTTTTTTGTCTCTGCATCCTCACACATGTCACCACTTGGGCACTAATACTATACATTATTATTATTATTATTATTTTTATTTTATTTTTTGTCTTGCTACATCCTCACATGTCACCACTTGGGGACTAATACTAACTCCCAATTACTGTACATTGTCAGATTGTGGAGGACAGTGGCTCAGACAGCGAGGAGGAGGAACGGTCTGGGTCGGGGTCTGGCAGTGACTCAGACAATGACTCTGACACACAGCAGCAGAACCAGAGCAAGTCCACCGCCGCCAGTGAGTCAGGATCAGGCTCCGGCAGTGGAAGGTGAGAGGATACGAGTTATTTATTTATTTATTTATTTTTTTTTAATTTATTTATTTTTTTTTAATGGCTGTGTCTATCCATTTATCTGTCTGCATATCCTTCTATTTGATCTATATGTTATCACTCTCTATGTCTTTCTGTCTATTTCCATCTATTGATCTATATGGTATCACTCTCTATGTCTTTCTGTCTATCTGTCTATTTCCATCTATTGTTCTATATGGTATCTGTAGGTCTGTTTATCTGTCTGTATATCTATCTGTTGATCTGTATGTCCATGTCTGTCTATCTGTCTGTCTGTCTACCTGTCTATGTCAATATTGGACTTGGTGGGAGTTGACATTCGTATTGTTTTCATTTTAATTGTTAGCAAGTCCTGAATTTTCGTAGGAATGCCTAATTCTCTCTCTCTCTCTCTCTCTCTCTCACACACACACACACACACACACACACACACACACACACACACACACTAAATAAACCTGTTTATTTTTTTCAGTGGCTCTGGGTCTGGAAGTTCCTCAGACTCGTCAGACAACAATTCCGATTCTGATTCCGACAACAAGCAGTCTGGCTCGGACGATGATGATGACGATGGAGGGGACAAGGAGGACGGAGATGAGGATGATGATGATGATGACGACGACGATGGTAAGGGAGAGAACAGCAATGATGACGAAGGTGAAGATGAGGACGGGGATGAGCATGATTCCTCTCGCTCGTCAAACAGCAGTGAAGAAGGGAAGGGTGTGCACAATGGAAAGACCGACCTCAAAACAGTAAGTTGTGGTAGGGAGGGTAATGATGATGATGATATTGATTTTCCCCTGTTGACTCTTACTTGCCCTGGCATCTCAGTCATTCATTCTGAAGTGTAGCAGTAAGTTAACACTAAATTATGATACTAGTCACAAAGAAGTGCTGTGGTTGTGGCAGAGAGTTCAGTGATGGTGCTAATGATACTGGCTTTTCTCCTTTCACCCTAACTTGGCTTAAAATTGCCATCTCAGTTTTGAATACTAAAGTGCAACAATAGATTAACACAGAAATGTGATACCAGTCACAAAGAAGTGCTGTGGAAAAGATGTACAGCTGTTGCATTTGTGACATCCATTTTGCTGTGATGTTGCAGTGTTGGGAAGAAAATCCCGATGTTTATGGAATCCGTCGATCAGGGCGGGAGAGGAAGGAGCCGGAGCGTATGACCGTCGACCACCGGGGTATGAAAAAGAAGCCCCGACGCAGAAAGAGGTGGGCTTTGTGTGTTTGATTTGTTGTTGGAAGGACTGGAGGCAAGAGTAAAAGTAGTGGAAATAAGTTATCTGCGAGGACCATGTGGAGTTATGTGGAAAGACAGACGTGTGAGGAAGTGATGGAGCATTGTGGTGTTGATGTAGATTTGTTAGAAAGCATTAGGTGAAGTACCTTGAAGTGGTTTGGCCATGTGAGAGAATGGGGGGGTGAGAGATTGATTTGGAGAATGTATTTGAGTGAGTGGGATGGAAAGACAGGATGAGATGGAGGGGTGTGTGAGGTGGAGAAAGGTCAGCAAGAATGACAGAGGACAGGGTGATGAGGCAGTATGTTTGTGGCCACCCCATGTGGGATGAAGTACTCTAGCAACAGATATAGATAGATATTTCTCTTAGCTATGGTTATGATTCTACATTCTAGGTTTTCTGTGAAGCCTCTAAGCCCAAGGATTTTAGAATTGGGAGTTCGTATTGTAGTTGGAAATAAGTTAAAGCTTGATAATGATGGGTATGATATTAACTTTTCCTTATTCATTTTCCTTTGATGCAGTTCAAGTCAGTGGCACAGTTCTGAGGTTTCTGACAGTGAACATTCAGATTCAGACTCCCTGCCATTGTCCAGAAGTAGGAAGAAACCTCCATCATCAAAAAAATCTTCTTCGTCGTCGTCTAAAAAGAAATCCTCACATAAGAAGAGGAGAAGCAGCAGTGAGGGCAGTGACAGCGATGATGGTGGCAAGAGGTGAGGAGAGAGAGAGAGAGAGGAAAGATAGATGGACAGGTAGAGAGAGAGAAGGAGAATTTTATGCTTGTTGTTATGTGGTGACTTGCCATGCTATCAGTAATCTTGTATGATGTGGAAAGCTGATATAAAGTAAAAAATCATGGTGATTGTGGTGGTGGTGGTGGTTGAGCTACATGGAGGTTGAGAGTGAGGGGGAAGGGGATGGGGAGGATGGAGGAGATATTGTGGAGGTGAAGTGCTGGTGATGATGATTGATGATTTATCTGTACAGGCGTGGGTCAAGTCGTGGTGCAGGTCGCGAGGTCAGCTACAAGGAGGCGGAGAGTGAGGAGGAAGAGGAGGAGGATGAAGAGGACATGGTTGAAGTTGACTGGAACCAACAGCAACAACAGTCAGCGGAAGATGAAAACGCCCACACCATTGAAAAAATCCTTCACCACCGCATGGGCAAGAAGGGAGGTGAGTCATAGGAACTGGGTGGGGAAGAGGGAATGTGGCAAACAGATTTTTAGTGTATGTGGCTGAGCAGTAACTAGTCATTTCAGTAAGACCTAATGATCTTCCTGTGCACCAGTCAACTCTTTACTTATATATATCTCCCCCCAACCAATCCCAAACAGCTGTGGGCATGTAGATGTCTAACTTTTAAGTTTGAGAAAAATGACAACCCAAACAGTCTTTGAGCTGAATGATGGAACAAGTCTTGATGATAATGACAGCAGTGATATCAATGTTGTATAATCGTCTTTATGCTCATCTCTCTCCCCTGCTTCTCCCAAACAGCGGTGGGCATGCAGACTTATATATATGAGGTGGAGAAAAACGGTGACCCTAACAAGGACTTTGACCCTAATGACCCTGAGCAAGTAGAAATGCAGTATCTAGTCAAGTGGAAGGGATGGGCCCACCTGCACAACACGTGGGAGTCCGATGAATCCCTCAAAACACAAAAGGTATGATGATTATGTGGTATAGTCTTAGGTATGGCCTTGGTATTATTTATGGTGTCCTCAACACACAAGGTATGTGGTATTGTCTGGTATTTGTGGTCTCCTCAAGAGATAGGTATGATTGGTATTATGTGGTATTATTTTTATGTCTAGCAAGGAGGTAGACAGAAAGTTAGAAAAGAGTGTAAGAAAATGAATAGATAAAATGTTATAAGACTTGTTAGATGTTAACTTGGGAAACCATTTACTACTACACAAGTTAATAACCATGTAACCAGATAGATGCCTGATGGTTCAGTGGGTTAAGACTCCACCCAGACAACACCAGTAGGTGTTTATTTAGAGGGGTGGTTGGGGTATGCTGCAGAGATACAGGATTTATTACAGGAGCTTTCTGAAATACATAATAATTTATTCTCATGTATTAGGTTCCACTGGTGCAGATACAGGACTGGTAGTGTTCTGAAGTAGGGTGTTTTTGGCAGTTTGAAAAATTTTGAAATAGATTGTATACTTGTGACATTGTGGCATGTTTGTGGCCACCTCTTCCTGGATTAAGGCAACTATAGACAGATGGGTAGATGAATTATTAGATGATTGATTGATAGATGTAGGTAGATGAATTTATTAGAAAAGATTAGGAGAAATACACTGAGGTGGTTTGGACATGTGGAGAGGATGGAGAATGAAAGACTGACTAAGAGGGTGTATGTAGGTGAGGTGGAGGGGGGGAGAGGGAGGGGTAGACCGAGGATGAGGTGGAGGGATGGAGTTGAGAGGTATATGAGGGAGGGGGGGGTGAGTTGGGGGGAGGGGAGTCAAATGGTGGGTGACAGAGTGACTTGGAGGCGTTTTGTCTGCGGCCACCCTTTGCGGGATTAGGGCGTCGGGCTATAGATAGATAGATAGATAGATAGGTAGGTAGGTTCGGTGGTTAGGTGTTTGACTATAGATAGACGGATAGGTAGATTGATTGATAGATATGTAGGTAGGTAGAGAGATGAGTAGGTAGGTAAGATGGTTTATGGATTGGTAGGTAGGTAGACAGGTAGATTGAATAGTAGGTATATTAAGTGATTGACTTTATAAAACATTACTTCTTGAATGTTATGATCATCTACCCTTGATATTCTTGCTGTTGACTGTTCACCTTAACTTGGTCAAGAGTATTGTCCTTTTGCAGCCTATTTCTACAGCTCTGCATCCTTTCCCTAGCACTTCTTCATGACCAGCACCATATCCTAGTGTTAATCTCATGCTGCCGCTGTGTGTTCAAGGTAGATGGTAATTTTAGGCCAAGTTGAAGTGCCGAGGGTGTAGGTTTCGTCAGCTTCTGTGGGTACTTGTTGCCTCACTTTCTTCTGCCAGTGTTTTAATTATATATTATTTATTATTATTATTATTATTATTATTATATGCAGCATGTGTTAGGAGTGTAATGCTGTATGGTAGTTAAGACCTGGGCGGTAAAAGAGGGTATTCGCAGGCTCAAACATACAGAAATGACAATGATTAGGTAGATGTGCAGTGCGTCCCTGAGTGTGAGGCCTTGGGGGGCCAGATTTATGAGGGAAGAGTTGAGGGGTAGAATGGGACTGGAGTGTATTGGTGTTGTGATGAGGAGAGGTAGATTGAGATGGTCTGGGCATGTGGAGAGGATTGGGGATGATAATTGGGTGCAGAAAATGAGAACCGTTAATGTTAGGGATAGGGTTGCGAGAGGTAGACCGAAAAAGACCTAGGACGAGTCAACACATGCAAGCGTGTGGGAGCCTTCAAAAATGAAACTATTATTATTATTAAATGTTATACTGCTGCTACTACTACTACTACTACCACTACTATTGGGGTATTATTTCATAATTCATAAAAATTCCTAAGTAGTCTTCTTGGCTGGTATTTCACAGTTAAAGTTATCATCTTTCATATTTTAGAATTTAGACCTTAGAAATCCCCTTAACCCCGCCAGTACCGAGATGTCCTTTTAAAACTATATTCCAGCTTCTGTCAGACAAACGTATGAGTAAACAGCTTAGTGGAAGGAAACCAAGTGTTGTAATGGGCTTATAAATGTCTCGGTTCAGCTTTTACATTGAGTGCATTGTTTTCTAGTTTTGCATTGCTATTTTTGGATTATGTGAGAGAGGGGGCTGTAAGTTGGGGGTAGGGCAGCGAAATGGCAGGGAACCTGGTGGCATGGAGGCAATTTGTTTATGGCCACCCATTACAGGATTAAGGCATCTGGCAACAGATAGATAGAAAATAGAACTGTATTTATCGTAAGAAGGACATTTTCTTGGATGGGGGAGAGACTGTCGTAATAAAAACCCATTCGCTACCTCGGATCCTTTCCTAAATTATACAGTGATTCCCTGATTATCATGCCTAATTGGTACCACCCAAAGTGATAATGAAAACACAGCACCTTTGGGATTTATCGTAATTAGTACCTGGCACCCCACTTGTAATCCCAAGTGTTCCCTTTTACAGTAATGTATACCCACTATTAAGAGAGGCGGTGACTCCCAGTTGATGTTAGAGTGAATGGAGAAAGACTGGAATTGGTGAGAGAGTTCAGATACCTGGGTACAGCGAGAGAAAAGAGAGGAATTGTGTAAAGGAAGTGGAATGTACCGTAGAGTGACACAAAGAAGGAAGGTAGCTGGTGCCATTAAGGCCTTGATAAGAAACAGAGGCTTGAAAGTTGCAGCTGCACGAGGCTTACATGAGGGAGTGTTAATGCCAACTTTAACATATGGATGTGAGACTATGGTGTGACATGAATATGAAAAGTCAGAAGTAAGAACAGGGGAGATGGGATTGCTGAGGAATGTATGTGGAGTACAGAGGGTGGATAGCATATGAAGTAATGTGATTCGCGAAAGATGTGGAGTGAGGAAGTCTGTGGACACCAGAATCAAAGAGAGTGTACTGAGATGGTATGGTCATATGGAGAGAATGGATAACAATAGAGTGGTGAAAAAGGTATATCTGAGCGAATTTGAAGGAAGGAGGAGGCGAGGTAGACCAAGGAGAAGGTGGAGAGATAAGGTGGATGAGTGTGTGAGGAAGAGAGGTTTGGGAGTTCGTGAGGCTAGGGAAGTGACAAGACATTGAGCTGGCTGGATGAATTTTGTGCGGAGAAGCACATAACCAAGGATTTGGCACTCCTTTTTAACGTGACAGCATTCAGATTGACTCTGTCTCTGTGAAGCTACAGTACGTGGTGAAACCTCTTGGCATATCAGATTGAGCCAGGATTCTGTAAGCTTGAATGTTGAGTGAATGGAAGCATGGTCCACTGAATTGGGCAAACTCTGGCCATCTGGACGTTGCTACTCCTCACCTCACCCTAGGGTGGGAAAGGAGGTCCGGATATTGATGAATGATGATATACCCACTAAATGCATGTAGTACATACTGTTATTTTATGTATCAGAAACACACACAGACATAGGCTAATATAAAATAATGAAAAGGGCACAGTATGGAAGAAAAATGTAGCATATAGAGACCTGAGATGAGCTTTGAGGGTAAGGGGTGGAGAGTTAGTAATCTCCACCACATGGGATTACCTCCTCGAGTAGGACCTCATCTTTGAATCCGTCAGAGCTGTCAGAAACCACAGATACTGTACCATCAGTGTTGGCAGAAACCAACTCAGGTGTGTGATAACAAGATTTTAGCAAGAAATGTGCGATAACGAAAAGCGCCATGACCAAGTGTGTGATAACCAACTAATCACTGTAGTAAGACAAGAGATGGGGAAAAACAAACACAAAATACCGAATTTGATTGATGGGTTAAACGTCTTCACTGTAAGGGGTCAGAATCAATTTGTCTGATTAAAGGACGTCAGTACTGTTGGGGTTAATTAGGATTTGCTAAGTGAAACATCATTATGACTTCGTTTTGTATAAGTTGTAGATTCGATGTAGGTAAATCTGTTTCGTTTCCTCTCCTCTTGGTTCCTGGTAGAGGCATGACATTGGTTGCTCATTATTATTTGTGTGTTATTGTCTGTGTCCATTGCCTTCCTCCCCTGCACATTCTCAAACTTTTAAAAATCTGTGTCATTAATTCAAGCTTTTCTCCAGTGCCCTTTTGTCTTCTGCAGTCTCCTATGTCTTACCTAGCCATTCAGCCATCCTTTATTATTCTCTTTTGTCCTTTGCTATACATTATTCATTTAAGGAAATATCTGGATCAGCCACATGATGCCAAGGAGTGCTGGCAGAAATGGTGAATGGATGCTGGGAGTGTGGAATAGCACCCATGTATTTAATTTAGATGTATATTAGTTACTGTAGTTTTTGGTTTCATTGCTGTCAGTGAAGTGTTAGAGCAAATATTTATGTATTTGGTTTTTAGAATTATTATGAAGGACTTAGGCCCAGAGTGCAATACCAAAGTGTGGCTGTCTTCTAAAAGCCAGAAATAATGATAAACTGTTGGCTGACTTGATGTCCTGGTATTGCATCAACCAGTCAGCAGAGAGAAAAAATCATGGTGCAGATATCTTACTTATGAATATGGTATAGCATCTTAGCCTACCTACTTACTGTACTTATCCCTGGCCTCATTAGCTGATCCCATATGACCAGTGCCTTGGCTTAACACTCAGTCATGTGTGTTTATGGTGTTAACAGGTAGAATCATGTTTACTGTGTTTCATCTCATAGCCAGGCTCATCCCTTGCTTAGTCTAACTCACCCAGCTTGCCAGTTCACTCTTAATAGTTCCTCTGTCCCTCAAGTTTATAACCTACGGGAGTTGCCCATCCCCTGGCTTTACATGCACCACACGCCCATCCCTGAGTTGCCTATCCCTTGGCTTTACATGCTCCTCAAGCCAGGGATTTCAGTATTTTCTAGTCCCTTTATTCTTCCTGCTGCACATTCCCCTCTGCATTGCCCTGCCTTTCCATCCACTTCACCCACACATTCCCCTCAGCATTGCCCTGCCTTTACATCAACCACACATTCCCCTCAGCATTGCCCTTCGTCTCCATCCACGTCACCCAGATATTCCCCTCAGCATTGCCCTGCCTTACCATCCACTCCATCATTATCATAGTTAACACCAGCCAGATACAGCTGTCTTAAACACAACTTATACCGGTATATATTTTTATGTGTTGTGAAGTAGTATTTGCAAATGGTCATTCTGTATAATTGGCTCTTATATCAGTTCTCTCCATGTGTTGTGAAATACCATATGTGAACTTTGGATGAAAGATTGAATTTTTGTCAGCTCTTAATCTTTGCACCAGTACTGTTACATGCCCCACAGGATTCTATATAATGATAGTGATAAAGACATGGAACCTTAATAAATATGATAAAGACTACTGCACCCTTCATGTTGTGCAGTAGTTTGTGAATTGATTTAGTACAGTACTGTGATAAAGATGGTACAAATGCTGTGATTATTTTGTTGATTTCTGGTTTTTAACTTACATCCTGTCAGGTAAAATTCTTCAAAAAATTCTCTTTAACTATAACCATGGCAGTGATGTTGATGGTTGTAAATATATGTGTAATGTTGTTCCATAGAGGATTGATTTTTACACAACACTCCATGACAGTTTTATTGGTATGGACAACTTTAGCAGTGTTGTTCCGTTTGTCTACCATTACTGTATACTTTGTCATTGTTTCATGCCTTCCTATCATTGCTGTATTCTCTTCCACCATTATAGTTTACTCCCATATTCTCCCATCAATGCTATATACTCCTACCAGGGCTGTTTGCTGTCCCGTATACTTCTGTCATCACTATTTACTCTCCAGTATATTCCTGTCATTGCTGTATACTATCCCATATATTCCTGTCATTGCTGTAGACTCTCTTACATGTCCGTACCATTGTTGTAGACTCTCCTATATACTCCTGCCATTGCTGTAGACTCCCCTGTATACTCCTATCATTGCTGTATGCTCTCCTGTAAGCTCCCACCACAGCTATTTACTCTTGCATAAGCTCCCACCATTGCAGTTCCCCTCCCACCATTGCAGTTCCCCTCCCACCATTGCAGTTCCCCTTCCATCATTGCTGTTCCCCTCCCACCATTGCAGTTCCTCTCCCATCATTGCTGTTTCCTCTCCCATCATTGCTGTTTCCTCTCCCATCATTGCTGTTTCCTCTCCTATCATGATTAATTCTCCCATCATGGTATAATATATGTGAAGTGTGGGGGGTACCATAGTGCCCTACAGAACAGCACCATCTCAGCGCCACACCATCCGCTGATGTGTATTAGGCTGTTGATTGGGGGCTCAGCGTGGTGGGGACAACTCACCAGCAAGCACCTCAAGCCTCCTTTTGCGGTAACTGTATCACGTCCAATGCACACCTAGACTTATGTTTGGCTGGGAAGACTCGGGTACATTGGGCTTGGATGACTCGGCTTGTATTCTCATAGTGGAAAAGGGCTCCCTAACACCACTTCCCTAGTGATTTATTTTTGGATAGGGCCGGTTAATATCCTTTTGTGCATTATATATGGAGAGGGATTCCCTAACACCTCTTCCTTTGCAGTTTATATGTGGATAGGGCTGGTTAATTTCCTTTCATAGGTTATGAAGAGAGGCTCCCTGACACCTCTTCCTTAGTGTTTTATCTATGGGCAGGGCTAGCTAACAGCCTGCTGGGTATTATTTATGAAGCGTATGGCGATATTAGAAGGATTTATGTAACAGAGGAGGACAGAAGGGTGTAATATCCAAAATAAATTGCTTTAGAAAAGGTGCTAGGGAGCCTCCTCAACTGACGAGAGTACAAGCCTCCATTACAGCTGTTCCCTGACAGTTTGTTTCTGCATATTACACACTGATGGATGCTGGAAAGGGATGTTTGTACAACCACACAGTTATGCTACCCTCTCGTACAAAACATACCTCCCTCAGCTCCCTATCTCCCTAAAGGGGGATGGTGGACTGCAAGTAAAGAGCAACATTAGCCTGGAGTCTACAGTTTTCATCCTTTCCTGTTGCACAGCACTTTAGCTGAAGTGCTGTGCAACAGTTGCATAATGTTTTACTACTGCCGCTCACAGCAAAGTTACTGTGCATTGTAGAGAGCTCAATTTGGTCTCGTTTTGAAGCTTTGTAATTGTACTTTATCATACTGTGTTCAAAAAAGCAATGTATGGAAATAAAATGCAAAAAAAAAAGCGAGTAGAATTTAGCTGACTTGCACAAATTTTACACTTTAAAAAAATTCTTACCAGAAGAAAACTATTCAAATTAGAAAGTTTTTTGCTCCATAATGTAGCTGGATAAATTTCCTGTCCAATGATGTTTAATTTATTTTATTTTGAGCAATAATACTGTAGAAAAATGAAAATGAACAGGAAGATGTTCGGATGACAGCCAAAGGTGTCATCTGAATGTCTGAGCCTCATAAGCCGATGACGGCCAAAGCCATCATTGGTACACGAAAGGGTTAATATCAGCATGGTTATTGGATATGCGATACAGTGTGCCATATGCAGAAATAAATCATCAAGGAAGAGTTGCTCAGGAATTTCCATAGCCCATGAGAATACAACCCTAATTTTTTGATGGAGGGGAGGGGAGGGGTAAGCTACCCATACCTGGGGTTGTGGCAGAGACACAAGTTGTTTATAAATCAACAGTACTTGTCGAGTCTCACTTATGTGCCTCTCTTAGGACCTTCTGGTGGACAGTAAGGCTGTAACATGTCTTCCACAGCGGCCTGTTGGGCATGCCACACCTTAACATTATGTGTCTGTTTACCCATCACCATTACTTGGTGTTTATAGCATTTTAACATTGACGTATTTTGCATCAGTAGCCTACAAAACTGTGTTAAGGTGCAGCATGCAACTCAATTGTGTACTGTGCAACTGAATATCCTCCTGTATGTTATTGTTTTGATGCTGACTTTGCCTCAGTAACATACACAAGGATGTTAAGGCACAAAGTACAGAATAAAGTAGCTAAGGAAGAGATGTTATAAAATCTTCAAAACCACTTAGAGTGCAGTCCTATGGCGTATATATTGTCAGCTTTTAGCAGTCCAGTGCATCTCAGGCTTTTTATATATTTGCTTTAAGGATGCCATTTATGTCAGATTAATTCCTTGAATCCCATTGATGTCCCTCATAACTTCTTCCTGCTTCTAAGATGATTTTTATTCAACTTAGGAAAGATGTTTGAAGTGAAGGGGTTGTTGTTACTACATCTGACCCCTCCAGTTCGTGAAGTCTGTCTCATGCTGAATAAAATTGGAATATAGGAAGAAGGAAATGAAAATACAGTAATAGACATCACAGGGAAAGAGTTTAAATGTATCATGGTCACCAATGCATATGGGAATGTCACCTGTCAAGAATTTATATAGATGGGAATATCTTGAGGTATTCACTGTCCTGGTATTTGTTATGTGAAGTCCATACTACGTGTTCATTTCCCTTTGTGTTATTAACTGGAATTTTGGTTCATGCAGACACTGAGAGAGTTTTGAGAGGTGCCCTGTTCAGTGGCGGTTTGAATTTACAAGAACGAATATGAACAAGTGAAGAGAATGAACACAAATTTTAGAAATATGTTGACATGGAATTTGCTGCCATGTTAGATTTGTGATTATTCTTCAGTAGTTTTATTAAATTATCACATCATATCTATTAACAATCTGATTATTCTAAACCGGCAGAATTTTAATTATTCTAAACTGACTGAATTAGAGTTATGTGTTCAAGTAGCATATATGTACTGGTTCAGGGCACCCATTTCTCACTATGCTTTAATAATATGAATGAAAAATGTCACTTGAGCTTTGTACTAAGTCACCAGCATTGCTTCTAGTGTTGCTTCCCTTTATATCAGACTCGTATACTGAAGAGTCTTTTGGAGCCGGTTGTAAGTGGCACGGGAGGCGAGCACCTTGTCCTTAGAGATTTATTCTGCATTTTACACCCTAACATTCTCTGATGCAGTAGAGGGATGCCTTCATGTGGTGGCACTGATATAACTGGGTGGTGAAGCTGCCCAGTAATACAAATGTTCTTCTGGTTCCTCCCTATTGCCTAAAAGATGATTGGTGAACTGTAGGAAAAGGAAATCTTCAGCCTGCAGTCCACAGAGTTCACATTCAATTGAACCTAGGGCTGCTACTACTACTACTACTATACTACTACTACTACTACTACTAATACTGCTACTACTACTACTACTACTACTACTTTCCTTTTGTGTGTCCTTTATATAGTTTTAATATTGGCATACTTTACCTCAGTAGCACAAGAGGATAATGAGGTGCAATGTGCAGAATGAATCACTAAGGAACAGGTGCTTGGAAATCTAGAAAGCCACTTAGAGTCCTGTGCTCTGTCTTGTGGGTCTTGCTTGACTTCCCATGCGATGTTAACCTCATAACTGAACCACCATTGGCATCTGAAAATGATAAGCATTGGAATTTAAATCTGGCCTGTTGATGTAACTAAGGGAATTTTCCAGTAAACGATACTCTCCCTTATCAGAAAGTATGTACCCCAAAACACCAAAGTATATTAAAAAAACACGTAACATTTTGGTTTACCACATTGGAAGTTGTAAAACATTTTGGGTCATTGAAGATGGGGTTCACATCGAGTATTTTCCTCCCTGCTGATGTTCCGTCCTGTGTAACCCATCCCGTTAAGAGTGCAGCACGTCTCTCACTTGAAGTTATACACCATACATACAGTTTGACACTGGCATAGTCATCAAGAGTGGAGCACGTCTCTCACTTGAAGTTATACGCCATACACACAGTTTGACACTGGCATAGTCATCAAGAGTGGAGCACATCTCTCACTTGAAGTTATACGCCATACACACAGTTTGACACTGGCATAGTCATCAAGAGTGCAGCACGTCTCCCACTTGAAGTTGTATACCTGCATTTATACATCATACACAAAGTTTGACACACTGACATAATAATCAAGAGTTCAGCACTTGTGTAATTAGCAGTCATAAACCATACACACTGATTAACACTGACATAGCCTTGGGACAACAGAGAGCTTCACTTATAAAGCCTCATACAAGAACTGTTAACTAACATTGCCAAAGAAACAGTTTAAAAAAGCTAAAATAAATCTTGAAAGGAATCTTGTTTGTGAGATTTTCAGCTAGCACCACCGAAGTAGCATATACAAACTGAATGGCTTTGTAAGGAAATTCTTCTCATAGAAATGAATAGGGAGGCTGCCAGAGATCGAGCAGCATGGAGGTCCACCATTAGGGTGACCAAGGCTGACACATAGAAACCTGTTGGAGTCTTTTTATTGAAGATAAATTATATGAACTGATTTGCTGTAAGGACAGTGTAACAAGAATAAATGTGCTGTATCTTGATGGCTCAAATTTTCATGCATTTGCAGCATATTTCACACAGATCAGTGGCAGAAAATGATAATACTATGGCTACATCCTATCCATAGCACTTCTTCATGACTAGCATCATATTCTAGTATTAATCTGTTATCACTCACTGTTCAATATGGAGAGATGATATTTTAGGCCAAGGTAAAGTAAAAAAGAGTGTAGTCATAACCAGTTTCATTTTTGACATCAGTAGAGGAGGAGAGAGAGAGAGAGAGAGAGAGCGTAAAGTGTTTGTTTGGCAATGTTATGGGTTGAGTTTTTATCACGTTTGCAGCGAGTGATGACCAAACGCCATTAGTAAACACAACTAATCGCATAAATGACTGGCATTAATGCTACGTTACAACAGCTTAGTTGTAAGATTCGGATGGTATTGGAGTATAAATGAAATTATAGATAATGTGGTAAACACTAGATATAATTAAACAGTAATGGTAAAACAGTGTAGGTGAAGTGCTAAAAGGCCAATTGTAAACCATTTATATTCAGTTAGTAAATACACATTAATTACTGTACAAGACAGGAATGAGATCTGGTTCTGTGAAAACCAAGACTTTCCCTTAATAGACATCAGTTAAAGTTAAACATGTGGACAGACACTATGAGGCGATTAGCTGTGGTGCTCATATCCATTATTTAGGCCTTTGAACCTGTGGCGTTATCTTGGGACATTTGCCACTTCATCATTCAGCTTACCACAACTATGTCCATTAGGGGTTACTTTAGGACCTTCACCAAGGGTGTGTGGATGCTTGAGTTGACTGGCATCATCTGCACTCACCAGGATCACACCCAGGCACTAAGAGACCACTGCAAGCCATGTTAAAATGGGTCACACTATCACGATTTGTAAACACACACACACACACACACACACACACACACACACACACACACACACACACACACACACACACACACTACTATAAATTACTGTAGTACTTCAAAAATTGCTCAAAAATTCCATAGTCATATTTCCACAAATTTCTCTGTGATTCTGTGTGTATATAGCACTAAAAGAAAAGGAAGAATCTGATAATTGAAGGCCATTATAAGAATTGGAACTGGCATCATATTGTATCCCATTATAAAAAACCTTTGAACCTTCTTCATCAAGGTCACAGACATTACATCATCATTTCTAAGACTTTAAGTATAGCATGACTCTGCTCATGAAGATAGTGATACTCAAATCCATGTTACTCAGATTTCAGTCTGTCAAAATTCTCTCTCCTTTCTATCCCTGGCTTCCATCATTGCTGCCACTGTCACCCAAACACCTTCACACGTTATAGATTTCCAGTCACTTGTTTTGCTTCCCAGTAGACCAGCTGGCAAACGCATGCAACATCAGCTTGGCTTCACTTTATATTTGTCATTAGCCTAGCAAGCATGATGGAAGGTTGGCGTTATCTGGCCATGTTTGCGCCATATAATCTCTCTCACTGCTTGCACGTAATTGCTTTTTAGTTTTGCTTGCTCTTATAGTTGCGTATCCTTTGCAGATGCTAAATTTCAGCATGGATGGTGTTTTTTTTTTTTTTATACCATTTACAAAGCTGGGTGGTAACCATATATCCAAACCATATGTGCTCCCTATGTGTCAACAAGTGGGTTGGTGGAGGGTTAGTGCCCCTCCCTGTAAAACAAATAACTCAAAGTCAAACGGTCACCCCTTACGGGATTATGGCGTCTGGCAATAGATAGATAGATTTTTCTAATGATTATGTTTCAGTTTATTCTTGCTTCATCCAGGCAACTTTATTCAGCTTATGAAAGACCTCTTGTAGTGAAGGGGTTGCTGAAGTGTACGAGGGGTTACTCAAGTGTAGACGCCATCATGTGTTGGCACTGATATAACTTCACTAACTAATTATGCAAGCCTCCCACACTCCCTCCCTGTCCAACTAAAGGAGGATGGTGGAGAATGGCAGCTTCAGCCTTCAGTGCGATGGGTTCATAAGCAGATGAACCAGGGTCTGACAGCAGCATCAGTAACAGCAACAGCAATTTCTGCAACACCAGTGACAACAACAACAAGAGGTCTTTACATAACTGAATAAAATGGTCTGGTGGCTGGAAGAATAAATGTAAAAAAAAGTGATTTATTTTTACAGTTAAATATAATCATAATTACTGGTGAATTTGGCCAGCATTGGTATATACTGTATTGGCTTTATAAATGCTAAAAAATGTTGGAAAATTGAACTGTTAGTATTATTTGTCACTGGAATAATCTAGGATGTACACTAATTTAAGGGAGTGTCAGATTAGACCTACTTTATAAGCTAAATACATAGTTAATAATAAGATTTAAAAATATACTAATCAGAATATTACTTAAGATATTCCCTAAGAGTTACCGAGCTATAATTTAAGATGTATTAAGACTTATTAAGATTTACTGGGTATGCTAAGATATCCCCCACTGATTTCTTGTGTGCTTTGTTGATATCCGTAAATAACATATTTTTGACCCATTCAAGCTGATGATGTGTTTTGAATATATTACTGCTGTCCATTTCATAACAGTTCAGCTTTAAAGACCTGTCTGATTATTATTTATATAATATTTTTTGCAAGGAAGAAGGACCCTCCCCCCTGCCCTTTTATTTATTTTTTCTTTTCTCTAAGGAAGGACCTCCCTCCCCCCTTCCCTTTTTTAATGCAAGGAAGAAGGAACCAAAGGCCATAAGCACATAAGATTGTTCCCTCCAAGAACAAATATATTCTTCCTCTACCCCTTTACTACAATGTCCCCCTAGAGCTGAATAAGTGTCTGGTTTTAGACTGGTTGGGTGGATATGTTAGGTGGGAGAGAGACTCAGGTTAGAGCTTGAATTCCTTATTCTCTCTAACATTTTGAGCTACACAGAACCCATCTATAGAGAGAGAGTGAGAGAGGTTGGATTCTTTATTTTCTTCTAACATTTTGGGCTAAACAGAACCCATCGTCAAAGAGTTCGGACAATAAATGACAGAGCAGAGACATTTATACCTCTGGAAATTCCCTCCCCCTTCTCGTCTCTATCACTTCTTGTTCAGACTTTCTGGAGATGGGTTCTGTGTAGAGAGAGTGAGTTCAAGCTCTGACATGTCTCTCTCCCATCCAACACTTCCGCTTTTCACAATGGATCACCTGCCTAGCTTAATTAAAATGGAAGCAACATCGTTAGATTGTTGGGTTTAATGTGACCATGATCCATTGCATTTAAAGCACTTGTGACTGAAGTGGTTAATGTGCCAAATCCAAGTTTTGAAATGATGTTATAGTCTGTGGACTTAATTTTGTTGTGACTCCATAGCTGTTGTTGTTAAATGTGGTAGAGCACTGGCTGTCAACTGAATGGGAGGAATTTGACTTATAGAATGACAGTTCCTTAGTCCTCCAAACAGGGAATGCAGATATTAAAATTTCTATCATCACAAGTAAGTTATAATTTTGTTGCAGCTCTGGTATTGCCATTGATTTTTTATTTTTATTGTGGGTAATGAAAATTGGGTGGTTAGTTGTGGAGTTACAGCAGAACTACAGACGACAGTTTGTAGCATTGGATTTGGCAGAAAATATCACTTTAGTGTGGGCTGTCATATATGCATCCTTGCCTCAGCTGCCTGTGTTACTGCCCTCCACTCGTACCATCTGTCACTGACCTTACTACAGTACCTGTTATCTGGTTAGCTGCATCCCTCCATTTTAACCATGCGTTAGAATGGTTCTGAGAGTTAAGGACACAAGTCTAACATTAAGGTTATAGCTATTACTATAACTATAATTAAATTGATATTGTAATTATAGTTACAGCACTAATTTAAGTCAAATTCATTACTCTTTAACTCAGTACCTTTGTATGAACATTGATCTGATGTATAATAAGTTACTGCTCCAGAAACGTTAATCTGTTAACCTCATTCAGTATTTGAAGTGTTTACGTCTTTTATGTAACAAGTGCTACCAAGAGGTCATTATTACTTGGCCTTACCATAATTAGCCCATGGGAGTACAGGTAATTACATTTAGGGGTAAGGGGGATAATTACCTCAGGGAATTATTGACCCATTGTTCCCAGTGGACAAGTATCACCATCATTAAGTGTGGTAATCACTCTCATGGGCTAATTACCCACAGAGGTAATCCTCCTCTTCCCAGAGGTAACCATGGTGGTGCTTGTTACATCCTGGTAGTAAACACGTCATATTTGTTGTTCACTATACCAGTACCCAATTTACTAACTTAAATGAGTCACAGAAGTGCCAGTAAAAGCTTGCCCTCCCTGTGCCCCTCCCTGGTGGTTGTTAAGTTGCCCCTGTAAGGCAGCACTACTAAGGTGCCAGTCAGTAAGTAAGTTTGTGTGCATTGGACGTGGTGTATTAACCGGTGGCTTCCCCTCCTGTTGCGGACCAGTACAATGCGTTTCAGGTGAAGGGACTCAAGAAGGTGGAGAACTACCTGAGGAAGGAGGAGGACCTGAACCTGTGGCGCCAGCAGGCATCACCGGAAGAGGTGGAGTACATGGAGATACAGTCCGAGCTGGAGAAGGAGCTTTACCAGTCACATATCAGGTGAGCAGCAACCCTTAGCTCTTTACACTTGGACATAGGCCTGGAATTTAATTCATATAGGCAGGTGTTCTGAAAGGGGTGCATTGATACCCCAGCCAAAAAGGAGGTATGATGGTGATGATGATGATGTGGTGCTGGTGGTGATGATGATGATGATGATGTGGTGATGGTGATATTGTTGATAGTGATGACGGTGATTGATGAAATATCCAGTGCCAGACTAAAGTATAATATTTGGTACAGAGTAGGTATCTTGTGTGAGGTGTAGAGGGGGAAGGATCAGATGTTAGCAGTTTTGTTTTTATATACAGCGTAGTTCCAGTCTGTTACTCCCTTTTTTTATTCATTTGTTTCTGCGTCACCAGAGCGGAACGTGTTTTTGCCGAGGCGGAGGAGAACGACAACCAGTATTACTATGTGAAGTGGGAGAACCTGCCTTATTCTGAGGCCACGTGGGAGCTGGTTGACCTCATCGATATTAGATTCCCTGACAAGGTTAGTTACACGCCCCCCTCCTTGTGTTGGACGGCCACACCATTTAAACATGAATTACAAGGGTGTGAATGAGGTGGAGGGGAGGGGGAAGAGGGAAAAACTGAGGATGGGATGGAGTGGGGAGGTGAAATATATGAGAGAGGGGGGTGTAAGTTGGGTGGAGGGCAGGGAAGTTGGGGGGAGAGACTGAGAATGAGATGGAGGGATGGAGTGGAGAGGTATATGAGAGAGGGGGGTTTGTATATTGTGGGGAGGGCAGTGAAATGGCAGGGGACAGGGGGACATGGAAGCAGTTTATTTGTGACCACTGCTTACGGGATTGGGGTGTGTGGCCATAGAGAGATAGAGAGACAGACAACTCTTCAGCCATCGGCAATGCCCTCATTTGTTCCATCAGATTGCAGTAGTAAGGTGTTAACTCCTGTGATGTACTGGATTATTGATGATAGGTGACAATGGTGCTATACCCCATGTACACTAACTTGGCCCAAAATTGCCATCTTTCCATCTTGAATGCTGAGAATAACACTATATTAACACTAGAATATGGTGTTATTCAGGAAGTGCTGTGCAAAGTATAGTGATCCATAACATTCTCTTTCTGCCACTGAACTCCATGAAGTAAGCTTCTAAAGGATGAAAATCTGGGCCAAGTTAGAGTAAAACGAGTATAATGATTAGTTTTCTTTTGTGTTTGGGTCACTTGTTGAGGGTATGCAAATTAATGTTTATGTTTTCAGGTTGAATCGTATAAGGAGCGTCTAAAATCATCGTGTACCCCCAAACAATGTCCAGCACTCAAACACAGACCAAAGTTTTCACCATTGAAGGTTCAGCCGGATTACCTTGGGGGAGACAATCAGGTAAGTACTGAAGGTCATATGCTAGAGTTTTGCTGTAATTATAGATAGATATATGCATGTATGTATAAAATGTCATCATATTGTAGGTTTTGACTGGTGAAAGTATAACTCCATATAATACAGTTAACATATATTTTTCTGTACAGGACCTACAGTTAAGAGATTACCAGATGGAAGGAGTGAACTGGCTGGTGCATGCCTGGTGTAAACACAACTCTGCCATCCTTGCTGATGAGATGGGTCTAGGTAGGTTGCCAGAGTGTCTTCTAAATTGAGTGTTTATTGGAGGACCAAAATAATGGGACCCTTCAGTATTTTTACTCATATTCTATTTTATATTAGTCCATTTTGTCAAGCATGCTCGTGATTATTTTTCCCACTCGTGATTTATCTGTTTTCTTGCTTTCTGGACCCTGCTTCACTTCACTTATTGGTGGGAAAAGAAAGGCAGAGTGGTAATGATGATGATGATGTCTAACAAAGTCCTCTAAATTTCATGGAGTAGTAAAATGGCATAGTGGTCATTATTATTAGATGTAAACACCCTTGTTTTATGACATGGTTTCTGTGCCATGTCATTTAAATCAAAATCACAATAGATCCTTGATTTTACGTACCCTGATAGACCAGATGTTGGATTTAATGGCTGCTGTGAAGCCACTGGACTTATGTCAGCTGTAACGAACAGTGTCTGTTAAATGAGGTGCAGTGGCTTGCAATACATGTGTTTCCCACCATTTTTATTCCAACAGGGATATTAAAGAAACTGCAAAGAGCAAAATTATGGGTGTGTGAGCTGGGGGGAGGGCAACGAAATGGAGTTGGACAGCGCAACATGGAGGCAATTTGTGGCCACCCCTTATGGGATTAAGATGTCTGGCAATAGATAGATAGACCCAGTGACTAAAATCATCTTTCTCTTCTAAACTTGATCATTTTCACATCTATCGAACCTCGGGGGTGCGGTATGGTTTTGAGTGGATGTACATTTCTCCTTGCCAGGTAAAACCATCCAGACGATAGCCTTCCTCAGCTACCTGTTCCACAACCACCACATGTACGGTCCCTTCCTGCTGGTTCTACCCCTCTCCACCCTCAATGCCTGGCAGCGCGAATTTCACCAGTGGGCGCCAGACATCAATGTTATTGTTTACATAGGCGACCGAGACTCCAGGAGAATTGTGAGTACCGGAAGCATGTGGTGCCTGGTGGTTTAGTTGGTTTAGGTGCTTCAGTTAGATGTGGTTCATATGGGTTTCTCTCTCTCTCTCTTTTTCTTTCTCTTTCTCTCCACAAGGAAGAAGGAACCAAAGGCTACGGTTGGTTGGGGTTTATTGCCAACATAACTGACAGACACCGATGCTTTTGAGATTATGGATGATGATTGTGATGTGAAGTGCATCAGTGTGGAAGGTAATGTTTATGAGGTGAGTTAGGATTCCAGGGGCTTGATTGGTGAATGAATCAGTGGGTGGCTCTTTTTCATTGGGTGTATTGGTGATTTGTGCTTCCATTGTTGAGTGTGTGTGTGCATGTGTGTTCCCTACCTCACCCCTTCCTTGTGTAGGCTGAGTAGGTCAGGATGATGATGGTGATGATGTTCAGGAGGAGGAGGAATGATGATGATGAGGGGGAGGAGGAGGATTGATGATGGTGATGACAACGGCGATTATTATTATTTTTCCAGGTTCGGGAATACGAGTGGACCAACACCAACAAGCGTATTAAATTCAACGCAGTGCTGACAACGTATGAAATCCTTCTGAGGGACAAGGATGAGCTGCGTGACACCTGCAACTGGGCCTGCATGGTGGTGGACGAGGCTCATAGGTACAGCATCTACCTGTCTATATTTATCTCTCTCTCTATAGCCAGATGCTTCAATCCTATAAGGGGTGGCCGTAGAAATTGCTTCCATGTTGACCTATCCCCTGCCATTTCACTTCCCTCTCCCCCAACTTACACCCCTCCCTCTCTCATGTACCTCTCTGCTCCATCAAATTACTACTATCTATATACAGGTATTTATCTATCTTGTGAAATTTAGCCATGTATGTTTTAAGGAAGTTCAAATCATCAGACTACTTCTTTACTGTATATAAATGGCCTAGATTGATTAACACCAGTGCCACCTGTTTGCTATATCTTGTAATGCCATCTGTTAAGTAGTAATCAGAAGAAGAATAAGCAGTAAGAAGTGTATGTAGTATTTTGTGCTTAACCATATTAACTTTGTGTTTCCATAGACTGAAGAATGAGGAGTCGCAGTTGTACCAGGCCCTGAAGGACTTCCGCACCAACCACCGCCTTCTGATCACCGGCACGCCACTACAGAACTCCCTCAAGGAACTCTGGGCGTTGCTACACTTCATCATGCCTGAGAAATTTGATGACTGGGAGTATTTTGAGCAACAGCACGATGGAGACAACATGAAGAAAGGCATCCACCGGCTCCACCGCCAACTTGAGCCGTTCCTGCTCCGCCGTGTGAAGAAGGACGTGGAGAAGTCCCTGCCGTCAAAAGTGGAGCAAATCCTGAGGGTGGATATGATGACACAGCAGAAGCAGTTCTATAAGTGGATCCTCACCAAAAACTACGAGATGTTGAAAAAAGGTGAGACACATGTAATATTATTTTTGGTAGGTAAATGGGTGTCATGCTGGTGGGTCATAATGGGACCTTAGGGATAAGGACTGAATAGGGAGGCTGCCAGAGATTGAGCAGCATGGAGAGCCACCATTAGGTGACCAAGGCTGATGCGTGCAAGTTTGTTGGAGTCATTATAAACAAAGTGGTGGATATAACTGATGGGTGTATGAGAAAGTGAGGAACAGAAGTTGATGAAACTTGATGGAGTTTGTAGAAAAAGAGGGATATAATGATGCAACAGAAGCAGTGATATAAGTGGGTTATCACCAAGAGCTGTGTGGTGTTGAATAAAAGTTAGCCACTTCTTATATTGCCTTTCTTAATCATTAATTGATGCAGTCATTGTTCTGGCAAATAGGTAGATTAGTGAACAGGTAGTAGTAAAGGGGAACTACTCTCCTTCCCTTCCTTCATCATTTTACATGTACAGTATTTCACACTCCCATCCCTTTCAGGCAGTCGAGGTCCCACATCCAGTTTTGTGAACATAGTGATGGAGTTGAAGAAATGCTGCAACCACAGCTTCCTTACCAAGCCGCCTGAGGATGTGCCACCCACAGAGATGCTGCAGGTAAGGCTAGATCCAATGCTGCCTTTAGTATCCTGTAGTTCTGCAGGCATGATACAGGATGCTATGTAGTCTGTAGGTGCTGTATGTGTCTGAGAAATTTGCCTTTATTTGCATCTGGTGAACTTCTGGGGCATGACATTGTTTGTTTGAGTGTATATATAGCTTACTGCTCTCAGGATCCAACTGTACCCCATTTGTAGCCAGAAAAAAAAAGTGATGAGGATGATACCTTATTGCAGTGGATGATGATGATGTTTTATTGTTGTTAATGGTGATAAATATGATGATTATGATGAGTATAATGATGGTAATGGTGATAATGACAGTGATAATAATGATGATAAATACAAAATCTCTCACCCACAGCAACTTCTGCGAGGCAGTGGTAAGTTGATGTTGCTGGACAAACTGTTGGTGCGTCTTCGAGAGACTGGCCATCGTGTGCTGATCTTCTCACAGATGGTGCGCATGCTGGATATTCTGGCCCAGTATCTGCAGTACAGACGCTTCCCATTCCAGCGCCTCGACGGATCCATTAAAGGAGAAGTCAGACGTCAAGCACTGGATCACTTCAACGCAGAGGGATCGAGTGTAAGTCAGGGAGATTTTTTATTTGATGTTCGTTGTGGATTACGTTGTTGATGTAGGATTTAGTACAGACACTTGCCTTTCCAACATCTCGACGGATCCATTAAAGATACCAGACTTCAAGCTCTGGATCATGTCATTGCTGAGGGATCAAGGGTAAGATGGACATTTTTTATTTGGCTTGTATTGGTTTTGCTGATAATGTAGGATATTACTAGATATTGCTTATTACACATCTGACTCTGGTAGGTTAGTCAGTATAGCACTGATCAAAGCCCCTTTGTGCACTTTGATACAGTTCTCATCACACACACACACACACACACACACACACACACACACACACGAACGAGCTTGCACAATGAACATGAAGTGTATCACAAAAATTACCTCTTTTAAAATGCATTATCCTGTATTTTCACACAAATTGACTGATAAAACCTGGAGAAATGGTTTTTGAGTGGAGGCTATTTATAATACCTTGTCCTCTTGGGGATTTTTTTGTGTCGTCAACTTGTGCAGGTGGTCTGAGCATTGACCAGGCAAGAGAGAGAGAGAGGAAAGGCAGGAAGAGATTTAGAGTTGGAGAGGAATTAGAGGGGGAGGTGCAAAGCATAGGAGAGGGATGGGGAGGGGGGAAAAGAATGAGAGAGGGAGGGATGGAAGGAGAAAGAGAGGGGGAGAGTTTATACTACTCTCTCCTCAGAACTTGTTTCCTGTTGTCAGTGCATGCTGGTGGTCTGGGCGTGAACCTAGCAGCAGAGAGTGGAGGGGAGAGGGAGGGAGGAAGAGAAGTGAATGGGAGAGGGAAGAGACTTGGAGAGAGAGGGAGGGAAGGAGAGAAGAGAGTGAAGAAGGGAATGGGAGGGAGGGAGAAAAGAGATTGTGAGAGAGGGAGGAGGGGAGGGAGGGAGGGGGAGAGAGAAGAGACAGGTAGAGGGAGGGAGGGAGAGTTTCTAACGCCATTTCTTCTGCAGGACTTCTGTTTCCTGTTGTCAACGCGTGCCGGTGGTCTGGGCATTAACTTAGCAACGGCCGATACCGTCATTATCTTCGACTCGGACTGGAATCCACAGAATGACCTCCAGGCTCAGGCCAGAGCACATCGAATTGGTCAGAAAAACCAGGTGTGTAGTGGCTGTGGTGCTGGTTGACATGATGATGGTGTTGATGATGATAGTTAACCTTGTCAGTTGAAGGAAAAAGGTTAATGGTGGTGTTAGTAGTGATGATATTTAGCCTAATCTCATCACTAGAAGGGGAGAAGTTAAGGATGATGATGATGATAGTAGTAATGATGGATGTGTTAATGGTGATGATGATGATGTTGGTGATAATGGTGTGTGTTTCAGGTGAACATCTATCGTCTAGTGACCAAAAACAGCATAGAGGAGAACATCATAGAACGAGCGAAACAGAAGATGGTGCTCGACCACCTGGTTATCCAGTCCATGGACACATCTGGAAGAACTGTATTTAACAAGAAAATGTCCAGTAAGTGGATTTTAATTTTATTGCTATTATTGTTTTTGGTATTATCATTATTATGTTTTAGTAGTAATAATATCATTACTGCTGTTTTTATTAGTAGTAGTAGTAGCAATAGTATTATTATTATTAATATTAAACATAGTACACATCCAGCAGATACAACACTTCTTCTTCTTCTTCTGCCAGACGCCATAATCCCGTAAGGGGTGGCCATTTGACTTTGAGTTAATTGTTTTACGGGGAGGGGCACTAACCCTCCACCAACCCACTTGTTGACACGTAGGGACCACGTATGGTTTGGTTATATGGTGGATTTCTCATAATCGTGTTCCCATCAGTAGTGCTCATGTGAACAAACAGGTCTATCATTAAACCACACTTCTGGAATAGGCATCATCATTACTCAAACCTTTTTTTTCCCACCTAAAGAGTGTGAGGTGGGGTCCTTTCTCACTCATATAGCCCTAAACTCCCCCTCACAACAGGTTCCAACTCCACTCCCTTCAACCGAGAGGAATTGAACGCCATCTTGAAGTTTGGTGCCGAGGAATTGTTTAAGGATGATGAGGAGACGGAGGAAGAGCCAGTGGTGAGTGGATTTACCGATGGATTTATTGGATTTACTGTTGGATTTATTATTCAGTTTATGATTAGATTTATTGGATATACGTTTGGATATATGGGATTTATTATTGGATTTACTATTAGATTTATTGGATATATTGTTGGATTTATTGGATTTGTTTACTGTTGGATTTATTGGATTTATGTGGATTACTATTCTTCACTTGTATTAACTTGGCATTGATTTTTTTCCTTCACTTTATTTTTGTTGTTGTTCTGTTTTCTTTTTTCATTTATTTTTTTTTATGTGAATGACGATGATGATAAGTTGAATGATGATGATGATGATGATGATAAGTTGAATGATGATGATGATGATGATAAGTTGAATGATGATGATGATGATGATCCAAATGGTACAAAAATAATTGGTGATAGTGATGAGAAGGTGAATAATGATGGTGATGAGAGTGTAAATGATGATGATGATGATGATGCAAGTCTCTGTTTCTGCCTTCAGTGTGATATTGATGAGATCCTGAAGCGTGCCGAGACACGAGAGGATGCGCCATCAATGGCCGGGGAAGAACTGCTCTCGGCTTTCAAGGTGGCGTCGTTTACACTGGATGAGGATGAAGAGGTCTCCAAGCTGGACTCGGTGCATGACGAAAACACAAAAGACTGGGTGAGTAGGGAGAGAGGGAGAAATTAAAGAAAAGGAAGATTGAGAGAGGGAGAGAGAGAGAGAGATGATTGAGAGGGAGGGAGAAAGAGGGAGTTTACATTGGATGAGAATGAGGAAGTTTTGAAGCTGGACTTGGTGCATGACAAAAACACAAAGGTTTAGGGGAGTAGTGAGAGAGAGAGAGATAATAAAGAGAGGGAAGGGAGAGAGAGAACTGCAGTCATTTATTTTTGGCCCACAGGACGAGATCATCCCCGAGGACTTCCGCAACAAAGTATCAGAGGAGGAGCGGCAGAAAGAGATGGCGGATCTGTACCTGCCGCCACGCAAACGCAAGACACTGAACCAGGCTGATGGAAAGGTGAGTGGAGTGGCTGTGTTGACGCTTCTTGTAAGAAGTAAGTTATGTGGCAAAATGTTGCTGTTGTAAATGCAATGTATTTAGGACACAGAATGAACGAATTTCGATATTGACGCTTTATTCATTTTTATTTTTATTTACTTTTTGTTGTGAAAATCAAATTTTTGCAGGCGTCTGGCATTTGTTCCCGCTTCATTGCCCCTCCCCTTAAGGAAATGGTAGTAAAAGATAATAATAATATACATGTATTTTTTATCAGAAAGGCCATTTCTTCTTTCCCAGGAAATTTCAGAAACTGCTGTATGATGATGATGATTTACTTATTTTTCCTCACTGATGGCCAGGAGGAGGAGAAGTCACCACGTAAGAAGCGTCGAGACGAGTCCGACTCCAGCAATGACGACACCGACGATGAGAGACCAAAGAAACGTGGGCGTCCTCGCATGCACCAGAAGGAGACGTTTAAAGGATTTTCTGACGTGGAGGTACATGCTTGTATCTTAGGTTCAAGTCATTTAATACAGTGATGTTCTGTATACCTGGTGTTGTGTCTGTAGGGACATTGGGACGGGTATAATGGGGTGGTGTAGAGGCACATGAGTCACAAAGTTCTATTCCTGATCGGCTTCACCAAGAGGCTTCGTCAGAGGAATGAAGCCTCTTAGTGAAACTGGTCAGGAATATAACTGTGACTTGTATTCTCAACATCACCTAATACAGTCAAACCTTAGTATAATGTGCCTGTATAGACCAGATATAAAATTTAATGGACACCAGAAGGGACTTCCATCAGCCATAACGAACCGTGTTTGTTCAACGGGGCACAGTGGCTTGCAGTACATGTGTTTTATGAAGAAGTTCAATGACAAGGATGTGAAATAAACAGCAAAGGGGGCAATTATTAGCCATGTTTGTAAAGTGGCTATAGTTTTCATTTTTAGTATTAGAATGTGTTGTTGTACCCATTTATTTTAAACGTGCCTGAAATCCCGCCTTAGGGAGGGTATTGGATGTAACAGATTATCGGCTTTCTTTTCTGGCTTCCCCCAGTGCATTATGTATAGTGAAGTTTTGCTGTATAACTATTCTTGCCACTACCAGACAGCATATTTAATCTCAGAAACTACCACGCAGTCAAGGAACAATCTTACAGCCAGCAACTTGTACATAACAGTAATTTCATCCCTGCATCTGTTTATTCAGGTTCGTCGGTTCGTGAAGAGCTTCAAGAAGTTCAGCAACCCCATGCGTCGGTTGGACACAGTGGCCCAGGATGCCGACTTGAGAGATAAGGCAGCAGGAGACTTAAGGAAGCTGGGAGAGACCATTATAGAGAGGTGTGAGGATGCCATGAGGGATTATGGAACGCAGAAGGAGACCGACCGAGCTGCAAATGAAAATAGTACTGACGGTAAGTGAAAATTAAAGAAAGAGACAGAGAGCGATTAACGAAAAGGAAGGAAGGAAGGTTGAGGTAGAGAGGGAGAGAGAAGTAGGGAAAGTTCAGTATGAGAGAGGAGAGTTTTCTAGTTATTTTAGAGTGAGAGGGGAGAGTCTGCTTGTTATTTTAGGGAGAGGAGAGTTTGCTAGTTATTTTAGAAAGAGAGGGGAGAATGTGCTAGTTATTTTAAAGAGAGAGAGAGAGAGAGAGAGCATAAGGAAAGGGAAGGAGGGTTGATAGGAATGGAAGTGGCAGTTACTGTATCTAAGAGTGAGAGAAAGATATCTATCTATCTGTCTATCTATAGCCCGACGCCCTAATCCCGCAAAGGGTGGCCACAGACAAAACGCCTCCAAGTCACTCTGTCACCCACCATTTGACTACCCTCCCCCCAACTCACCCCCCCCCTCCCTCATATACCTCTCAACTCCATCCCTCCACCTCATCCTCGGTCTACCTCTCCCTCTCCCTCCCTCCACCTCACCTACATACACCCTCTTAGTCAGTCTTTCATTCTCCATTCTCTCCACATGTACAAATTACCACCCATCATATAATCATCATTTTATGTGTTGGCTTCTTTCTCAGGACCGCCCAAACAGCGGCGAGAGAGAGGGCCATCGTTCAAGCTGTCTGGGGTCGCCATAAATGCCAAGACAACCCTGGCAACTCTGGAGGAACTGGCGCCCCTAGATAAGGTGGTGCCACACGCCCCTGTAGAGAGAGCCTCGTGGACGCTGCAGATCAAGAGGGTGAAGGATGCGCACTGGGATACTCCATGGGGCATTGCTGATGACTCCAGGTGACCCTCCATCATCCATTATATACTCTTTACTCTCTCTGTGTATGTCTATAATTTGACCTCTCTCTCTCTCTTCATCATCCATTCTATATTCTTTTCTCTCCATCTAATCCATCCATCTATAACTTGGCCTTCTCTCTCTCCTTCTTGTGACATCATCCATTCTATACTCATTTTACTCTAACTTGGCTTAAAATTGCTATCTCCTTCTTGTAACATCTTCTATTTAATATGCATTTTACTTAACATGGGCTAAAATTGCCTTCTCTCTTTCTTGAAACATCATCCAGTCTGTACTCTTTTTACTTTGAAATTTGATGATGTTACAGCTGTTGCAAAGGATTGAGAAGAATGCGTTAGAGGATTTCAGTAGTAACAGTGATCATTTTTGTTACAGGCTGTTATGTGGCATCTATGAGTATGAAATGGGGTCGTGGGAGCAAATATATACAAGCTGTTGAATTTTGATGTTACAAGCTGTTACAAGGGATTGAGAAGAGTGTGTTACATGATAATTTTGGAGGAGTAACAGTGATTATTTTTGTTACAGGCTGTTACGTGGCATCTATGAGTATGGAATGGGGTCGTGGGAGCAGATTAAAGGTGACCCAGCGTTGAACTTAGATGATAAGATTCTGCTAGGTGAGGACACCAAACCACAAGGGAAGCATCTGGAGAGCCGAGCACAGTACCTCCTGAAGCTGCTGAAGAAACATATGGGACTTGCACCACCTAAGGTATGAAGGGAGAGAGGGGAAAGGGGGAGAGAGAGAGAGAGAGTGTTTCGGTTGTTTTGCAGAGAGAGAGAGAATTAAGGGTTAGTGTTCCAATAACAGAGAGAGAAAGGAGTGTGCAGGCTATTGTGATCTGTACCATGTACACAGATAAAGGGGGAGAGTGTTTTTTGTGTGTGTGTGTGTGTGTGGAGAAGCTAATTATACCAATACTGTACTTTTAAGGATAATCTGTACAATTAAGTAGTAATAATAATTCTGTTGATGCTATTTCAACCATTTTAAGAGAATCTGGTTAAAATAATGAGTAATGATAAATAATTTGTGTTCGCAGCCCACCAAAGTTCGTCGCGTCAACAACCCAAGGAAGGGGCTGCGCGAGGCCACTTCCCGTGCCATCATTGACAACGACGACAGCTCTGATGACAACATGACACCCACACCGGCCTCCACCACTGCCACCACCACACCTGCCACAGCCAAGAAGCCTGCTAAGGTAAGTAATTTTATTTTAGTTATGATGATGATGATGGTTACCACCATCATCATCCAATCCTGTGTTGCCCCATAAGGTGCGTAGGAGCCTGGGGCTAGGCAAGTTGGCCCTGACATTTAAGATGAGAGTGACTAGCGAAACTCATCCCTGAGTGGAATTATGTGAGCAATAAACCCCAGCCACCCCTTGGACATAAACCTGCACCAACTCAATCCGATTAGAGCGCCATAATTACCCACTAAACCACCAGGCGCCATGATCTGGTTATATGGTTACCTCCCAGTGTAGTAAATGGCTTCTTGGTGTACAAGAAACCATTGGGCTTGTCGCTCAGTGTAGGGTCACCCACAGGCAAAAGGAAGAGGAAAGCATGAAGGAAAGACAGAAGAGGGAGTGTAAAGTCACCCGTAGGCAGAAGGAAGAGAAAAGAATAAAGGATAGAAAGGCAGAAGAGGAAGGAAGATGACTATTGTTATTACTGTTTTGATTATTATTATTATTACAGTGAAAGCTTGATTATTCAGGTTTTTGTATATCTGGGTCATGACCGAATGATTCAGTGGTCTGGTAATACTGGCACATAAAATTGTCCGTGCGATAGCTCCAGTTTAAACAGCAAGCATCCGGTTGCTAGCGAGTAAGCCTTAGGTAAGCCCCCATCCTCCACCCACACCTTCCGCTCACAACCTGCCTTGCCTGACTCGGTCACTCACATGTGTGACCTTCACCATGGCAAGTTCACCTGTTACACCTGCCGATCTGCCACTCCGGCCGTTTGTAATGTTGGTGATGCCGTTCATCATTATATCTGTGGCTGCACCACCAACAGAGAGAGAGAGAGAACTGTCCTGACACTGCAACAGAAGCTGGAAACGATATAAACCTTCAGTCAGGTTGCAGTATCAAGCGCTTCTCAGAGTTTTACGGAATCGCAAGCAAACTGTTTCTGACATTTAAACGTCCAAGGCTAAACTCATGGAATTCTCTGCTAAGGTAACTGTTGACTGTAAAGTTAGTGGGTCTTGGTCTGCCAGAAAAACCATGAAAATTGCAGTAGATGATCATCTGGAAGAATCAGTGTACAAGTGGTTTGTTCAGCAGCGGAGTGTCGGCGTTATGGTACGGGGTGCTGAGATTAAGTCTGCCGCAGAGAAGCAAGTTAACCATATTGGCATTCAGGATTTCAAGGCATCTGATGGTTGGCTTGGTCACTTCAAGGCAAGACATGCATCAGTAAACTGATGTGTGTTTGGCAGATCTCTGGGTGCAGGTACATCCCAAATTTTAGTCATTTCGGGAGAAATTGCAGAAGCTTATAAAAGTCGATGGTCTTCTTTTCTCCCAGATATGTAATTCTGACTAGACTGGTTAATTCTACCATTCATTTCCCCTGAACACACTTGCACAGCACTGTGAAGAGTCTGTTCTGGATGCAAAATCTCCAAAGATTGTGTCTGTGTTGTGTTGTGCGAGTGCTAATGGTCTTCACCAGTTGAAGCTGCTCATGGTTGGCAGGGCTCGTTGCCTACGCTGTCTATGCACCTGCATGGATAAATTACCTCTGCTGTACGACTTCTCCAAGAAACCCTGGTTCAACTCCGTGACTTTTAAGAATTGGTTTTGTAATCACTTCATCCCAGAGGTGCAAAGGTTTCAACAGAAGTCCTGAACGCTGGACCAGCTCATGTACAAGCAATTCTCCTGCTTGGTAATTTCCCTGTCGATCCTGGTGTTTCTGAACTCGTGGGCAACGATGGATGGATCAGGTGCATCACGCTGCCTCCCAACACAACATCAGCCATCCAGCCGATGGATCAAGGGATCATCTGCTCAGCCAAGTGGCTCTACTGACGACTATTCCTTGTGGAGGTAAATTTAAATTCATTTTATGTGTCATTGACCCCTTCAGTGAAGGAAGGTTTTCTATTGGTAAACATGCACTTTATTTGAAGCAGTAGAAGCACCTTACCAAATCATTTCCTGAGAGTTTGTTATTTTCTGATTATTTCTGGGGTGGTAAATAAATGTTTCTTGCTAAATGTGTTTCCCTGTCAACTTGTTTGACCCGTCAGCTTAATGGTGGAACCCCAAGTGTTTAACTAAACCTAACCCAACCTAGCTTAACAGTACCTAATAATTTAATCTAACCTAACCTAACCAAGCATCCAGTTGGGAAGTTGGGAAACAAAAACCACCTTTGAGTACGTTGAGTAAGACGAACAATCGTAGGGATGGCTTAAGGAACGTGAGGGTATAAACAGTGGAAAATTTTTCAGACGGAAAAGGTAATTTATGCCTCTGAAAAGTAAGAAAAATACAGAAAACATACTGGAGGAATATGAAGTAAATTGGTAAGGTCCTTCTATCGCTCCAGGTAAAGTGTACGTATACCTTTCTTACTCATGCTGACTAACGTGTGACAAGATTGTTACAGTCAGGCAGGGTTGTTTTGTGTTCAGTGGACTAAACCAACATACTCTAACCACCCCAGAGAAGTAACACTAATGAAATAAAATTTATAGAAGATAATGTAAAATTTGTGGTGGAGGGGGGAAAAACACGAAAGTGAAATCTTGCAACCTTACCTATAGGTGCAACACTTTCTTGCGGAGACCTGGCACTGTCTTTATTTTTGTTTCTTTTTCGTCTACATGTATTTTCTTTAGGTCACGGTGGTGGTTGATGGCCAGGACGAGAATGCCCGACAACAAAGGACATTGGCAAAGTGCAAAAATTATTCACAGAAGTCTGCCATGTTTAACTGGGCCAAGGCCTGGGATGATGTGGAACAGACAACGCTTGCCAATGGCTGGTCCGAGCCACTGCAAAACAAGGAAGCTGTCCAAGGTTGTGACGGGTTTGAGCAATACCAGCCAACTTCAAAACGTGGAGGAGAGGTAACAGCTGAGGACATTATGGAATGGCTGGAAGCTGATGAAGGAAATCCTGGGTTTGATATTATGGCTGACGAGGAGATTGCCGAGTCCGTGGACTGGAGTGAAGACGACGACAGTGACGATGACAATGATGATGCGGCCAGTGTCCCTAGGCCTGATCTCTCTCAGGCACGTGAAGCTGCTGATGTCCTCCTCAGTTTCCTGGATGGGATGGAAGATGACGCTGAGGTGTCTCAGTGCTACAACACCATCTGGGAGCTGAGAGAGAGCATCATTCAGTGGCAGCACAGGGATACAAGATTTAGTCAGACTCAGTAAGTTGCATAAAAATGATGCGCAATTTTATTTTATTACATCACTAATTTTCACGTACTGGAGTTTTCTTTATTGTTTCATCATTCATTTATTACAAGAATGAACATAATAAAGGTAGCTGCTGTAATGGAAGTTCTGTTACTTTTATTTATTTTTCAATAGGATTTCGCAGTTCTTCCGTCCACGCGCTGCTGCTGCTGCTCCTGGCTCTCCTCACGTTACTGTGGCAGCTTCCTCTCCTGAGTCTGGACCTTCAAGTGTCTCAGATACATCCTTGTCCACAGCTAAGGGTTCACCACGTACATGTTCCCCCGTTGACGAGGCATTGCTCTGGTTGTGTTAACCTCAGGTGGACGACTGGGATTCGGAGTGAAGACATAGGTTTTTTGTTTGCTCATTATTTTGTTTGTTCTTGTGTGTATGTGTGAGAGAGAGAGTACTGGTACAAACAATAATGTATTCCCTTAATAAATCAATGTTACTATTGTACTGCACATGTGTTTTGTTTTGGCTGGATTAATCGTGATTTCGGATTATTCAGGCACCCCTTCGCACCATGTACTCTGGTTAATCGGACTATCTCAGTATTATTATTATTATTACACTCCCTCTTCTGTCTTTCTTTCCTTCACTTTTTCCTCTTCCTTCTGCCTGTGGGTGACTCTACACTGAGTGACAAGCCAAATGGTTTCCTGTACACCAGGAAACCATTTACTACACTGAATGGTAACCATATAACCAAATTATGGTGCCTGGTGGTTTAGTGGGTAATTAAGGTGCTCCAGTCGGATTGAGCCTGTGTAGGTTTGTCTCCAAGGGATGGTTGGGGTTTATTGCTCACGTAATACCACTCATGGATGAGTGAGGCTGGTTACTCTCAGTTTAAATGCCAGGGCCAACTTGAATAGCCCCGGGCTTCTACGCTCCTCATTGGGCAGCGTAGGATTGGATGATGGATGGATGGATGATTATTATTAATTATACAGTAATATTAAATGGCTATTTGTTACTAGTAGTGGTAGAAGTAGTAGTAGCGGTAGTAGTAGTAGTAGTTGTAGTAGTAAAACCTCACTATCATGGAGTAATTGGGCCCTAAGTCATTCCAAAAAAGTTAAATTCCAATAAAAGCATCATCCAGACTTCCCGCTGCTAACCTGGTCTTTTTATGACATACAGTGTCAGACATTAGCTTGTATCACACCAATGGTTTTAAGCTGTTTTCACCACCATTGCAGTACTGTACTGTTTTAAGGTATATAAGAATTTAGTCTGGTAGCTCCTCAGTTCCAGCAAAAGCGAATTCCAGTCTATTGAAGTCTTTTATGGTGAGGTTTTACTGTATATTTAATGTCTGTTGATTATTATTATTACTGTATTATTATTTAATACCTGTTGATGATGATGATGATGAAGATTATTGTTATTATTATTATTAAATGCCAGTTGATAGTGCATTCCATTATTCCAGGAAACTAAGGAACATAAGGAAGTAAAAGATGCAAAGGTAAAGAAAGAAGTAAAGGAGGAGAAGGAAGATGGCGACAAGGAAAAGGTGAAAGTAAAGGAGGAACCAGTAGAGGCAAAGGATAAGGAGGCAGAGAAGGTGAAGAAGAAGAAAGAGAAAAAGGAGAAGAAAGAGAAAGACAAGGAGAAGAAGGAGAAAAAGACAACTGGCCCCATGCACATCACTGCCAATGGGGAGCCAGTGATGATTGATGAAGCCAAGGAACTGGACAAGACCCATCCACTGTGGGAGGAGGTAAGGAAGAGAGAGAGAGGGAGGGAAAAAGAGAGTGAGGGAGGGAGAATGGAGAGCCAGTGATGATTAATGAAGCCAAGGAACTGGACAAGACCCATCCACTGTGGGAGGAGGTCAGGAAGAGAGAGGGGGAGGGAGAAGGGGAGAGAGAGGTCTAGCTAAGTTTTCTGACCCGTACCTTGCAATTAACTCCTGTAGAAGCTAATTATTTCAACGTTTTCTAAGATAATGTGGTAAAAACAAGTAGTAATTAATAAGAACGAGAGGGAGAGGTGAAGACTGTTGACATTGTAAAAGTATAATGGGCAGCAAAGATCATGTGGGCAGTAGGAGCTTCTTGGATCATACTTAAAGAGGATCTGAGGTTGGCTAAAACTGTCTAATTGTCAGTGTGATAGAGTTTCAGTATATGAGTGTAATTCCTCTACATCACATCTGTATAAAACTGGTTAATATTTTCATGCTTATTATTTTGGTAACGTATCTCATATCCCCATGTGTAGGCAAAAGAGAGGGTCAGTACGATGATTATACTAATAACTATGATGATGATGATGATAATGACTGAGGATGATGATTATGATGATGAGGATAGTAGTGATGATGATGACATGATACAAATGACAGTGATGATGATGATTATGATGATGGCAGCAATCTTAATGCAAACTTAATTCATATATCAGTGCAAGGAGAAGATGCGTCCAATGAAGAAGGCCCTGAAGACCCTGGACAACCCCAATGAGAGTCTGAACCAGGATGAACAAATCCAACACACCCGACGCTGCCTCGTACAGATCGGCGACCACATCGAGCGCTGCCTGGAGGCCATCAAGGACCCAGACAGTGTTAAGGAGTGGAAGAGGTTGGTATAGATTAGCAGTTGAAGTAGAAATAGTAGTAGTAATAGTACTAGTAGTATTTATGTACCAGTGTAACCATGCCCCACATTCTCATGGGGCAAGGAGGCTCCCTAACACCTCTTCCTGAATTATTATTGAGAGGTAGGATGGGACTGGAGTGTATTGGTGCTGTGATGAGGAGAGGTAGATTGAGGTGGTTTGGACATGTGGAGAGGATGGGGGATGATAACTGGGTGAGGAAGGAGAGAAGTGTTAATATTGGGGGTGGGGTTATGAGGGGTAGACCGAGAAAGACGGGACGAGGTCATTAAGTGTGACCTTAGGGTTAAGGGACTGAACAGGGAGGCTGCAATTGATCGTGCAGCGTGGAGAGCCGCCATTAGGTGACCAAGGCCGACACATGCAAGGATGTTCGAGCCTTTAAAAATGAAACGAACGATTCAGTTATCCTCTGTTGTGCTTCTTGTGTCTTTTCAGTATGGACATATATTGCATGAGTAACACAGGAGTGTAGTAATGGATCAGAATCAGAAATAAATCGTTAAGGAAGAGGTATTAGTAAGCTTCCTAACCGTACTAGGATACTGCCCATAGAGTGTGACCTCAGAGATAAGGGTCTCAATAGGGAGGCTGCCAGAGATTGAACAGTGTGAACTGCCATTAGTGACCAAGGCACACAGATGCAAGCATGTTGGAGCCTTTATAAATGATACAAGCTTGTCATCTCAAAGGGGGAAGTAAGGATTGAGATGATGATGATGAAAATAACACCCAGTAATGATGATAATGAAGATGACAGGGGCAAGAATAATGATGATATTGATGATGAATGATATTTAGCTTTTAACCTCAACTCCTGCGTCTCTTTCCGTGTGCAGTTTGTTGTGGCAGTTTGTGTCCAAATTCACGGAGTATGATGCCCGGAAGCTGCACAAGCTGTACAAGAAGAACAAGAAGATCAAGGAGGAGAAGAAGGAGGGTGAGGAGAAGGACAAGGAGGACGGGAGGGACAAGAAGAAGGACGAGAAGCGCGAGAAGAAGGACCACGACAAGAAGAAGGACAAGCACTCGCACCACTCGCACCACCACCATGGCCACAAGCGCAAGGCGGAGGACGGTGGAGGGCCTAGCGGTGGATCCAAGAAGTCTTATAACGGGTGGGGTGGCAGGTTGGTTGTGGCATGCTGCTTATTATCCTTAGTTCTAGTAGTACCTTTTATTAACCCATTACCATCACTGTACCTTTTTAATACTACTGGATTATTATTGTCATTATTATTATTAATTATTATACCTTTAACCCACTGCCATAATTTCAACCTTTTATTATTGTTATTATTATTATTATTATTATTAACTTTGATATGGTGTTCTTTTGTTTTACTAATATTTTATAATTAACCTCTTATTATTATTATCATTTTTAGTGTGAACTCCTTCAATATAGTGGCATTCTTTTGTTTCACTAATATTTTTTATTAACCCATTACTATTATTATTATTATTATTATTATTATTATTATTATTTACATATTGTATTCTTACCATCTCAGCAGTTTTCCTTCTCCAGCTGGTTCAACCTCTCTCTCTCTCTCTCTCTCTCTCTCTCTCTCTCAGCCTTGACATCATATTAACCTCAGTTACATTTCAATATTTTAATTTATATTGGAATATTTATTTTTATTATTTATTGTGTATTTTACTCCTACTTTTACTCATAACTCATTTATCTTCTCGCTTATAAATTTAACCTTCCTAGCAGTGACACCTTATTAGTAAGTTTAGTTGCAAATTAATGTTGTTAATTGTTGTTAAATTTGAGACATTATAATTATTGTGCAATGAAGGCCTTGATAAGAAACAGAGGCTTGAGTGTTGCAGCTGCACAAGGCATACATGAGGAAATATTAGTGCCAACTTTAACATATGGATGTGAGACAATGGTGTGGCATGATAATGAAAAGTCAGGAGTATGAGCAGTGGTGATGGGACTGCTGAGGAATGTATGTGGAGTACAGAGGGTGGATAGGATACGAAATTAATTGATTCGTGAAAGATGTGGAGTGAGGAAGTCTGTGGACACCAGAATCAAAGAGAGTGTACTGAGATGGTATGGTGATGTGGAGAGAATGGATAACAATTGAGTGGTGAAAAAGTGTATCTGAGCGAATTTGAAGGAGGGAGGAGGCAAGGTGGGCCAAGGAGAAATTGGAGAGATATGGTGGATGAGTGTGTGAGGAAGAGAGGTATGGAAGTTGGTGAGGCTAGGGAACTGACAAGAGATCAGGCTGGTTCGATGAATGTTGTGAGAAGTGCATGATCAGGGATTTGGCACCCCTTTTTAACATGACAGCGTCCAGATTGACTCTGTTGGATACGATTATGTGAAGTTACAGAAGGTGGTGAATGTTTTTGGCATATCAGATGCAGCCAGGATTCCGTGAGCTTGAATGTTGAATAAATGGAAGCGTGGCCTATTGAATTGGGCAAACTTAGGCTGTCAGGACATTGCTTCTCCTCATCCTGCCCTTGGGTGGGAAAGGAGGTCCTAAAGATGATATGATGATGAACAGTAGTAGCAGTAGTAATAGCATTTTTATTCATTCATGTATTTAATGATTTATTCGTTAGACTGCAGACAGTTTTATTTGCAAAGCTGTATATGTTGTTGAATTAGTTGTTGCATTGCAGTATTGATAATTTCCCTCTGGCTGCAGAGTTCATTTTCTTTGCAACAAGTGGTGTGTGTGTGTTGCAGTTTAGTTGCAAGATGTCAGTGTTTAGGTTTGTTTGGCTGCAGTCACAGTATTGCCAGAAGCTGTGTATGCGGGTAAATTAGTCGTTGCATTGCAGTGTGGATGATTCCTTTTGGCTGTAGAGTTCATTCTGTTTGCAATGGACTGTGTGTGATGTGTTTTACGTGTTGTATCCCCCCCCCCTTCTCTCTCTCTCTCTCTTTCTCTCTTCTGTGCCCGGTTGCAGACAGACATAATGTATTTACAAGCATCGCCATTAACACGTCCCACTCATATGACGTAACCCGCCTGTCCCTCCAAATACTGTTCCTCAGCTTGGGAAGGATGATGGGTAATGCGAGGGTTAATGAAGGCGTATGTGAGGAGGTCCTTGGAATAACTGAATGTACCAAAATTGAAATTGAGAAAATAGAGGATAGACTGTGGAATTTTGGACACATCTCTTTGTCAGAGTTTCCCCCCTGGAATGCCTAATATTATTGTGACACTGCTCTGGCAAGGAACTGGAAAGGTTGCCTTGTAAAAAATAATGATGATGATAATACTAATACTAATAATAATGATAAATAATAATAATAATCCATCCATCCATCATCTAATTCTGTGGTGCCCCATGAGGAATTGCTCCATTATAATGCAGTAACAGGTTGTAGTAATACTGTACTAGTCATGAAGAAGTGCTACAGCAAGAATGTGAAATAAGTTGCAAAAGGGTGAAATTACAGGCCAGGTTAGTGTAAGTGGGAATAGTTTACATTTTTAAAAGCATGAATGTGCTACTGTACTCATTTACTTTCAAATATGTGCTTGATATTCCGCCTCAGGGGGATCATTGGATATAACGGACTATTGGGTGTATTGGATCAGGCTTTCCCCCTAGGTAGTCCGCTATAGCCAGGGTCTACTGTATACCTGTGTGATGTTGTGTATATACCTACGTCTTTGATGTTGCCGCACACAGGCTGGCAAGGAGGAAAAATCATTCTTTCATTCATTCATTGCCAGACACCATGTATCCCAAACGGGGTGGCCAAGACTTAGAGTTAATTGTTTTACAGGGAGGGGCACTAATCCTCCACCAACTCCACTTGACACGTAGGAGGAAAAATGAGGTTGGGAAATTGGAGAGATGATAATTTTAGGCCAGGTTATAGTGAATGATTATAGTACTTATTTCTAACACCAGTGATACATTACTAACACCAGTATATAGTGCAGCCTCATTATAGGATGGGTTGTGTCAAGTGAAGACCTGTTGCATAATGATTTATCGCCCAATGAGGTCGTTATAACATGGGATCAGTGGGGTTAGGGAGGGTGACCTTGACCACGAAGCCTAAACTGACCTAAAAAAGAACTCTGCCACTCGCCTGAAGTTTGTCCTGTGCCGGTACGAGTCGTCAGCAAGGGTTCCCCACCCCAGGATGGGGGACAGTTGGAGGGCCTGGATGAACACTCCACAAAAAAGAGATGATATCGCTTCACTTAGTGTCACACACTGCACTGTTTGTAACATAGTTGCTGTTATTTGGCATTAACAGCGGTGTGTCAGTGGCCTTTCATGCACAGACTAGAATGAAAGGCAATCACAGCTGATGTAAACACTGGGCGGCCATTTGGGCCTGTGTGCGTCACCTTGTTTGCACAAGATTCTTGGAGGCGGACGTTGAAAATATCGTTGTAGCAAAAGTGCAGTTAGTTTCTTGATGTTCAAGACAAGGTATAACCTTTTGATTACTATATTATTGTTGCGATTTATCACATAACAAGGCTGCACTGTACTTTATTATTGTCCCTAATTGCATTATCTCAGGGACAGGAAAGGAGAAAACTGAGGTGGGGGAAGTTGGAGGGATGATATTAAGCCAAGGGACATGATTATAGCACATCATTTCAAAGACTAGTGATCCATTTCTATACTTTATTAATGTCCATTATTATTTTATCTCAGGGGCAGGGAAGGTGAAAAGTGGGGAGGGGGTGAACGGGACAAGAGCAGGGAGAGAGACCGAGATCGGGACCGCGACCGGGATAGAGACCGGGACCGAGACAAGGACCGGCCACCACGAGACCGGGATCGCTACTACCCCCGACCGCATGGTGGAATGGGACGTGACTGGCATCCCGGGGCGGGGGCGCAAGGGGGCCAACCACCCCCAACCGGCAGGGAGTTTAAAGACAGGTAAGGATGGTGGTGAGGTTGGTGGTGGAATGCTTTGTTCATGAAAGACCTTTAACAAATGTGTTTAATGGTAAAATGTTGATACTTCTCCCACTTGTATGTTTTTTTATTCCTGTTTGTAGATCACTGTATATTAGTAGGACGTGTGGTTGGGCCAGTGTGGATTATGATGATGATGGTTTGTGTGGATCTCAGTGGAATGGCTGTAGTGGGTTTTGTTTTATACTATTGTGAATAAGGTTATTATTGTTATGAAAAGTATGATGATGATGGTGATTGTAGTGATGCTGCTGCTGATGGTAGTGGTGATGGTAATGGTGATGTGTTTCAGGGGTTATCCTGGTGACTACAACAAGCGTGATGGTTACCACCGTGAAGGGTTCAAACCTCATCCTGGTTATCATCGCGGTGGTGACTGGGGGGGTCCACGGCCCCCACCCCACCAGCCCAAACACATGAACTACGGCCCCCCTGGTTACCCCCCGGCCTACTACCCGCCCCGCCCCGGTGGCCCCGGGATATACGCCCCTCACCCCAGCCAGGCACCCATGGCCCACAGACCCCCACATTTTGGCTGGGGCGGACCCAAGGATCGGACGGACCGCCCCGACAGACCCCCACAGGAGTGGAACAAAGACCGAGCAGACCGTCCACATCCACCATACTGAGCGTCTTAACCCCTGTTGCTTTGTGGTTTATTTTGCATATAACACATCACTGTCAGGTTGTATGTTAGTGATGCAAGTTATATTGATATTGCATTAATATAAATAACATACAAGGTTAAGATGTGATTGGCAAAATAAATCACTAGAGAAAAGGTGTCAAGAAGCCTCAAAAGCCACCTGGAATATGGCACGAGGATGGGTAGGGCCCTGAGGCCAGGCTTCTGCACCCCACAGATCACCTTCAGTCAGACCCGACGCCCCACAGACCACCCCTGGCCAGACCCCATGCCCCGCTTGCCACTGCATTTTTGGGGGGGGTGTTGGCTATAATGGGGGAGGACCTAAAGTTGGACCAGACTGCCCCAGCAGACCCCAAGAGGGCCGGGGCAGAAACCAATATGACCGTCCACACGTCGTTAAGTCCAAGGCCGCAAGAACAAGATGGGTTAATGATGAGCCGGTTCCCTTATGCTACAGTCAGGAAAAATAGTTTGATGTTCCACCTCTTCTATATGTCACTTTCCTCTGCTGGCTGATATTCCTAAGCTGAGGGAGGATTGGAATATTTCTTTGCCCTGATGTTTCTCTTTCCTCCACAGGGTAGTATCCTAAGCTGAGAGATGCTTAGTATGTTCCTAGTCTCTTCTCTTCTGCTTGTCACTTTGCTGGCTGAAATTCCTAAGCTGAGAGGGACTTGGTATGTTCCTAATATGTCACCTTTTCAATTTGTCACTTTCCTCTGCTGGCTAATATTCCTAAGCTGAGAGAGGCTTAGTGTGTCCCTAATCTTTCACCTCTTCTGCTTGTTACTTTCCTTTGCTGGCTAATATTTGTAAATTGAGTCATTTTCCTCTGCTGGCTAATATTGTAAACTGAGTCACTTTCCTCTGCTGGCTAATATTCCTAAGCTGAGAGAGGCTTGGTATGTTTCTGTGGCCATAGGTGATTCTTTTTAATATGATGCATCATGGAAGATAGCTGTGGACATGCCCTAAGTGTGAAGTAGATGGAGTGAATTATGTACACCAGTTTGTGCAGCTGATTGTACATTTAACACATCTAACAACACCAGCCATGACTGTATTGTGTTGTCATAGTTACCAATTGTTAGGTGGGGAAGAGATGTAATGTTGATGATGGTAAAGAAAGTCAGGCTGACGATGATGATACAGAAGTCAGGCTGATGACGATGATGATCTGTGTCACTGCAACTAACGATAGCCTAAACACAATTATATTCAATTTCACTTGGCCTGAGAATGCTGTCTCACCATCTTGAATGCACACTTGTAACACAGGAGTAGCACTAGAATATGGCGATAGTCACGAAGAAGTGCTCTGGAAAGGATGTAGAGCCATGGTACTGACGTGTAATAATAGACCAACACACAAACATGGCGACAGTCACGAAGAAGTGCTCTGGAAACGACGTAGAGCCATGGTACTGTCTTCTACCCCTGAGGTGCGAGAAATAAGCTGCAGAAATCTCCATCAAATTGAAATAAAATGAACTGTAGTACATGTGTTATACTGGTATGTATATAGTGTTGTTCTTTTGCACCGGTTATGGACAGATGTTGTGTTGGACGTTAATGTGATACAGTATTGTAGGTGTTATACTGTGAAGATGAGGGTGGTGATAATAATAATAATGATGGTAATAATAGTGGTGATGATGGTGATAATGATGACGATGGTGATGATAATGGTGACAGACCTTGGAGAGAAATAAGGTGGTGGTGGTGATGAACTTTTAAAACTGATTACCAAAAAATGACCTGCATGAGTGAATGAATGAACACTGAATTATGAAGGCTGGTTTGGCTGGAAGAGCTGTGTTGCGTGATGATGGAAAGAAGCCTAAATACTTTGAAAATGGATCATGAACTTTGAAAAATGATCATGAACTTTGAAAAATGATCATGAAGACTTGGAGCACAGACTGGTTTACACAAAGTTAAGAATGGTTGCAGAAAATGACACGAAAGCTGGTCACGCAGCATGTACTGTGTCCTGTGGGTGGTTTGCATGAAGACTGAACACTAAAGCATGGATTTAAAGGTTAGTTTGTGCAGATTTAAAACGTTGGTGAAATTTGGGCCAAGTGTTCTGGTTGTAGTGTGAAGGGAAGACTGTGAGGATGGGAAAAGAGGTGTTGATGCTGATGATAGAAAGAGGAAGAAAACATGATAATGATAACAACGATGATGACTACCACACACACACACTTTAGCATTGTAATTAAAAGTGAATTGTGTAAACCATTAGGGAAAATTAAAAACTGTGTGTTTACCTCAGTGTGTGGCACAAAGTTGTCCCCTCAAGGCTGTGAACTGTAAATATATATAGACCATAAGGAAGGATATATATATATGTGTATTTGGTCTGGTAGGGAGGTGATGGAGAGGGTTGCCTTCATGTGGTGGCAGTGTTCTAACCAGGTGGTGTCACTGCCTGGTTATACAATCGTTCAACTCCCTCCCTATAGCTGTTCGTTCTTGTATGTAGATGTACTCTGGGTTCAGAGTTTAGATGAACCTGGGACAACTCCAGATATATTTAAGATGGTTAGTCATGGTGGGTTTTTTATCACTTTGTTACTGGTACTTAATTTTGATATAATTTATTTTTGGCACTGGAGAGGTGCCTTCATGCGGTGACACTGTTGATCCCACATGTAGGACCTGCTCAGATGGACAAGTATCTCTCATTCCCCCCCCCCAACCCCTCCACCTGTGTCCCAATAGGAGGATGGTGGAGCACTCTTGTCCTGCAGACCACTGGGTTCCCATGTAGGTGAGCCTGGAGTGACAATTACCAATGCTAGATAATTTATTTTTTGTGTGGCTAATGTATCACAGCAGAATAATTTGTGATGGAAATAATTTAAATTGCATCTTATTTTTTATTCTACTTCCATGTGATAGTTATTCATAAATGCATGTGTACATACACACATGAATGTGCACATGCAGTCACAAACACACACCAGCTCACACTTAAACATTCACTTATACACATTCATGTACTCACACATACAGATACGCATATATGCACACACACAGCTTCATGAATCTGATATATCTCTTAGACTGAGACGGGGTATGTTTGTGAAGTATTACTACTGTAGAGGAAATTGTTATTATTATCATTATTATTGTATTGCGTCATGTGTCAGATTGCAGCCATTTATCACTAGTTACAACATTTGCATTTAATATAACTTTTTTGCTAAGTTCGTTTTTCAACCATTTTGCGTGGAGATGCAGTTCCACTTTCATAACATTATTGTTTCATCTTGAACTCCAAGCTGTAAGAAGATATTAACACTAGATCACGAGGAACAGATACGGGAAGGACGTATAGCCAAAAGTAATATCAGTAATATCGTATGTTAATATTGAACAATAACAAGAGGTAACACTTTTTTTAATTTTTATATTTTTTTTTTATTTTTATTTTTTTTTAATGCAAGGAAGAAGGAACCAAAGGCCAGGAACCTGCAAATTGTTCCCTCCAAGAAAAAACAAAAACAACATAACAGAGAGCCAAATTCAAGATCCGTTCATTTCGAGATGCCTGGATACACCACGTTAGAAAGACTGGAGATCATAGGCAGTAGGAAATAAAGGCAGAGGGACACAGTTCCCGAGTTGACCTGTTGCTCCAGTCACAAAGAAGTGCTGGGGAAAGGATTTAGAACCATAGTATTATTCTTGCATTGAGCTGTGTGAAATAAGCTGCAAAAGGGTGAAAATCTGGGCCATGATAAAGTAACCAGCCTGTAGTCAGGATGAAGTATTTGTTATTGACTATAATTTGTTGGCTAAAAAGACAATATCCAGGTTATTCAAAAAGAAAAAGACTTCAATCCATTTATTATTGTTCATTAGGGTACATTTTGTCCTGTAAATGCAGGTTGTAATGTGATGTTATTAATGAAGTCGAAAATCACACATACATGTCAGATGGACTGGAGGGTAATAAAGTGCGTGTTTGTTTATGATAAAATGCGTGTCTGTATTTATGGCAGTGTGGTGCTTTGAGGGTCATTGTGTGTGTGTGTGTGTGTGTGTGTGTGTGTGTGTGTGTGTGTGTGTGTGTGTGTGTGTGTGTGTGTGTGTGTGTGTGTGTGTGTACCAAAACATTGAGTCCTAGTTATGCAGTCACTTATATTGAATTTTTTTTTTTTTCCATTAAGTTCACAGCACATCACAAAAATTGCTGCATACATTTCCACTGTTACCGGTAGTTTTATTTCAAGTTCACAGTCCACCACCAAAAAACTGCTCCATACATTTTTTAAGTTCACAGCACATCACAAAAAATCTGCTCCTTACATTTCCACTGTTACCATTGTCTCCCAGTTCTGGAGTTGGATGCCTTCATGTGGTGGCACCAGTGTTTCCAGGTGGCTCCACTGCCCAGGTATATAAACATCCCTCAGCCCCCTTCCTGTCACCCAGAGAATGATGGTGGACTGCAGGAGAAGGGTAGCCTCAGCCTGCAGTCCACTGGGTTCATGTTTAAATGACCTTGGGACCACAGCAGCATTGAAAGAGAGAGAGAGATGTAAAGATGAGGGAAATGAAGATGAATGAATGAAATGTCCCTCAGATTAATTTTGTGATATTTTACAAAGCATCCCACACATGTAGTATTTGCAGCCCCAGGCCCATCCAAATTGGAAACCAGTGGACTGCAGGCTGAAATTGTCCCCATCTTGCAGTCCACCATCCTCCTTTGGCGGATACAAGGGAGTTGAGAGATGTTTGTATAACCGGGCAGTGAAGCCGGCTGCACACATCAGTGCCACCGCACGAAGGCATACCCCTCCAGCACTCCCTAACATACAGAGTGTCCCTTCAGATTTCTTTGAAGAACGTGGTGGTTATTTTAGAGCTGTATTAACGTGGGTGTAATTCTCAACCAATTGTAGTTAGTTACTGATGACCAAATGAATTTATTATAAGAAAATTTATGACCTTTTGGGTAAATTGTGAGACAATTTATGACCTCACGGGTCAATTATGGGACAATTTGTGGTGGGTAAATTATGAGAATTTTTGACCTTATGGGTAAATTTGTGAGTCATCAGTAATTGTAGCTCCTTTTGCCGAGAATTGGATCTATGTTGATATAGAATTTTATACTCAATATTAACCCCAGAATAACCTTGTAAAGTAAAATAATAATAATAATAATAAATCTGGTGGGATGCTGTGTATGTGAAGGCAGAATTGAGGTGTCATGTCTCGATGATTGTTGTGATTCGTGTGATACTGAATGTTTCTCTTCACGGCATAACAATAGCTGGGGAAGTATTTTTGTACAAATTAAAAGTGATAATGTATATATGTATATGGCTTATTCCAATTTAAAATAAAGACAGATTCCCTGTGCCTTATGCTGTGTTACCATTGTGTCTACAGGTATAGAAGGATTGGTGGAAGGTGGTGGTGGTGACCATCATCCACTCACTTAATGCAGTGCTGCCTATCTCTTGCTTCACCTTTTTCATTCTTTATCTGTGTCTGCCCTCCTTTCTTCCTATTTCTCCCATCGTTCCTGTCACTTTTCATTACTCTTTCCTTTTCAGGTGGCTTTACAGTGAGTGACAAGCCTAGTGGTTTCCTGTAAGCCAGGAAACTATTTTTAATGCTGGGTGGTAACCATATTATCAACCCATGTAAGTTCCCTACTTGTCAACAAGTGGGTTGGCGGAGGGTTAGTGCCCCTGTCCGTTAAACAGCCAACTCAAAGACAAACAGGCATCCCTTATGGGTTTACGTCTCCTGGCTATAGGTAGAAGGATGAGTACCATGGACTGTGTGAGGTAGTACCATGAGAGTGAGATGTGGCTACAAACATGATGATGACAATCGTTATTCATAAGCGGGAAACAGTCACAAGTACAGTCACTCATTGATACTTCTTTTGAGTGACTGTATAGAGTCAAAGTACATGTTGACACACATATTTACAAGTGTTATCTCTCTCTCTCTCTCTCTTTTGGCACGGTCATAGAAAGCAACATAGGCTGTATTTTTAGATTAGATCTATAATAGCTACCATGTTATTTATTTTATATATTTCTCACCATACATTCTTCCCTTCGTCACATATGATTCTTTTCCATTTATAAAAGTGTTCTGATGCCATCTGACTGACATGTTGCTATAGTCCCATTGTTCTCGTGGACTTTTAGATGCCTGGTGGTGTAGTGGGTTGAGGTGCTCCATCCAGACAGGCCCATCAGGTGGTTGGGGTTTATTGCTCACACTGTTTGTTGAGGAGGGAGTAATTAGTCACTCGCTTTAATGTTTGGACCGAGTGGCCTAGCTCTGGGCCCGTATGCTTTTGTTGATGCTGATATTGAATATTGGATGATTAACATACTGATGGATTAATGTAAAGAACTGGATAGACAGATGTAAACGGGTAGATAGATAAAACATGAATGGATAGATACAAACAGATGGATAGATAATGTCCTGTACAAGTAAGGATGACTTGCTTAGGTAAAGGGAATTAGCTTGGTGATGGAGGCTGGTGGCATGAGGTGTGTAGCCACTGGGCTCATGTTCATAAAGTGAGCCTTTGAGCCTGTGGTGGGTTATTCACCTACCTGGGATACAACATCCTAGTTACCTCGTTACCTCCCATATGTGCTATCCTAGGTAATTTATGCCTTTGAGCCTGTATTGGGTTATTCATCTAACAAGTGTTGCCTTAAGTACCCATTTTACCCACCAGTCCACCAGGGTGGATGCACACCCAAGGCCAGTGGCACCAGCTGCCCACGCCAGGATTCAGACCCTGAACGGGTCGCCAGCTTTGTGATAGAAACGCTAACAACTGTGCCACTGTGGTTTGCTGGTTACTTATAGAAACAGTAATAACCCCGCCTGTTTTCCTTTGTGCTTTCCCCCTGGGGTAGGGGGTCCCCTGTGGGTACATGGGAAGTAGAATACTACCCTCGTATTCCCTGCGTGTCGTAAGAGGCGACTAAAAGGGAGGGGGTGGTGGGGGCTGTGAATCCCACTGCCCTCTAGATAGGATCTCTCACGTACAGTATTTTGAGAACGATTCTTCACAGCTTTTTAATTGATTATTCCTGCTTCCGTCTACCTTAGTACCATATAGTCATATTTTGGCCTGGTGTAGTTATTTATTATTTTCGTGCTGGAGAGGACCATGTTTGTACCATTATGTAAAGTAACCCAGCATAGTTTTTAATGAGTCAGTTTTAGTGGGTGAGAGGAAAGAGAGAAAAGGGGGGGGGGGAAGGGGGAGGAGGGAAGGAACGGAGAGGAATGATGGAGGGGGAAAGAAGGGACGGATGGAAGGAATGAGAGAAAGGGAGGGAAAAGGAGAGGAGAAAGGAAGGAGAGTGAAAGGGGGAGAAGCAGGAAAGAAGGAAAGGGGAGGGACGGAGGAGGGAAGGAGAGAAAAAGAGGGGCGGAAAGGGAAGGAAGGAGTGGATGGTGGAAGGAAGAATGGAGGGAGGGAGGGGCAAGGAGGAAAGGAGTAGAGTGAAAAGGAGAGGGAAGGTTGGATGGAGGGGAAGAGAGAGGAGGAGGAAATGATGGGTAGAGAGGAGGAAGGTAGGAGGAACGGTGGGGAATGGAGTTGAGGAGGAGAGAGGGAGGGACGGAAGGGGAAGGAGGAAAGAAAGGGTGGAGGGAAAAGGAGAGAAAAGGGGGGACGGAGGGAGAAGGAAGGAGAGAGAAAGGAAGGGGCGGAAAGGGAAGGAGGAAAGAATGGATGGAGAAGGAAGGAGAGAGGAAAGAATGGGTGAAGGGGAAAGTAGGAGGGAAGGAGAGAGGAAGGAAACGAAAATTTAAATTTGTTAATGCCTTGTGGCAGAGAAAACTGTAGGAAAAATGACTCACAAACCAAAGAAATAGTAGTGACTGACGTTAGGAATAAAATTTATTGAAACAAGGGAAGGGTAAGGAATGTAGAGGGAGAGAAAGGGTGATGGGGAGAGGGAGGGAGGAGAGGAAACGGGAAAATTTTTGATAAAGTGACACACAGATCAAGAAACTAGAGATATATAAGCTAAATGTAATGATATAGTTAAAGAGGCGTATTAATAGGGAAAAGGGGATTTAAACGATGGTGGGCGGGGCTAAGGTGGAGGGAATGCGGAGGAGTGGAGGGAGAGATGGAGGAAAGATTGCAGGTGCGACGGAAAAGCCGGCAGGCCGGGCAGGTTGGGCAGACGCGAGCAAGGTGTTGGGGGAGGGAGATGTCCGACTCTCGCTTTGGTAAGATTTCTTTCAGTTTCTGTTTTAGTACCTTTTAATAGTTTATAGTAATAAGCAGTGTTGATGTATATATTTTAAGGAAATTTTGGTGTATGTTTGGAAGCTCTTGGGTAGAATTTTCATTGATTTTGCATCATTTCGAGTGGAGTGTTTCCGTTTAGAATTCGTGGTTCACTCAGTATTCATTGTTCACTTGCTTCAGTAGCCATTGTTTACTCACCTTAGTATCCATTATCGCTTGTAACAATGACCTGTGGATATTACTGAATTGTGAGGATTTATATATATATTTTAAGGAATTGTATTATGTATGGAAGTCCTTCGATGCGGTTTGACTTTTGAGTTTACAGTATTCAAGTCGAGGTGTTTACCGTAACGTCTGAACTTAATATTTTTTTAGCATATTTTCATATCTTACTCTTGTATTTAAGGACTTCTTACATTAGTTTTGCATTGAGGTAATATGCAGTTAGAAAGTTTGCTCCCTTGATGATAATTCCATGGTTTAGGTTTCAGAGTAGGCATGCAGTTTAAAAGTATTAACGGTTCTTCACCTGGTGGACAATTTAAAAATGACTCGGTGGGCATCTGCTTTTCAAGAATTAAATTATGAATCAGTTATGCAAAGTACACCAGCTATATTTTGTTCCATACGGAGAACTTGATCAGGCATATGTTTGTTCATACTCTTTAAAGTTCATTTTTAATAGTTTTCAGCACTTCAGTTCGATTATTAAACCGTAATTCCAAAGTATGTGTCGGTGTCATACTTGGCTTTATTGCAGTATCCGGGTAGTTTAGGTTAAGCAAAGATGGGGGGGGAAATACTAGAGCATTGAAGTTACGTACCTCGAAGCAAAAATGTTATTTGAGGAGCTGGATTACTCGTTAGATATTGGTTTACCTGGGCTATTTTATTTGTTTTTAGCGAACTTGTCACTTAATATATCCTCGTTAATTAATACATCGTTCTCCGACAGGTAGTGTAAGTGAACATGGCGACAAGAGCAATGAAAATTCACACGAGACTTAAGACTGACATTTCAAAGCAAGGGTGGAGCAAGTGGAAGTGGAGAAAATGGAAGATGACGGAAACTGAAGCAAGGTGGAATCCAATGGAAGTGTGCAGATGAAAACAGGACGATCAAAATTGGACGGAAATACCTGAAATAGAAAATGAGCGCGATAACGAGGACAATAGTGAGATGGTGCTTGACGTAGAGGTTCAGGCGCTGGGTTCGACTCGACAAGGAACTGGGAATTGGTGCCTTCCTGGTCAGCCTTGGGTTCTTTCTTGTAATCTGTAAGGCCTCTCAAGCCGAGGCCTGTTCTGCTGTTTCAATACTGTGGTAAGTATGAAGATTTATACAGTACTTTAACATCATTGTAATGGAATTTAACTGATTACATGACAAGGTCTTACGTTCACGATAGTACCCTTCATTTGCTTTCCTTTTTCATGATTGTCAAAAAACAGTCAGTCCTTGCAAATACTTTCAGTGCTTGCTGGGTAAATTTTCATTGGTAAATTATAAATGGAGGTAACATTGTCACGTTAATATGTATTATAAATAGGGAGATTTAACAAACTGGTCTGTGAGGGGTCTTCTTGGATTATATAATTTACTGAATTATTTAGTTTTTAATTTGTGCTGATGATTTGAGGGTCAGTATTTAAATAAAATATTGACAGCTAGTTAAGTTTCGTAGGCAGTGAGGAGATACAGTACAGAGTAGCTGACTTCCTTGCCTCGGGACTGTGTACCTGAAGTGCTGTGTAAACACAAACACCTACACAGTTAGTTAGCTATTCAGGTAAAATTAGTTTCAGCCAACCACACAAAGATTTGGATCAGTTTTTTTCTTTTTTCCTGTTTTAAACAATTCTAAGACTTTCTTCCATGGCATATTTGTCCCTGTAATTTTTTATACTTGAAGGTAACCTAACCTAACCTAGCTGTCGAGAGTAATATATTAATTTGACAAAAATGCCCAAGAGAAGTGTCTCTGAATTGTCTTAAATCAAACTCTCTTTATTCTGTGGCTTGAAACCATAATCCATCTATAGCCTGATGCCATCATCTCATAAGGGATGGCCATTTGTCTTGTTGTTTTACGGGGAGCGGCACAAACCTTCCACCAACCCACTTGACATGTAGGGAATACGGGTGGGTTATATTGCTACCACCCAGCACTGCAAATGGTTTCTTGGTTTACAGGAACCATTAGGCTTGTCACTGTAAGGCCACCTGAAAAGGAAAGATAATGAAGAGTTACAGGAAAGATAAGAAATAGGGAGGAGGGCAGAGACAGGAAAAGAATAAAGGTGAAGGAAGTAGGCAGCACTGCATCAAGCGAGTGGATGATCTGCCACCACTGTAATACCGCAGTTAATTACCCTCCTCCTTTAACTTAATAAATGACAAAGGAGTTAACATTACATTAGCCGTTACTTTTCCTCTCACAGCTTAATGATAAACTAGTAAGAATTATGGAAGCAAATACGTAACAAGTATATTAATGTATATCTTTAACAGGATTATGTTGGGGCAGTGTCATCAACCACAGCCACCTTCGCCACCACATCACATCCGCTATTGAGGTCTTCTGCGGTTCAGGCGGTCATCTTGTCAAATAAGGTGAGGAAAGTGAATTTTGAGCATTTATAGGCAGTCCTCATAAGATTAATGCAAATGTAATAGAACTTTTTCAGAATGGAATGTCATGGCTATATCAAGTTGGGTTTCTAGAGGACTTTATAATAAGTCATTTACGGGTATTATAAACTGTAGGTGTCAAACTAGATCAGACTAAATCAAAATAATCATGGGACTTAACCATTTTAACTTGGAGATTTTTTTTACTGTTATAAACGATGTCAGACTAAAAACTAAATACAGTATAAGTCATGAGCCTTAACCAGTTTAACTTTTGGATTCTTAAAGCTTCTGACGGTGACTGCCTATAAATGATTAATCCAGACCAGTTATAGAATTGAAAATGTTGAGTTGCAAAATTAGGCTTTAGTTGTGGGTTTGACATTACAAAATTCTTTAAGTATATAAAGGAATGGAAGGCCTTAATTAGATCAATTACCTGTTTATATATCAAATTACATAAGTCATTAGTGCAGTGGTTATTAAGGCCTTTTTTTTCTTATATAAACGTTTAGGATAATTATCATGTACTACTTAATTGAAGCCATTACTGGTTGTAATTTTAGAGGTTAAATTAATACTTCACCAGACATTTATACTATGCAGTTGATTTAATTTTATCCATCATATCCGGACCTCCTTTCCCACCCTAGAGCAGGGTGAGGAATGGCAATTTTATCCATACACTTGTTGTGGCATCCTGGGTAATGATTCATATGAACAGTGGTAGTTTGTGATGCTGTTATGTTTTACGAAGGTTAAATCAGGATCTAGGCATCAGCTTATTTGTCCCTTAATACAGTACGTTGTTAATTTTATGTAGTGCCAGGGTTTGGGTAACTTTGCTATACAGGTAACAGTGAAAATCTAAATCTAGTTCAGATGAGAGCTGGCGATCAGATAAGCAATAAATGTCCTGGGAGGGAGAGGAGAGTAGAGTGGAGGGGGAAAGGAAGATTGTGTTGACGGTAACAGGAAGAAGGGAGGGAATTTGTAGAGAACGGCAGGGAACATGTAAGGGGGTGTTGGATGGAGGAGGGAAGCCATAGTTAATCAGGTGGTAGACTGCAGGCTGAACTTGCCCTCTTGAAGTCCACCGTTGTGTGAATAACTTCGCTCGGATACATTGGCCTGCATCGGAACATAATCCCTGGAAGACGAGGAGTTGCCCTTAGTCCATAGCCTTCTCAAGGGATGGGGTAGCTAAGGGACAGTAGTATATCAGTGCATTTGGGTAGCACTTCACTGGACCATTTCACAGCAAATTACAAACTTCATTTGTCTATACACAGGGGAGTTAATGCTAAAAAACTTGGTAAATTGGAATAAGTGGTTATAATTACTAGTACTGGTTTTGACGGTGGGTTTATTGTAAGTTTGATTTTGGATTTGGAATGGACATTTTGGATTTTAGGTTCAGTGGCTTTATGGTTATGGCGAAACTAGACTTTGAATTTGGCTACCTTCTTTATGCACTAGGATTAGAAATTTAGATCTTATGGAGGCTAGGATTCTGACTGGTTATTTTGGGTGGATTTGGTATGCTTTGACCTGTTAGTGGATCTCTGCTACTTAGTTTTATTATGGATTTACTTTGCCTTGGAGGAAGAATTGATTGGCTTTCTCTTAATTTTTAGTGGCTTTCCCTGTTTGGATTTAGCATAAAATTTGATGTTGGATGTTATGTAGATTTAAAACTTAATGGGTTTTGAATTTTGAGGGACTTGTGTTTTATTTTGATTTGTCTTGACTGGCAGTTTTTATTGTATCAGTGCGTGACTCGTCTGGTATTTGAACTTTGAGGGACTTTGGTGTTTTAATGTTGGTTTGTATCGACTGGCTGTTTTTTTTTTTTTTTTTTTTTTTTTTTTTTTTATGCGAGGAAGAAGGAACCAAAGGCCATGAGCCCGCAGTAACAGTTCCCTCCAAGAGAAAAACAAAATACAATAGAGAGCCAAATTCAAGATCCGATCATTTTGAGATGCCTGGACACACTGCGTTTGAAAGACTGGAGATCATAGGCAGGAGGAAATACAGACAGAGGGAGACAGTTCCAGAGCTGACCTGTTGCATGAATGAAAGACTGGGAGTAACGGTTAACTCTTGCATTAGAGAGTTGGACAGAAAAGGGATGAGAGTTTGCTGCCAGACAGGTGCTACGCGCCCGTCGTAGAGGTGGAGGAATGCAAGCAGACAGTTCAGAGGAGCAGTGACCATTAAAGTAGCGATAGAAAAGAGATAAAGATGCAACAGTGCGGCGAAGAGACAGAGGTTGAAGGGAGTCAGTAAGAGGAGGAGAGTTAATGAGACGAAAAGCCTTTGTTTGGCTCAGTTGGTTAGTGCTCTGCTTTGGCCAAAGGGTCGGAGGTTCGATTCCACCTAAGGGTCATTCGTAGACACAGGGAAGGGCATCTGGTCATCAAGTGCTACATGCTGCAAACCTAAGCCCTCTACCCAGGGGCAACGCCTTGGCTCTTATCGATAAAAGGGGACACGATGTAGAGAAGGTGTATGTGACTCAAGGTGGATGAGCATGGTGACTGTGACTCATGGCATATTCTTCACCTGTCATTATATACATTAGCTTGATGTCAAGTGGCCCATTTGAATGTTTTCAATTTTTAGCGGCTGATTTTTCAGGGAGTTTAAATGTTGCCATGTTTTGCACTGGATATTGATTATGGAATATTTTAAGTGAGTCAATTGGCTATTGATTTTAATTGGAATAGTTTGTAGTTTGCATTACTGTCATCTGGAATGGTTTGACTTTATTTTGGCTGTATTTTGAGTATGGTGTTACTCTGATTTGGGTGCCTACCATCCGCTAAGGAAATAAATGTAGTGCTGCATTGAGGTTTACTACACTTGAAGCCAAATGGTTTCTTGTAAACCTGAAACCATTACTGAGTTGGTAACCAGGTCAAAAACTCCCAGCGGTTCAGTGGGTTAAGGCACTACGTAGATTGAGCCTGTGAGGGTTAGTTGAGGGATGTGTTTGGGGTTTATATCTGAGGGATCGTTGAGGTTTCTTGGTCACATAACGCCACTCAGGGGCTAGTGAGGATGGTCAGCCTTGCCTGAATGACTGGAGTAACCTATCCCCAGCCCCTGCTACAGATGGACTGGATGATGGAGGGATGGATTTTAATTTTGAAGTGCTTGTTGGATAGATGGATTTTTAAAGTGTGTTGGATGATGGATGAATGGATTTTTCTTTGGGTGGGGCGGGGAGGCTGTTGGACAGTGTAGGTGTGGATTTTCATTGAAGTGGCAGTTTAAATATTGGTGATTCTTAGCTGAGTTTTTGGTTTGGGTTTGTAGTTGACTTGGAGTGGGTGATATTGTGGACTTGAAACTTGCCCTTTTTAAGAATTAACATGTATTCCTGGCTGTTTTTATTACATAGCTGTTTTGAGTGCGGATTTTGTGACTCTTGGTCTTGATTGAGTTATAGTGACGATGAATTGTGAATGTTGTAGATGGTGTGTGGCTATTTTGGCCTGTGGATTAGTGGCTTTTTTGATACTACTATGGCCTCTGAGTTTGGATTTTGAAATGGAGTAACTTTGAAATTTAGAGTCTACCAAAAGTACAGTATATGGCTGTGAAATGATTTTTAGGGTTTTAAATGCTTATGGTCTTGGAAGTTTGTCAGTTGATTTTAAAACTTGAATTTTTATTAATGGTTTGAAATTGTTGAGTGGCTTGAATTGGAAACAATCTTGTATGCCTTTAGAATTTGAAATTATTCAATATTGGGGTAGGCTACGGGTCGTATGAATTTGAATTTGGGTTTAAGGCTTGATTTTCACTGATTATTTTTGGCTTTCAGTAATGGAGTAGAATTGGGCAGGTTGGAATGATGGAAGGGTGATTTTTGTTGGCTTGAGTGCAGGCTGTTTGTATTAGTGCTTGTGTGTGTTGAGTATGGCGGTTTTCACCATGGATTTTGTTTGGTTATTGATTTTGAGGGAGGGGGTGGGTGGGGTGGAGAGGGTAGACTAAGCACAGGACAGGATGACATGGAGATTAATCAGGCCACCCGTTCTGGAGTTCATGTGGCTGTAGATATAACTGCAGTATTTACCATTTTCTCCAGATACTCAAGTTTTACGTTGCCCAAAATTGTCATGCCCATTTTGAATTGTTTTAGCATCATATTAATGCTAGTTATGGAACAGATGTAGAGCCATAGTATTGTCATAGTTAATGTAGAACTTCAAGGTTTAATAGTGCCGTAAAGGTGGGTGTCCTAAGCAACAGCCTTCACTGGCTTCCTTTAAAGATTTTACTCTGGCACTTGGAAGATTTGAAGATATCCAGTAATGTAAACAAAGCATAAATTGTCGTCGTCTGAAGTTGAGGAAGGGTATCGAGATTTTATAGTTTATGTATTTGCTATCAGTACGCATGAATCTTTTATGTGCTTGTTACTGGTATACATATTTCATTCATTCATTCATTGCCAGACGCCATGTATCCCAAACAGGGTGGCCAAGGGCTTATAGTTAATTGTTTTTACAGGGAGGGGCACTAATCCTCCACCAACCCCACTTGACACGTTATTTGAAGGAAAACATGCACAGTAACTGAAACCATACCACCTTCTGTGATATGAGCAAGTGGTCATGAAGAGATTTAAGTTCCCTGATCATTTGTCCTAACATATTGTTTTTAGATATCCCTCTTACTCGTTAAATGGCAACTCCTTCCATTGCCATCAACAGGCAGGAAAATTGATCTGTATACACATTGTGATTGTTCCCTGTATGAAAGACAAAGTTGGGTTGTAACTAAGTCGGAATTTAATCGTGCAAGTTATTGTTAATGAACACTTAACTCTGTTGTTGTCATCTGCTTTAAGTAAAATTCAGTTGGCTTTAAAACTGAGTCTTTGGTTTTACATATTCAAAATGCTGTATGAAAGGTTAGTTCTTAAATAGGAGAGCAAGTAAATTAGCTGTACAGATCCCTTTGGTGAGGCACTGAGAACCCACTCTAACAAAGCTAGGTATGAGTTACCCTGATCCACAAGGCAGCTCTGCAGATCCTAGTCACTTGAATAGCATCTTTAAATGACCCAGTTTAGGCAGCCATAGGTTTATCTCTAGTAACTTTCCTTTTGTGATAGTTTGCTTGAAGTTGGCTAAGCCTTTCTCCAAGGGCTCGATCAGTCTTTTCATTTTCAGCCAGACTTATTAGGCCTTTGTACCTGGAAGTCATTTCATTATGTATTTTGTCTGGCCAGAGTAAGATTCCCCATTTCTGTTGATTTCCAAACCTGAGCCAGTTTTTACCAAGGATGGGTCTTTGTTGTAAAATCCTTTATTTCTTGTTAGGGTGCATCCTTTTTTCAGTGCTGTGAACCTTCCCCTCTGAGTTGTATTCATAGCTATTACTAGCAATTGAATTTTCTCCATGTCTGTAGCTGTCAATGGGAACCTCTAGGCGATGTTTCTGACCTAAGGATTAGACTGGGAGTAGCAGGTAAAGGGATGGAAGTTTAGAATTAAACCCTATTTACTGGTACTGCATAAGCTGGTTGTAAAGACTGATTGTACAGTTTTTACACCTTTTTCATTCTTTTCCAGCCTATTTCACATGGCAGTTACAAAATACCACAGCTTTCCATTGCATTTCATAGTGACAATTATTTGTTAATCTATTGCAGCAACTCAGCATTTAGGATGGAGAAAGTAATTTTAGGTCGTTGGAGTAAAAGGGGTTTAATCCCTACCATGAATTAACATACAGTAATTTGCATGGTTGGATATGCTCTAGTATCTCCAGGGATCATAAACAGGATTCCTTCATACAGTATTCCCATGCATTGATGGATATGAAGAGTCCAGTGATACTGTCATTTTAACTTCATGCAGTGTTCCCCACAGTTCAGTGATACGATAATACAATACAGGCATGCACCCATACCACTTGTAACAACTAGGACCATATTGCAGTGTTAAGTTCTTTAGCACTGTATTGCAGTCCGCATATCGCTATTCAGCTTGTTTTTTAAGGTGAACAGTATGGCTAAGTGAATAACATTACTACTGTAAATTTAATACAGTCTTCAAACTCACCGAAAATTTAACAAAGCAAACTGCTACAGTGTTACAATCATCTGAACTAATAAGATGACATGGCTGAAGCTGACGTTTAGCATCTGGGTTTGGATACTAGTACAGTCAGTAGAAAGTTAGTGGTGCCAGTCTTAACTCTGCTCTATCTGACTCTACGGTACTGAAAATGACATGAAAACGATTGGAAGCAAGAGGGTTAGTGAAGCATCAGTTGGGGATAGAGTACTATATTCCTGCACCATTTCCTTAGCAGCTAAATGCATTGACCGCTACTATCCTATACACTTCACCTTAAATTGTCCCAGCTTTCCATCCTTTGGCTGCTTCACGGAGCTCTGTGGTGGAAAGACATTGACTCTACATCCTTTCCATAGTACCTTGACTCTCACAATTCTGGTGTTCATCATCTTACTGTTTTAGCTGTGCATTCAAGTTATAGGGATGGCAATTTTATGGCAGGTTAGTGTAAACCCTAATCTCATGATATAGCATTGTTAAAAGCCTATTAAAATTGAGCAGATTTATTGAGGGTAACATAAGGATCATCATGGTACTTGATTGAAATTGTCAGAGGTACATAAAGCTGCTCCCATTAAAAGAAACATAACCAGTGTGTGGTAACGTATGTAATCGCCTCACATTACTCCTCTTTAGTACTGATATTCTTTAGCACGTTACTCAAAATATTCTGTAAAGAAATAATTACAGAAAACTTGTTAGCTTATACAAGTCTTGGTTCAGTGAAGTTTGTCCCACAGTTAGTCTCCATGGGTCAAATACACCCTTGTCTAATTACATGAGCTCTGGCTGAAGGGAACTAGAGGTTTGTCAGGTTACAGTAAATGTTTTGGCCAGTTATGTACTGTATAGTTTTTCTTAAAGGCTGAAGTTATTTCATTGTAGAACAGGTGTTGTAAGACCTGTTCTCATTAATGGTACATTCCCAGCACCAATTCAGAAACCCTTTGATGAATTAAAGCTGAAGTAAACTAAAATGACTGGGTATAGTGTACATTTAAAGCCAGATGCGTTAATCCTACAAGGCCAGTTACACTTTGCCCTGTTATCATTCTGCCCTATCCATTTCACAATCCCATTTACTTGTCTCTTCTTCCTTGATCTCCTTTTGCATGTCACTTGTTCCTATTCTGTTTCCACATTATTGGTAATATACTAATGTTTATTTCTCCTACAGGGGAGTACTGGCTTCGTTGCAGTCCGATCTTAAGTGGGAACTGGACAAGAAAGGACTGCTGTAATCAAGTTGCTGAATACTTCAGTTGAAGTACACTGAAAAGTACATTTGCAGTGTCTTCTAGTTTGTTTAAAACTGAAAGTTGAATATTAGATACAGAAATGTGTACTAGCTCCTGAACAGAAGTTTTTATAAAGTATTTGAAATTGTCCTGTAACAATTTGCCAAGAAAATGTAAAGTACAGTAAATAATAGCCTCAGCAGATAATTTTTTTGTGATCATTGGTGTTTAGTGTTCATGCAGACTGGATAAGTGACAAGATTTAAATTTGGAAATGAGTCAGAAGTATGGCCCATCCTAAAATAATGGAATTGGAGTTGCATATTACACTCCTGTGAAAGTAAAAGATAGATTTTTAGTTTTTGTACAGCATGAACTCAATTTGGAAAATGTACCTATGTCTTCTCCAGATAGTGACTTGTAACTTGAATACATGTACCACTTTGGGGATACAAGACCTACACTATAATAAAAATAGGTGTTTGTTAGTGTCCTGAGTTCCTTAATGTTGATGTTTATATATAACTAAATTCATTGTTTATTTGTATTTTGTGCCATTTTTATATAACTAAATTCATTGTTTATTTGTATTTTGTGCCATTTTCACCTTCATACTGGCCCATCCCTATAATTTCTGTAGTTAAATTTTCTATCTATCTGTTGCCAGACGCCATGATCCCGTAAGGGGTGGCCATTTGACTGGGTTATTTGTTTTATGGGGAGGGGCACTAACCCTCCACCAACCCACTTGTTGACGCGTAGGGAGCACGCATGGTTTGGTTATATAGTTACCACCCAGTGTTGTAAATGGTTTCCTGGCTTACAGGACACCACTTGGCTTGTCACTCGATGAAGCATGGAAATTCTTGATAACTTTGTAATTGCTGAGAAAGTCATATGAAGCATCAACAGTCTGTTCTGTAATTTATCATGTTACAGTAGCTTGGTACCAAAATGATATTCTTCATAGATTCCCGGAAAGAGAATGATTAAGTGCAGAATAAAGAATAAGTGGAGGTGCAGCTGCATGGTACATTTCTGGTGTAATATAAGAAGTGCACAATATTGTATCATTTGAAGTACGGTACTAAACATGTTCATGGAAAACATAGAAGGGCCTGAAAACTTTGATAAATAGTTAAACAGATTTTTCTTTTATGAGATCAGTTTTAATAAGTGCATGAATTTATATAATTTATTACTGTTGCAGTTGTGCCACTAAAGTTGCCATTGTGAATTTGATAAAGCTATTTTAAATCTGGGTACAAGGAGTGTCCTGACAAAGCGATACCAGGACTTAAAGAATCATTGGCTTAAGATATATTGGTGATTTGAGTTGAATTTTGAATGTGAATGGATATACAGAAGTATATCATAAGTCCAGTACTGCAGGAATGTAAATGGCATACAAATGACAACCTCTCCAGTGTTTCTTAAAGGAATTTATTATACTCATTGCATCCTAAATGTGGTAATTGTTTAAAAATACCATATAATGCCACAGACTGATTAAAACTCCATGGGTTCCTCCCCCGCTTCCCCCCCTACCATGTCTTGAAAAACTGATTATGCTGGTTGAGAAGTTTACCACTTGTATTGGAAAGTTGTTTTAGCAGATAAGCCTAGCTTGAAATGACTGCTTTTTCTTGCTGTCTCCTGTAATTTTCAGTATTGATGCAGTGTACCTTTTCCAGTTACTAGTAGTGTTTCAAGAACTTAAAGGTATTAGCTGCAGCTCCAAGCTTGTTTGAATGGGACCCCAGTGGACTGCAGGCTCAAGATTGGCTTTCATTCCATGAACATTTTGAGGAATAAAGGGAATTTAGGGAAGTTTAACCAGGCAGCAGTCATACTGAACTTCATGTGAAAGCACTCCTGCCCCCCCTTTTTATAAAGCAATGCATTAGTTATTTAATCACCCTGCAACTAGAAAATAAAATTTAACAATGGTCAGTACCACCCCTTTCGCAGCATACAGGTACAATTATGTACTTGGACACTGACATTATAGTAAGGCATTAACCCCCCCTCCCCAGCACACTTCAAGAATTTTACATTTTTGGAGAAATGTGATAGTCTGTGGCAGAGCTTAAATGAGTTGTCAGATTAAAAGAAACTTAAATATTTAAGAACTGCAAGGTTAATGTTTAAATAAAAAGAAATAAAGCAAAGCTTTTTAGAAACTGAACTTGAAGCTTTAAAAATGTCCCAAGCTTAAGAACATTGTATTAAAACTTAATTATGAAATCTTATAGAAATAGCATGTTTATCAAAGTAAAAGTAGATGTCATACAATGTCATTTTGGCTTCTTGCCATTAAATTTTTAACTCTGAATCCAGTTGTTTGGCAAAATTATATAATTGAAGGGAGAGTACTAGTCATTATAAAATTTGTTCTACTTTAACAAGTCAAGGTTGTAAGATTGCTAAAGGTTTGTTGCAGGTGGTAAAATTTGAGCACTATGGGGGAAACAACTTTGGAATTCCTGATGGATTGGTCTTTGAGTTCTGAAAGCACGGTGCTAGTTGTATATTGGTAAATTCATCCTGGAACAGGATGAACAGTTAAAATCTTGGTGGTCAGTGTCCCCCCCATGTCCTAGTACAGGTGGGGGACTTTGTAAATGTTATCAATCTTATGCTAAGGAAAACTAAGGTAGTCTTGTAATGTGTAAAGAGAATTTACAGTGTTAGAATTCAAGTGGCCTCTTGTCAGGAATGTTAGGTTCCTATGCTGTGTATATTTAAAGCGGTCTGGAGAGATTTACAAAAGGTTTTGCATCATAGCTGTGCAAGATTAACTCTGAAATCCCTCCTCATTGCTTAACGACTTTATTTCCTGTACTTCATTATTTCCGTTTCCTTTGTGCCATGTTAAAGCAGAAAAAGAAACTGATATTGGTTAAAAACTGAAGTTTAACGTTAAAATAAGCATGTTTTATAGTAACACTTTGAAATTGACACAATGTATAGGTGGAAGTTATGAAGGTCAAGGGAATTCAGCCCTGTCTAGCTTCCAATTTTCCTGCTGTTGTTGCATTTGACAGTGGTGAAACTTTCTGTAAAAAGTTTAAAAAGTTTAATCATATGTTAGTTGAAATATGCTTGAATTTATTTGAGCATCAAATGGTAATACAAAGTTCAATCTTGTATCTTTAGTTTTCCCAACAGTTTCTAGCAACTGTTGGAAATTAATTGCTTTTAGCACTTAATTTAGCTTCCAGTAAATAGAGAACATTAATACAGTACCTAGATATAGCATTTGTAAACTGCCTCAGCCCAGTGTTTACTATAATGTCTTTCTCCTTGCTTCCTTTCCTCCCTCGGCATCTCCCTTCCCTCTCTCTCTACCCTTTTACCTCCCTCCCCCCCAGTCTCCCTCTTCCTTCTCTCTCCACCTCCTGTTCCTCCCTTTCTCTGTCCCTCTAACTCCCCCCTCCCTCCCCCCCCCTCCCTTTGTCCTGTCTCTCCCTCAACCCACCCTCTTACTCTTTACATCCCCCCTCCTCTCTCCTACCCTCTACCCTCTACATCTTTCATGTCGCTTCCTCTACTTCCCCCTTCCCCCTTTACCACACACTTCCGCTTTACGTCCCCCCTCCTCTTTCCCTCTGTCCTGTCTCCCTCAACCCACCCTATTACTCTACATCCCCCCCTCCTGTCTTTCCCTCTACCCCCCCCCCTCTTTACATTCCTTCCTTCATGTCGCTTCCTCTATGTAACCCTCCCCCATTTACCACTCTTCCCCTCTAGTTCTCTCTCTCACTTTCCTCCCCCTTTACACCTCCCCCCTCCTTTTTTACTTTCCTCCTCTCTCCCCTTTCCTTTCCCTTCCAGTCTTTCTCTACTCTCTTATCTCTACCTCCTCTTTCATGTCTGTACCCCTCCTCTCTCCAATCTCTTAGGCTACTTTGAACAGTAAAGTGTAAATAATTGAACCCTATGAATTTACATTCTTTTATTTGTGCTACTTCCAGACAATTATTGAACAGGTTAAGGCAGGGCTCCAGTGTACAGTGATGGAATTCAATCGTCTGGAGGTTGCAGGAATAGGAATATAATTTTATATGTTTTGTATATCAATAAAATTTGTTACGTATAATACAATATTTATTATATATATTTAATATGTATTACAAATTTACGTAAAATATATATATATATATATATATATATATATATATATATATATATATACACTGAACTTAATACATATATGAAATACATGTATTACAGAAGCTATTTATAATGTATAAAAACCATTATATTGTATATAAAAATATATACATCATAGTTTATATATAAACCATGATGTACAGTACATAGTTATATATATATATATATATATATATATATATATATATATATATATATAATATAACCATGTACTATACATCATGGTTTATATATAAACCATGATGTATAGTACATGGTTATATTATATATATATATATATATATATATATATATATATATATATAATATAACCATGTACTATACATCATGGTTTATATATAAACCATGATGTATAGTACATGGTTATATTATATATATATATATGGTTTTTAGACATTATATATAGTTTCTGTAATGCATAATATGTATTAAATTTAATGAAATAAATGTATAGTAGCTAGGTAGACAAGCAGGGGAGGGGGGGTGGGGGGCAAGAGGAAATGGCTGACTTAAGTTATACTAGACATTTTAGTCATTTTGAGAATCTTTATAAATACGACTTAAGTCATATTTATAAAGATTCTTAAGCCGGAGAACTTTTATAAATATGGTCAATTTCTGAGAATCTTTATAAATATGACTTAAGTCGTATTTATAAAGATTCTCAGAAACTGACAATGTTTATAAAAGTTCTCTGGCTTAAGAATCTTTATAAATATGACTTAAGTCGTATTTATAAAGATTCTCAAACTGACCATATTCATAAACTTCTGGAGCTTAAGAATCTTTATAAATATGACTTAAGTCATATTTATAAAATTCTTAAACCTGGCTATTTCATTAAGTGGATATATTACTAGCTTAGGATTTTGACAACTCCTCTATTTCCCCCCCCCCCAACCTTCCCCACTCAAGAAGCAGGGAAGGGGGGGGGGAGAGAGAGAGAGAGGAAGGGAGAGAGAGAGAGAGGAAGGGAGAGAGAGAGAGAGAGAGAGAGGAAGGGAGAGAGAGAGAGAGAGAGAGAGAGAGGAAGAGAGAGAGAGAGAGAGAGAGAGAGAGAGAGAGAGAGAGAGAGAGAGAGAGAGAGAGAGAGAGAGAGAGAGAGAGAGAGAGAGAGAGAGGAGAGAGAGAGAGAGAGAGAGAGAGAGGAAGGGAGAGAGAGAGAGAGAGAGAGAGGAAGGGAGAGAGAGAGAGGAAGGGGGAGAGAGAGAGAGAGAGAGAGAGGAAGGGGGAGAGAGAGAGAGAGAGAGAGAGGAAGGGGAAGAGAGAGAGAGAGAGAGAGAGAGAGGGGGAGAGAGAGAGAGAGAGAGAGAGAGGAAGGGGGAGAGAGAGAGAGAGAGAGAGAGGGGGAGAGAGAGAGAGAGAGAGAGAGAGAGAGAGAGAGGGTGGGGGAGAGAGAGAGAGAGAGAGAGAGAGGAAGGGGGAGAGAGAGAGAGAGAGGAAGGGGGAGAGAGAGAGAGAGAGAGAGAGAGGAAGGGGGAGAGAGAGAGAGAGAGGGGGGGGGGGAGAGAGAGAGAGAGAGAGAGAGAGAGAGAGAGAGAGGAAGGGGGAGAGAGAGAGAGAGAGAGGAAGGGGGAGAGAGAGAGAGAGAGAGGAAGGGGGAGAGAGAGAGAGAGAGAGGAAGGGGGAGAGAGAGAGAGAGAGAGAGGAAGGGGGAGAGAGAGAGAGAGAGAGGAAGGGGGAGAGAGAGAGAGAGAGAGGAAGGGGGAGAGAGAGAGAGAGGAAGGGGGAGAGAGAGGAAGGGAGAGAGAGAGAGAGGAAGGGAGAGAGAGAGAGAGAGAGAGAGAGGAAGGGAGAGAGAGAGAGAGAGAGAGGAAGGGAGAGAGAGAGAGAGGAAGGGAGAGAGAGAGAGAGAGAGAGAGAGAGAGAGAGAGAGAGAGAGAGAGAGAGGAGGGGAGAGAGAGAGAGAGAGAGAGAGAGGAAGGGGAGAGAGAGAGAGAGAGAGGAAGGGAGAGAGAGAGAGAGGAAGGGAGAGAGAGAGAGAGAGAGAAGGGAGAGAGAGAGAGAGAGAGAGAGGAAGGGAGAGAGAGAGAGAGAGAGAGAGGAAGGGAGAGAGAGAGAGAGAGAGAGAGGCAGGGAGAGAGAGAGAGAGAGAGAGAGAGAGGGAGAGAGAGAGAGAGAGAGAGAGAGAGAGAGAGAGAGAGGAAGGGAGAGAGAGAGAGAGAGAGGAAGGGAGAGAGAGAGAGAGAGAGGAAGGGGGGAGTGACAGAGAGAAGGGGGAGAGAGAGAGAGAGAGAGAGAGAGAGAGGGGGGGGAGAGAGAGAGAGAGGGGAGAGAGAGAGAGAGAGAGAGAGGAAGGGGGGGAGAGAGAGAGAGGAAGGGGGGGAGAGAGAGGAAGGGGGAGAGAGAGAGAGGAAGGGGGGGAGAGAGAGAGGAAGGGGGGGGAGAGAGAGAGAGGAAGGGGGGGGAGAGAGAGAGAGAGGAAGGGGGGGGAGAGAGAGAGAGAGGAAGGGGGGGGGAGAGAGAGAGAGAGGGAGAGAGAGAGAGAGAGAGAGAGAGAGGAAGGGGGGGGAGAGAGAGAGAGAGAGGAAGGGGGGGGAGAGAGAGAGAGAGAGGAAGGGGGGGAGAGAGAGAGAGAGGGCGGGGGAGAGAGAGAGAGATAGGCAGCGCGGGAGAGAGAGAGAGAGAGGTTGGGTGCTGGAGAGAGAGAGAGAGAGAGGAAGGGGAGGGAGAGAGAGAGGAAGGGGGGGAGAGAGAGAGAGAGGAAGGGGGGAGAGAGAGGAAGGGGGGGAAAGAGAGAGGAAGGGGGGGAAAGAGAGAGGAAGGGGGGGGAAAGAGAGAGAGGAAGGGGGGAAAGAGAGAGAGAGGAAGGGGGGGAAAGAGAGAGAGGAAGGGGGGGGAGAGAGAGAGAGGAAGGGGAGGGAGAGAGAGAGAGGAAGGGGAGGGAGAGAGAGAGAGGAAGGGGGGAGAGAGAGCAAGGGGGGGAGAGAGAGCAAGGGGGTGGAGAGAGGGAGGAAGGGGGGGAGAGAGGGAGGAAGGGGGGGAGAGAGGGAGGATGGAGATGGAGGGGGGGGTAGAGGAAGGAGGTGAGGAGAGAGGGGGGGTAGAGGAAGGAGGTGAGGAGAGAGGGGGGGGCAGAGGAAGGAGGTGAGGAGAGAGGGGGGGGCAGAGGAAGGAGGTGAGGAGAGGGGGGGGCAGGGGAAGGAGGTGAGGAGAGGGGGGGGGCAGAGGAAGGAGGTGAGGAGAGAGGGGGGGGCAGAGGAAGGAGGTGAGAGAGGGGGGGCAGAGGAAGGAGGTGAGGAGAGAGGGGGGGGCAGAGGAAGGAGGTGAGGAGAGGAGGGGGGGCAGAGGAAGGAGGTGAGGAAGAGGAGGGGGGTAGAGGAAGGAGGTGAGGAGAGGGGGGGGACAAAGGAAGGAGGTGAGGAGAAGGGGGGGCAGAGGAAGGGGGTGAGGAGGAAGAGAGGGGGGGCAGAGGAAGGAGGTGAGGAGAGAGGAGGGGGGGCAGAGGAAGGAGGTGAGGAGAGAGGGGGGGGCAGAGGAAGGAGGTGAGGAGAGAGGAGGGGGGGCAGAGGAAGGAGGTGAGGAAGAGGAGGGGGGTAGAGGAAGGAGGTGAGGAGAGGGGGGGGACAAAGGAAGGAGGTGAGGAGAAGGGGGGGCAGAGGAAGGGGGTGAGGAGGAAGAGAGGGGGGGCAGAGGAAGGGGGTGACGAGGGAGGGGGGCAGAGGAAGGGGGTGACGAGGGAGGGAGAAAGAGAGAGGGGGGCAGAGGGAGGGAGAAAGAGAGAGGGGGGCAGAGGAAGGGAGAAAGAGAGAGGGGGACAGAGGAAGGGGGGAGGGAAAGTGGAAGAGGGGATAAAGAGATAGGCAGGAGGGGAGGGAGGAAAAGGGGGAAAGGGAGACAGATGGGGGGAAAAAGAGGAAAGGGGGGGAGGAAGAGAGGGGGAGGGGAAGAGTGGAGAGAGGGAAAGGGAAAGAGAGAGAGGAAGGGGGTGAGAGAGAGAGAGAGAGAGGGGATCAGAGGAAGGGGGTGAGAGAGAGAGAGAGGGGATCAGAGGAAAGGGGTGAGAGAGAGAGGGGATCAGAGGAAGGGGGTGAGAGAGAGAGAGAGAGAGGGGATCAGAGGAAGGGGGTGAGAGAGAGAGAGAGGGGATCAGAGGAAGGGGGTGAGGAGGAGGGATGGAGATGGAGAGAGAGAGAGAGGAAGGGGGTGACAGGGGGAGAGAGAGGGGGGGGATCAGAGGAAGTGGGTGAGGAGAGAGAGAGAGAGAGGGGGGGGTGGGAGGAAGCAGGTGAGGGGGGGCAGAGGAAGGGGTGAGGAGGAGGGAGAGAGAGAGAGAGAGAGAGGAGGGGGGTGAGGAGGAGGGACAGAGAGAGAGAGAGAGAGAGAGGAAGGGGGTGAGAGAGAAGGGGGGGGGGCAAAGGAAGGGGGTGAGGAGGAGGGAGAGAGAGGGAGGGGCAGAGGAAGCAGGAGAGAGGAAGGGGCAGAGGAAGCAGGAGAGAGGGGGGGGGCAGAGGAAGCAGGAGAGAGGGGGGGGCAGAGGAAGGAGGGAAGGAGGTGAGGAGAGAGGGGGGAGGGCAGGGAAGGAGGTGAAGCAGGTGAGAGAGGGGGGGGAGGAAGTGGGTGAGAGAGAGAGGGGGGGGAGGAAGTGGGTGAGAGAGAGAGAGAGAGAGGGGGGACAGAGGAAGGGCCTGAGGAAGTGGGTGAGGAGAGAGGGGGGGGCAGAGGAAGTGGGTGAGAAGGAGATAGAGGGGGGGAAGATGAAGGGGGTGAGGAGAGAGGGGGCAGAAGAAGGGGGTGAGGAGGAGAGAGAGAGAGGGGGGGGGGCCTGAGGAAGTGGGTGAGGAGAGAGGGGGGGGCAGAGGAAGTGGGTGAGGAGAGAGGGGGGGGCAGAGGAAGTGGGTGAGAAGGAGAGAGGGGGGGGCAGAGGAAGGGGGTGAGGAGGAGGGAGAGAGAGAGAGATGGGGGGGCCTGAGGAAGTGGGTGAGAAGGAGAGAGAGGGGGGCAGAGGAAGGGGGTGAGAAGGAGGGAGGGAAGGGGAGAGAGAGAGAGGGGGGGGCAGAGGAAGGGAGAGAGAGAGAGAGGGGGGGAGGCAGAGGGAGAGAGGGAGGGGGCAGGGAAGAGGGTGAGAGGGGAGGGAGGGAGGGAGGGGGCAGGGAAGGGGGTGAGAGAGGGAGGGGAGGAAGTGGGTTGAGATGGGGGGGCAGAGAAAGGGGGTGAGGAGGAAGGAGGGGGGGGGGCAGAGGAAGGGGGTGAGGAGGAAGGAGAGGGGGGGGCAGAGGAAGGGGGTGAGGAGGAGGAGAGAGAGGGGTGGGGCCTGAGGAAGTGGAAGAGGAGAGAGGGGGAGGCAGAGGAAGTGGGTGAGGAGAGAGAGGGGGGGGGCAGAGGAAGTGGGTGAGGAGAGGGGAGGGCAGAGGAAGAGGGTGAGGAGGAGGGAGGGAGAGGAAGGGGGTGAGGAGGGAGGGAGGGGGAGAGGGGAGGAGGCAGAGGGAGGGAGGGGGAGAGAGAGAGAGAGAGAGAGAGAGAGGGGGGGACAGAGGAAGGAATGAGGAGAGAGAGAGGTAAAGAGGGGACATGTAGGGAGGCAGTGGACTGGGGGGGGGGGTGAAGGACAGAGAAGCATGGGAGAGGGGTGGGGGAGAAGGGCAGAGGAAAGGGGGAGGGGGAAGACATAGAGGATGGGGGAAGGGGAGGAAGAATTGGGAAAGGAAGCCCAGGAGAGACGGAGAGGCAGACAGTAAGAGAGAGGGGGAGAGAGAGAGAATAACAATAGGAAGGAAGAGAAGGAAAGTACTAAGGAAGGAGAAAGACATGTCAAAGGAAAAATATATATCCTGAGTTCAATATAATTATCAGAAAATTGTTAGAATACCAATAAATTACATACAATCGAAAGCTTAATGACTAAAGGCCATATTTATAAATCTTTATATGTCATGTATAGAAGCTCCTGGACTTACATTTCTGTCATGTTGCTGCAAAACATTTCACAATTGTATTAACATTTATGATTAATAAATATATCTCTTTTATTTATGGTTATACCAAACACTTTACAAAATAATTAATGAGAAAACTTAAAGATTGGTGATGGAAGAGGAAGAAAGGGATGGGGGGAGATGGAAGGCAGAGATGGGGGGCAAAGGGGGTGAGAGAGAGGCAGAGAAGAGGTGGGGGGCAGAAGGAATGGCTGAGAAAGAAAGGGGAAAGGAGAGAGAGGGGGAAGGGAAGGAGGAAAGAGAGAGAGAGGGGGAAGGGGAGGAGGAAAGAAAGAGAGAGGGGGAAGGGGAGGAGGTGGAGGGTGAGAGCAGGAGAGGGGAAGGGAGATGGGGGGGAGAGAGAGAGGGGGGGGAGGCAAAGAGAGAGAAAGAGTAGAGGGGGAGGGAGAAAGAGAAAGTGGAGAGGGTGGAAGGAGATAGAAGGAGAGGTGAGAGGTAAAGGGCAAGAGAGAAAGGGTAGGGGGGAGAGAGAGAGATGGGGTAGAGTGGGGGCAAAGCAAAGAGAGAGAGAAATATAAGCAGGGAGGAGAAGGAGGAGGAGGCAGCCACTAAGGATGGGAAGGCACTGGGGAAGCAGTAGGAAGGGGAAGGCACTGGGGAAGGAGTAGGAAGGGGAAGGCACTGGGGAAGGAGTAGGAAGGGGAAGGCACTGGGGAAGGAGTAGGAAGGGGAAGGCACTGGGGAAGGAGTAGGAAGGGGAAGGCACTGGGGAAGGAGTAGGAAAGGGAAGGCACTGGGGAAGGAGTAGGAAGGGGAAGGCACTGGGGAAGGAGTAGGAAGGGGAAGGCACTGGGGAAGGAGTAGGAAGGGGAAGACACTGGGGAAGGAGTAGGAAGGGGAAGGCACTGGGGAAGGAGTAGGAAGGGGAAGGCACTGGGGAAGGAGTAGGAAGGGGAAGGCACTGGGGAAGGAGTAGGAAGGGGAAGGCACTGGGGAAGGAGTAGGAAGGGGAAGACACTGGGGAAGGAGTAGGAAGGGGAAGGCACTGGGGAAGGAGTAGGAAGGGGAAGGCACTGGGGAAGGAGTAGGAAGGGGAAGGCACTAGGGAAAGACTAGGAAGGGGAAGGCACTGGGGAAGGAGTAGGAACGGGAAGACACTGGGGAAGGAGGAGGAAGGGGAAGGCACTGGGGAAGGAGGAGGAAGGGGAAGGCACTGGGGAAGGAGGAGGAAGGGGAAGGCACTGGGGAAGGAGGAGGAAGGGGAAGCTACTGGGGAAGGAGTAGGAAGAGGCTGGCAATAAGGAGGGAGGAGGAGAAAGAGGAAGACACTGTGGAAGGAGGAAGTCTAACACACTGTGAAAGGAAGAGGAAGGAGAAAGCAAAAGTATACATCCTAATTTCAATAAAGTTACAGAATACTGAGAATAAAATTAAAAATAAATTACACACAATAAAAAACTTAAGGAGTTGTGGCCATATTTACAAGTTTGTCAAGTATAAAATTCCCTGCAAACTGCTATAAAACACTTTACAACTGTATTAATATTTGTTAAGATAGGAAAAATAAATATTATTTGTTGTATAATCTTGTTTTAATTCATGGTGCTATTAAAAACTTTACAGTTAATAAGTATTAGTTTAAAAAATGTAAAAACCAAAGAATTCTTGATGTCAATTAACTGTTACTTATCATCCTCACAACTTTGTAGGATCCTTTGTAGATATGACCGTAATATAAATAATTTAAATGCATAAAGATGCGTTTAGTATGCACAAGAAGGCAGACTCAACAGCTCATCTATTATGGATGTCGCATATAACCTCTCATTACATCCCTACATGTATTTATGACAATATATGGATATTTAAATGATAAAATACATGAAAGAATGTTAAGGAGAAATGGATGAAATCAATAGTTAAAGATGATATGGTAGCAAGTTTCCTCAACATAAATACAGCATGAAAATAGTATAAATAGGGTCAAGAATAACAAGAAAATAGTATGAAGTAATCAAGTTAAAATAATACATTATAGGTTCAATCATAATATAAATATGTTCCATAATTCGGACCTCTTCTCCACCTCACAATTATCGTGTCACCTGAGCAAGCGTTTATATGGATCCAGTGCTGATACATACAACTACCCTGTGATGGTAATGAACTGGAATATATAACACAGCAAAGTTATCAATCAGCACGGTCTGAGTTATCTATGTAACAGATCCGCCTGTTTAAAAGGAATCTGCTCCTTTCCTGACCATCTAACCTATCTATCTATCTATCTATTGCCAGACGCCTCAATCCCGTTTGGGGTGGCCACAAACAAATCGCCTCCAAGTCGCCCTGTCCCCCGCCAATTCACTGCCCTGCTCCCAACTCACACCCCCCTCTCTCATATACCTCTCCACCCCATCCCTCCATCTCATCCTCGGCCTCCCCCTCCCTCTTCCCCCCTCCACCTCACTCGCATACACTCTCTTCGTCAGTCTTTCACCCTCCATCCTCTCCACATGGCCAAACCACCTCAATGTGTTCCTCATAACACTTCCTATCACATCCACATCCACACCACAACGCTCCTTTATATCCTCATTCGTCAGCCTGTCTCTCCACGTGACTCCACAGGCTCCTCTTAAATAACTCATTTCCACTGCTCTCACTCTTGACTTGTGTCCTTCCCACAATGTCCAAGCTTCACTTCCGTACGTTAGAGTTGGTATCACAATACTGTCATGTAGTAACTTTTTCACTTCCATGCTCACTTCCCTGTTTCTTATCACTGCTTTCAAGGAACCCAGTGACTAAATACTGTACTTTTTTTAAGGGTGTACAATCATTACCAAAAGCACACCAACATTCTGCCAATAGAGGTGTTACACAAACTTGTTTTAGGTGATGAGAAAGAGAGAGAGAGATACTGGCAATGGATTATGAGCAAACTTTTGCTTAGGACTGCATACAGTATATTACAATTCAATGCATGATACCTATTGGTGGGGGGGTTGAAGTAACGATAAGCATCCCTCACTGTCATAAACATAAGCATAAAACTGTGTAAAAATGGTAGGTATACATGATTTAATTAATAAAATGGTCCCTCCCTATTCACAAGTTTGCTACTCAAAATACATCAAGGTTAGTGTGTATGCTGGGACGACTGAACAACCCAGGCTGGTAAACTAAATGTAATCACGTTCTGGGGCATTACAAGTGATTTTCAGGCAATCACAAGGGAAAGTGATGGCTGGAGGGGCCCTTCTAATGGAGTGAAAATTATATTATTTGTGGATTTCTGTACTTTTGAAACTAGTTAGGCACAGAACCTCTCTCATCTTGAATGCTGAACTTTAAGAAGAGAACTTTGAATACTGTGCTAGTCATGAACTGCTGTGGAGTGGATGCATGGCAATAGTAGTGTCCAATTCTGGATTTTATAAATAAACAAATAAATAAAATAATACTAGGGGGAGGGGGGCAAAAATTATATAACCTATAAAAATAACATTTACTGTATTTACCGTATATATTTTCCTATAATGTCCTTGTTTAGAAGCTGCTAGTGCTGTGCAATGGCAGTGGCCTTTCTTAAAGTGTCATGCTCTTGTAATTAGTCATTTATTGCTCACAGCTATCCAGTGTGATTTTTTTTTTACTTATTTTTTCCATGATCTTGTTTAGAAGTTGCTACTGATATGCACCAGCAGCAGCCTTTCTTAAAACTGCCAAGATCTTGTAATTAGTCAGTCAGTCCCTATAGCACACTGTTTCTGTCTGTCATGCCATAACTCGCAGTCAGTCTCTATAGCACACAGTTTCTGTTTGTCATGTCATAATTCACTAAGGCCCTATTTATAAAAATAAACATACATGTGTGATTTGCAGATCAGGAAAAGGTGTACAGTGGCCTCTTACTATTTTTGGAAACTGTGAAACATAAACCCCTTTTAATCTGTAGGTTATATAATTTTTGCTCCCCCCCCCATTATTATCATTATTTTATTTATTTATTTATCAAAATCCAGAATTGGATACGACTACTGCCATGCATCCACTCCACAGCAGTTCATGACTAGCTCAGTATTCAAAGTTCTCTTCTTAAAGTTCAGCATTGAAGATCAGAGATTCTGTGCTTAATTAGTTTCAACAGTGTACAGAAATCCACAATTTACCGTATATATTTTTCCATAATGTCCTTCTTAAAAAAAAAAATAGTGGTAGGTGGGGTCGCTTGCCATCCACTCACTCTATGTAATGCTGCTCTCGGGTGCCTGCCCTTTCCTCTCCTCCATCCTTCTTTCCTTCCATCCTCTTCTGTCTTTCTTTCTTTCTTTCATTCTTTCCACATCCTGCCTACAGGTGACTTTACACTCCCTCTTCTGTCTTTCTTTCCTTCATTCTTTCCTCTTACTTCCGCCTGTGGGCGACTTAACACTAAGCAAAAAGCCAAATGGTTTCCTGTACACCAGGAAACCATTTGCTATGCTGGGTGGTAACCATATAACCAAATTTTGGCGCCTGGTGGTTTAGTGGGTAAGTACGGCACTCCAATCAGATTGAGCCAGTGAAGGTTTACATTCAAGGGATGGTTGGGGCTTATTGCTCACATAAGGCCACTCAGGGATGAGTGAGGCTGGTCACTATCATCTTAATATATCCGGACCAGCTTGCCTAGCCCCCAGGTACCGAAACTCCTCATGGAGCAAAGCAAGATTAGACGTACAGTATGTACGTATGTAAGTATGCATTGCATTGTTATTTTACTATCAGAAAATTTTATGCATGTTAACTGATGCATATTTACTATTATTATTATTATTATTTTGCTACTGTCAGACATTTATTTAGCTCAGTTCATAGCTATGTATAGTCATACTGAAGAATAAATCTGACTAGTAACCATGGAGACTCATTCTTACCAATTAACCATGACCACAGTAATATCAGACAAATATATTCATGGTAAAAAGGGCTGTGATAATGATGGGGTTCAGTATTATTCAATGGTAGAGAACTTGCTTGTGTTGGCAGGTAGGTTCAGGAGGGAGGGAGGGAAGGATTGTACATATGCAGGGAGGTAGGTAGGTTGGAAGTAGGAAAGTAGGTAAGGAGGGATGTACAGCAGATAGGAAGGTAAGCAGGGAAGTAAGCAGCTATATAGGCAAGAAGGTAGAGACGTAGGTAAGCAGGAAAGGAGTGGGTGAGGTTGGGAATAGGCAGGGAGGGAGAGATATGGGAAGGCAGGCAGGTAGGGGGGTGGGGTGGTAAGCAGGGAGGCAGGCAGGTAGGTAGATAGGTAGATATGCAATGTTTGGCACTGATAGCCTACATAAATACTGCATTCCTTACTGAAATTCCAAAATCCTAACAAAACAATACAACGCCTAAACAAATTAGACTTGTACATTTTTCATTTCTCTCTCTCTTTAGAACAAATTACAATTTTACTCTGACTTACTTGTACAGAGCACTTAAAACTGTCCATCAGTCAGTCTTTAAATCTACAACACAGTTTTGTAATTTACATATACTGTATTATTTCTCTCACTGTAATTTTTAAACTAAATATAAATTCAGGAAATATTACGCATTTAAATCCAGCATATTACTGTCTGATCTTTTGGTATATTTAAGATTTTAGTCAATAAATTCTATGCTTAAATTTTCTAAAATGGGGGTATGTTAGCAAGGATACATCTTGTTTAGGGGTGTAAAAACTGATTAAGGTAGGGTAAGGTAGGATACAGTAGATTACATTTGGCAACAGAAAAGATGTGAAATATTAGGCCACACTACGAATCTGTTCTTATCCAATTATCTGAGTCTAGTACATTGAAGGGGAGATGACCAGCCTACTTCCTTCGCTGGCATGAAATGATAGAAAAAAGGCAACACTGAATAAGAAAAACCAAGACACTGAGCTGTAAGAGATTATTTTCTAACCCTAAGCTGGATAAAATGGTCCGGCAGTACCAAAAATAAAATCAGTTTGGACTACATATAAAAATACCGTAAACATTTTCCTGTTTGAGGCAATACAAAAAATAAATACATGACATCAATTGTACTGATGTGGAATCAAGAAAATATGCAATTTTAACCATGCAATGATAATAAAGGTGCCGGTAATTTTATTATTTTAATGAGTCTGAAGCAGAGGTCTGTCTGCCACAAAGGAATAAATTGATTGATTGCATAGGACAGTAGTGCTTGCCTGTAGTTGATGGGTTTACTCAACAACCACCCCCAATCCCTCAAAATTCATTCGTCCGTGGTGCAATATGAAACCCAAACGTCAACATGACTGATACAGACGCATATGCTAACTACCTTACCCCCCCTATCCCCCCCAAGCTTCATTCAAACCTAGTGCAAGCCAAGCAGGCAATGGCTTGAAAAACAATGTCCTCAAAACTAGATGAAGCTGGTATGACTGAGCTGATATTACTGTTATTATTAAGGTACCGGTACTATTATTATTAACACTAGCTCTGCATGCATAACTAAGTTCAATGAGTCAACTAACTCAATCACCAACTAACTAAAATCACCAACACCTGCATTAATCACTGCACAGAACAAATACACACAAGATAAATATAATGGTACAATGGACGGATGCCAATCATGGATGCCTATTGTAGCTAAGTATACATCGGAGACCAAACCGCCCCTCAGTACCCGCAGGTGGGTGTGGGAGGGCCCGAGGCAAGGCACAGTATTGGTCCAGACTATCTAGGCCGCAGGAGACCACCCTACGTCACTACTAGCATTATACAAGCAGTCCTCGGGTAATGTGTGAGATGTGCATAGGGGAAAATTATATGCTGATGGAACTATTTTCTTAAGAGTTAAAATAAAATGCGGTGTCTGTTTAAATGATGACTCTTTTATTTCTAATGGAGTGAAATGGTATGTATGCATTTTAAAGTGAAATATAAATTGCACCATCTAAATGGCCTTTGGTGTTACTGATGGCACTGAAAAATGTGTAAGAATTTTAAACTGGTAAATAAAACATTATCTGTTTAATTGCCTCCCCTTCCATCTGTTTAACTGCCCCCCCGCTTGATAAAATTAAAACACTTGTAAGAATTTTAAATAATGAAAGTTAACTGGTATAGGGCTAAATGAGGACTGCAAATATATGATAGAAAATCCTGGCCGCCTCTTGGATTTAAACCATGGCGTACTAACACATGGTTTCCTCCCACCAGAATTCTATCACTGTTACACCCAGAAAAAATAAATAAATAAATAAATAATAATAGTAATACTAATAATAATTAAGTGAATAAATAAAAAGTTGGTGCCCAGGGAGCTAATGGTTATGAAATTAAGCAGTTGTTATTGAGTTATATAATACTAATGACAATAATAATACTGATAATGACAATAACAATAAGCTCAGGTGAATTAGATCTATTATACTGACAGTTGCGGAGAGAGATTTTTTTCAAGCAGCAATTCTTATATAACCGAGAAGTAATAATAATAATAATAATAATAATAAAACTGGTGGAGAGAGATTCCTTCAAGATATTAATGTACTATAACTGAGCAGCAAATAGTAATAAAAATATTATTAACAATACTAATGATAAAACACTCGTGTAGGGAGATTCTTTCAAGCAGTGATAATTATGCAACTGAGCAGCAAATACTACTACTAATAATAATAACAAAATAATAATAATAATAATAATAATAATAATGACAATGACAGTTGTAATAATTATAAATCTCATTTCAAAATCTTCTGGCAAGGGACACCATACATATTATTTTTAATGGGTGAACACTAAAAAACATACATAATTAGAATTTCTTCGTTATCTATGTATCTATTTCCTAGCACTATCTATTTCTAATCTCTCACCTTCCTATATCTGTTCTTAGGTGGGTAATTGAGGTAGTTCTGAGATGCATTCTTGTTATGCAGTGTTCATTTTCTTTCTAGTTTTCTCTTGGTTATTAAAGTTCTTCTGTTCTCCGTATCAACACCCATTCCTGGAAGATATCATATGCTTTAATAATAACTCTATAAGAAGATACTATATGCTTTAATATTAACTCTAAGACATTATTACATATCTTTTTATTTTAATTACATATCTTTTTATCTTATTTTTATCACCACCATCATCATCCGAACCTCCTTGCCTACCCTTGGGCCAGGGTGAGGAGTGGCAATGTCAAAACAGCCCAAGTTTGCCCAATCCAATGGGCCACGCTTCCATTCACTCTATCATTCAAGCCCCCAGAATCCTGGCTCTATCTGATGCACAAAAACTTTCACCACATTCTGTAGCTTCACATAATAACAACAACAATAATAATAATAATCATCATCATCATCATCATCACCCCTGGCCAGATAATAATAATCATCATCATCATCACCCCTGGCCAGGGTGAGGAGTAGCAATGTCCAGACAGCCTAAGTTTGCCCAATCCATCCATCATCCAATCCTATGTTGCCCCATGAGGAGCACAGGAGCCCAGGGCTAGGTAAGTTGGTCCTGACATTTAAGATGACAGTGACCAGCCTCACTCATCCCTAGGTGGCAATATGTGGGCAATTTAATAATAATAATAATAATAATAATAATAATGCCAGTAATAATAATTAATAATAACAATATGGTCTTCTCTTGAAAGTACCAATTCTTTCTATGAAATTCACTACCACTCAACACATTTACATATTTACAAATATCGGGGCATGGCAGCTCGGTGGTAGAGAGCCTGACTCAGGACCGAAGTCATGAGTTCGCGCCGCATCTGGGTAGACTGCTTTGACGGGAGAGGTAGTGCTCTCCTGCCATCTAGCTGGTTGTAGCAGGCATGGCTCAGTGGGTCAGAGCGCCCCGATCAATGGGTCAGAGGTTCGAGTCCACCCAAGGGTCATTGGTAGTCATCAGGAAGGACATCCAGGCATGAAGTGCTACACACTCCAAAACCCAAGTCCTCTACCCAGGGACAGTGTCTTAACCCTTGTATTAACAAAAAAAAAAAAAAAAAAAAAAAAAAAGAGAGAGAGAGAGAGAGAGAGGGGGGGGGGTCCAGCATAAAACTCAATTGTGATGTCACTCATAAAATATACACAATTCACAACAGACGGATACATAAAGAGAGCATTACCCTTACACAGATAGATAGATAAATTGATAGACAGATGGATGGATGGATGGGTAGAATGACAGACAGACAGGCAGAGATGCAGAGACAGATATAGACACCGACAAACAGAAAGATAAAACAGGGAGACAGATGGATGGATGGAGAGATTGCTAGACAGATAGGTAGAGACAGAGACAGACACAGCCATCTTCCTTACCCTCACAGAAGCTCACAGACAAACAGAAAGACAGACTGGCACAGATGGATGGATGGACAGATTACTAGACAGATCAGCAGAGACAGACACAGACAGACACAATCAAGACATATCCTTACCCTCACAGGAGCTCACGGTGTAGGTGGACCCACAATATCCACCCTCCACATAGTTCTCCTACAAGTTAAATTTTTGGCTGACCACAGAGGAGGAAAGTAAAGTATATTACAGCACTGGAAACCTTGTTAATCCTTCAATGTTTTGGCCATGATGCTTGATGAGTTGGCTGTTTTTCTCTTTCATTACTGCTGTTCCCTTAATCATTTTTTGTTCTTGCTATTCCTCGTTTGATCTGGTCTTGTTAATTTCTTCATATATATTATCTGTGGAGGACATTATGCACATTAATATCAATTCTGGAGAACATTAAAGACATTAGTCAACATCAGGTGTAGGAACAAATAAGGTGCATTAACTCTAAACATGTTGACGTTCGTACATGATTATGATAACGTGTGTTTTATCATAATAATAGACTCTGCGTGTGCTTATACAAGTTACTGGTTAAAACGGAATATGGAAACTTGGTGAATAAAGCTGGATGTTGAGTACTGTACTGCAACACAGGCAGAGAAATGATATTGCATTTTTGATAAGCATTACATTGCTCTTAGCTGAGTGTTGTTAAGGTATGGCCACACATAACCACATACAAGCCAGGTGTTATTGACCATTATCTGAATTATGCTGCAGGTGTTGTGCTCCTCTAAGTGTGTAATTATGACTGGATATACCGTAAATGTAACTCATATCGCACATGAGTACCCCTCTACGGCCACCTGATATAACCCCAACTAACGTATGTGTTACGAAGTGTTATCCAAATTACTGTATGATGCATGTACTGTGGTGTTGGTCATCTGTGATGAATATACTATACGGTAGCTGGAAATATATGATATCCTGCAGAGTGTGACTTAAGTTACACAAGAGTAAAGGTTTACAGGCACTTAACAAAACCTCAAAAAATTCACATTATAACCTCTTCAGTCTACAAAAAAATCACCATCCAAACTAACATTACTTAACCCAACCTTTTTGGATAACCAGGGTTGCCTGTATTCAGCTTTGGTTAGAATTTTCACAGTACTGAGATAAGAGAGGCCTACTCCCTCCATTTACCCCTTCACTACACAGTGGTAGGTAGCAGTGCCACCATCCACTCACTTGATGTACAGCTGCCTACTTCTTCCTTCACTTTCATCATTCCCTACTTCCTCCTTCACCTTTATCATTACCGATACTTCTCCATTTCTCCCATCTTTCCTGTCAATTTTAGTACATTTCTTTCCACTTCAGGTGACTCGCATTGAGGACAAGCCTAATGGTTTCCTGTTAAACCATGAAACCATGTACAATGCTTGGCAGTAGCCATATAACCAAATAACAGAGTAATGTGCAGTCTATTATGGTGTCCCTGTTAACTGGCTGGAGATGTGGCATCCATTCAGGACCCACACCTCCACACCCCTCCTTGTGCCTCACTGTGACAAGGTGGTGCTGCAGCAAAGAGAACAAAGCTGCACCGTAAAGTACAGTCCTGCAGGGACAACTGCCTGCCTGTGGTTGATGGGTCTTCTTGGCCAACCAGACGGGTTACTCAACAACAACCCCTTCAATACAAAACATCTCACATCGCTAAACTAACATCACTTGGATACAGCAAGAATAAATCAACACAACACATTACTGCACTTCATAGGGTTGAGGGGGATTTCCACACATATATACATGACACTGAAAATGCTAGTACTCAATTTCAATATCCCCATAATGTCATTACATTTTCTATCAAGTGGCTTGGGCAAACTCACCATTTAGGATGCAGCTGCTCCAATTTACAAATGCTTAGCTGCATTCTTTAATATAATAATATTAATAATAAATAATAATAATAAAAATAACAGTAGTAGCAACAACAATAATAATAATAATACCGGTATATAATAATAACAACACATGGGGCAAAGTAGGACTGGATGATGGATGGAACAACAACAATCTATCTATCTAAAGCAAGACATCATCATCTGGTAAGGGGTGGCTGTTTGAGTTATTGTACAGGGAGGGGCACCAACCCACTTGCTGACATTATATGAGAGACAAATGGGTTGGTTATATGGTTACCTCCCAGCACTGCAAATGGTTTCCTGACTTACAAGAAACAACTAAGCTTGTCACTCAATGTAAAGTCACCTGAAAAGGAAAGAAGAGTAATAAAAACTGACAGGAAACACGCATCCAACATGGTAAGCTGACCCTGCATAAAAAAGGATGTTATTTAACTTACTTGGGGATCCTCCGGTGAATACAAGAGGCATGTTAGTGGCTCCAAGTCCAAAAAAATACCAGTACATCACACCTCTGTTTTTCAAGATTCACAGTTCTGAGAAGTGAGAGATGTATATGAGGGAGCTGTAAGTTGGAGAGAGGGCAGCTTGATGGCACACAGCAGGGTGATATGGTGGCTCTTTGTGGTCACCTCTTCCAGGACTTCGGCATCTGGATATAAACTGAGACTGATGTGTGGATGACTGTGTGGGCCATTTTTCACTGGGCCTTCTTGCTTTGCCATCTTTTACAGCTCGTGGCATTAGATATCAGTCTTACTCTCCTGTGTAACACTCTTCAAACAACACGTTGCCGTCCTCTTCCCTTTATTCCTTTATACTTCTTTGCACTTGCTCCTTCCCTTGTGTCTGTATGCTACCTTACTCCATCTTGTGTGGGAAAAGGATTCAGGAAGGTGAACAAGGCTACAACCTGAAAATGAAAGAAACTCAGTTACACAAATATCACAAAATGCAGAAGAGCATTAATCACTATTCAGTCAGGCTAAAAGAATGAAGACTGAGAGATTATCTAGGAGAGAATATGTGAATGAGGTACATTTCCACAGTTGGGCAACTCCACTGCTGTCATATTGGTGCCACCACATGAAGGCATTCCTCTCCAGCACACCATCATAAAGAAACACTTATGAAATGAAACAACAACAAGATATCTGCACAGTGCATCCTTCAAAATTCAAACCACCATGTCTTAATTTTGGAAACACCTAAAATTTGAACACAGTACCATAATATACGAGATCTGTCATTTATATTTTCTAAACTTAGGTCACTAATGACTACTGACTGGAGCATCTAAAACTAACGACACTTCTCTGGTACTGATGACCTTTATCTGATGTGTCTGATCACCCATAATAAGTTTCCTTTCCTTCCTGTGGTAAACTCTTTATTCTTTGATTCAGTTAAAACTCATTCAGACTTCACATACCTGTGGCCTCCAAAATGGTGTCCTAGCTTTACGGACTGGTGGAGTGCAGTGAAAAAAGTACGCAACGTAACAATGCAACCACAAGTAAAGTACATCGTGTGTGTGTGTGTGTGTGTGTGTGTGTGTGTGTGTGTGTGTGTGTGTGTGTGTGTGTGTGTGTGTGTGTGTGTGTGTGTGTGTGTGTGTGTGTGTGCACGTGCACGCACTGAGACAACTGTGGCAATGGAAACAACCATGTATGACAGGGAAACGAGAAAGTACTCAGAAGTTCTGCACATACTGAAACTAGGCTTGAGTAAATAACTATCTCGGCACATGTTCTGAAAGATAGTGATGGTGGTCAAAACACAACAGTATACAATTGTACAAAACAATGTGACAGTTTAAGTTGTTTGCCGCGTGAAATTTCAATAAATATCCCTTTGAAAGGCAACACCACTTGTCAGATGTCATTAACTGATGAATTATACTGTACTCTTAACCCGAGCATGAGTACTGGTAGGTGGCAATCTCCTAAAAGATTTCTCTTGATGAACTGTGTCAATTAGAGCATTGTGCAATCTATATTTGAGTAAATTACCATAAAACTCCAGAGTAAATATAAACCTCAGGCACACTTTTCCAGTTGCTTTACACACACATGTATTGCATCACTATCTGAGATCCCAATATTTCTGCAAGAGTATAATCCATGATGAGCTGTATAAGTATACGCCATCAAAACGTACATCTATCTATCTATCTATTGCCAGACGCCATAATCCCACAAGGGGTGGCCATTTGACTTTGAGTTATTTGTTTTACGGGGAGGGGCACTAACCCTCCACCAACCCACTTGTTGACACGTAGGGAACACGTATGGTTTGGTTATATGGTTACCACCCAGCGTTGTAAATGGTTTCCTGGCTTACATGAAACCATTTGGCTTGTCACTCAATGTAAAGCTACCTGTAAAGGAAAGAAAAGCAATAAGAAGTGACAGGAAAGATGGGAGAAATAGGAAGAGAGGAGGGCAGGCACAGAAAAAGAATGATAAAGGCTAAGGAAGGAGTAGGCAGCACTACATCAAGTGAGTGGATGATGGTCGCCACCACCTACCACAAATAATGTACCGGTACATCATACATAAAATAAACCACCGTTATGCATTCTGTGGGTGGGCAATGCACAACAACTGCAGAAACGTGTAGCATCACACAATACCGCATCGGTCAGGCTGTATCATAAACAATTAGTTGATCACCTGCTGCAGTATGCAAAGCAAGGCAGTGGTGAAAGATTGAAATACTCGTATACTGCAGCTGTCGTACATAAATAATGACATACAACATTATTTTCCCTCACAATTTAGGCTGCTGATGGATGTTGAATACAGTAATCCCTCTACTATCTGATGTAACAGAGCCAAAGGCATGTCCAGAAAGTGGGCCCCTGGCTCCTGGACTGGTACTTAAGGATCCTAACCCAGCCTAACTTTGAACGCCACCTAAATAACTCCCTACCAGACATGCATAGGATCTATTTAAACCTATTTAAGGCCCTGTTCACAAAAATAATGGACATAAAGCATGAAATAAATGAACCAAAGGATGAGGAATTAGAAGTGACTGCACCTCAGCCAGGGTACATACAGAACGTCTGTGGCCACCTTCTCTAAGGTTTTGGCAGTGGTGAAAATGCTCTTGAAGCACATACAGTAATCCAGTGTTGTGCTGCACTTAATTCTTTGCACTGTGAGTTATAATTGTTTAACACTGCACATTGTTCTTAACTGCACCACGCCAGTTTCAACCGCCAATTTGCACTCTAAGTTCTAATTCCTTAACACTGCACAACACTGTAAAATCCCGTGTGGTCTAGTGGCGAGGTATTGCAGTTTATTCACTGTTTATTCACAAAAAATGAGCACGTGTGGCTTCCGCTGCGATAAGCATCTACTCACGAACAAAGTTAGGCAGTAACTGTTGATGATGGGAAAACAGAGTTGCCAGATCGCAACTGCCACATTACCAAATCCATCAATTTTCATTTTTTAAGATTAACTTTTCATTACCAAACTCGTAAAGCTAGCGTTTATTCTTCACTAACTATATATACAAGTGGAAATACATGTATTCACTCTCCTTATAATTAACAGCATGTAGATTATTTTTACACTATGTAGGCTAGCAGATTAATCACAGAGAGCACACAATCCACCATCTCCATCCTGTGTATCCTCATCTATCTATCTATCTATCTATAAACCGACGCCCTAATCCCACAAAGGGTGGCCATAGACAAAAAGCCTCTAAGTTGCTCTGTCACACACATACATGTGAAAAATCCATTTGGTAATGCATTATTCTGATTCATTACCAAACGAATTTTTCATTACCTAATTGGCCCACATTTGGTAATGAAAAATACCAAATGGCAACCCTGACAGGGGAGGGGGGAGGAAGGAAGGGGTGAAGAGGCCGTGGTGTAAACCAGCTGTTTGGCGCCGCGTGGCAATTTCAAATTACGGGTGGAAAAAAATTCAGATTTTTTTTTTTTTTTTTTTTTTTGGTGGTGGTGGTGGTGGTGGGGGGGGGGGGGGGGGTTACAGGCCCACAATGTCCAGTAAGTGGGGTGCCCGGAAATTGGGCATCCAGATAATACAGGGATTACTGTACCAGTATGAATACAATTGCAAAGTACTTTAAATAGATGGACATACTGAAGATGAGGAAATATAAATGTACAAGAAAAATACTTCACGGTTAGTAATGCGTACTGTATGGATAATTATCAGTACTTTGAGTTAATAAAGGAAAATTGTCACTTGTAAAAACACTGGAAAACAAGACACCAGTAGTTAGCCCATTTGGTACTGCAAAGCTTGAGTCAAATGCACATCTAAACTGCCACAACTGAAGCATGAATAGCTATTTAATACTTCCTCTAAAGTTTGAACAGTTTGTGGACACAAGCACTTCAAATTTTAGAGGTCGCACTGAACCATGCCCTTCCTACCTAACCACCATCATTTATGGAGAGACAGACTGACATTTGAGGAAGTGAAGGAGCGCTGTGGTGTGGACGTGACAGAAGGCATTACGAAAAATACATTGAGGTGGTTTGGCCGTGTGGAGAGGATGGAGTGCGAGAGACTAACAAGGAGTGTATGCGAGTGAGGTGAAGTGGGAGGCTGAGAATAAGATGGAGGGATGGAGTGGAGAGGTATATGAGAGCGTGGGGTGTGAGTTGGGAGCAGGGCAGTGAAATGGCGGGGGACAGGGCGACTTGGAGGCGATTTGTTTGTGGCCACCCCAAACGGGATTGAGGCGTCTGGCAATAGATAGATAGATAGACGTCATAAATAAGAGCACTGGCAATGATTTTTCTGAAAGGAACATAAGTTACAAGGGGGAAGACACACTGAAAAATAAGGTACTGTACTCCTATGTCTAGAGGATTCCCCAGAGCACTTTTGGACAAAGCGCAGGACAGCTACCATTAATGAATAATGAAAATTTTTATGACACATTACCATACCCTTCATAATTGTATTTATCTATAGCCAGACACCATAACCCCACAGTGGGTGGCCATTTGAGATACCGCAGTTGTTTTACGAGGAGGGGCACTAACTCTGCCAACCCAACTGCTGACACCACCCAACGATGTAAATGGTTTCTTGGCTTATAGGAAACCATTTGGCTTGTCACTCAATGGAGATGAGAAGAGTAATAAAAAGTAACAGGAAAGATGGGAGAAACAGGAAGAGAGGAGGGCAGACACAGAAAAAGAATGATAAAGATAAATAATAATGTAGGCAGCACTGCATATGAGTGGATGATGGTCACCACCACCTACCACAATAACTGCCTGTCATAAATGTAAACCATAATTCATCTGTCATCCACATTATGAAGGAATAACACTTACGTTACTACAGATTGTATAATTCATTTATGACACCCAAATCCTGTAGAAGTAACCACTGTTATTTAAGAGCAGTAAAGTTTGTTGACGTCTATGGTACCAGTAAACCAAAAATGAAAAGGAGCATCTCCTAACTTTAAAATCAAAGCACAAAACAAAATAACAGAAGCAACCCTAAAATAAATTAACATAAAAGAAGCCAAAAAAATAATTAAAGAAGACCCCAAACTTTGAATTAAAAAATACTTTAAAGCCACCTCTGAAGAATACTGATTGGCTTGGTCTTGCTTGATTTTACTTGTTAGTTAAAATAAAGCGACTGAGGGAAATGAGTCGCATCAGTCCTGAAACTCATTTGTCCACAAATTGTTTTGGTTAGTTAGGTTAGGCTGTCACTTTGCTTAAATTAGGCTTGGTTAGTAGGGCCAAACAATTTGGACTGAAGTGACAACAGAGGCGCATCAACCTAAAAGTCCAACATGGCAGGTGGCTGCTTGCCACGGTCTGCATGTAAAACTGACGGCTATAGAGTTACCTTCAATATTTCACCTTCCCACAACCTTTGAAAACCATCACATTAATAATTCTGTTACATTTTATTATATATATAACGGTAAATTTTTAGAAGTAACCAACGTTTCCTTTTATTATTATTTTTATGGCTTCCAATGGAAAATACTGCGCTTTAATTAGTTTTGACTCTCATCTTGGGGGGCAAATCCCCCTTTTGGAATTTTGAGTAAGATTTCCAAAAGTGGGTTTATCCCCCATAATCAAGATCAAGATTATTTAAAAACACACTATTTTGCATTAAACTAACCTAACCTAGTCCTAATCTAGGGCCTGACAGACCGAATGCACATGCCTGCACCAGCCAATATGGCGCAACATTCATCCGCTACTGAGCAACAGCCTAACCTAAGCCACTATATGACTACCCCTACAAAATTTGCTCCCCCAACTCAAACTAGGCTTAAAAGGTAAGACTTAGTTAGAATAGTTCAGGGACATAATATAATGAAAATTGGTAACGTTGGTTACTTCTAAAGTTATACCTATATAACATACCTGGTATATATATATATATATATATATATATATACACACACACACACACACACACACACCGGTATACCAGGTATATAAACGTTATTACACAATTGTAAATTTTATGCAATGTCACCCACTTTGGGTCAAACTGCAGGAGCTCCAACTAACAAATACCTAATGACAATATTATGGTAGATACTTTCATAATTGTACCTTAAATTCACTCAAAACACCCAGATTCTACAGAAATATCATTTATGTTACTAAATTGTTGTAAAACTCATTCACAACACCCAAATATGTTACTCAGGAGCATGAAGCTTGGTTTGCTGACACTGCCAGTGGCGTCCTATTGAAGGCAATGAGTCGATTCTGCCAGGAAACTCATTCATCCACAAATTTTAAGTCGTCAGTTACCTTGCATTAGGTTAGGTTTGATTAGTACACACAAATGATTAGTGACATATCAACTAGAGCCAAATCAACCTAAAATCCAACATAGCAGGTGGCCGCTTGTCATGATTTGCATGTAAAACTGGTGGATTTATAGTTATCTTCAAAAATATGTCTTTCCACAACTTTTCAAAGTTATCACAAGTGTATTTTATTGAGGAAAAAATACTACTGTAAATTTTATACATGGGAGCTCTCCTGCAGCTTTATCCCTTTCTGTTAACAGCAATAACTTTGGGGGTATACCTACTGCTATTATTCTATGGTACATATGGCAATTCCAGTCCAGCTCTATGTTCTTTCCACTGCACTTCTTTGTAATTAGCATCATAAACTAGTATTGATCTGCTGCTGAAAATCAAGACTGGTGAAATTTTTGGCCAAACAGAGAAGAAAGCCAAACTTACCGTAAGGGCCTCTTCCCTTGACGTCAGCTCCCCATACCACAATTCACAGCCATTTTCTTATTTAACATCCTATCAGCACCATCGTCCGGGGTCACGGGTTACTCTGGGCTTGTTCTAGGTCCTCACCAACATATTATCAGGTCGTGTAGTTCACATTCACATTCACTTGGCATGTTCGTCCATTTGCTTGATGCTTGTTCTCCACGTGGCACTATTTCGAGCTATTTTCTCACTCACTTCACTATCCCGGAGGTCCAATTTTCTTCCTGAGTGCCAACTCTTGATTGCAGAGTTTCACATCAAAGGGAAATTGTCTAACAATGTCAGGTTCCATATTAAGTAGTGAAAACAATACACTCACACGCATACACTATTTTGAAGTACACACGCGGAAGAGAAAGCAGCATCACCAAAACAAGTCACAGATACCGCTACACATGCTCTCAAACCTGTTATATTATCGTTAAATACAAAAATACATAAATATCCCAGAGAAATTGCTGGAAAATTTTACATATTATCTACAATATCGTCAATTCTTTGAAATCCCGAAAGAAAATAGCCGGAATTGGATGTAAACGAAAAATTTACTAGATCTAGCGGAAAGAAAGGCTACATTGGCAACAATTGGTAGGGCTTGAGATGACGCTCTGAAATGCTGATTTGACGATATGGAATTAAAATAACTAAGTCTAAATCAGAAAAGTGCCATAATGATGAATATCGAAGGAAAACAAGACCAAATGGGCAACGAAATACAGAATTAAAATAATATCGGAACGATAAGAGCTCAGCTCGTTTACATCTAAATGGCGGAACATTTAAATTCAGATCATGGCCATCGCATTACTTCGTAGCACCTATTCCTAAACGATTTATGCTGTATATTACATTTTAACATATTTTTGCATTCTACTTACATTGTCTTAGGGTAGACATGGTTTCTAATTGTAATATATGAGAGTATTGCGGTGAAATGTGCAAAACTGCGATCATATTCAGGGTGGCCTTAATAAAGAGGCTTCCTAACACCTTTTCCTAAGCGATTTATCCATGCTATTACACTCTAACATTCTTTTGTATGCTGTTGATACAGTTTTAGAATCGACATAATTTAATCAATAACATACAAGACTATACTGAGGTGTAATATGTAAATAAATCGCTAAGAGAAGCGGCGATGTATCCCATGCCACTAACAATGTAGTCCACGATATTCGTCCTTAAACATGGAATATCTTTTAGGGTGAATTAAATCCTCCACAAGCGGCATGAAAAATCTGTACCTTTGCGATAATGATGATGATGATGATTACTACTACTGCTGCTGCTGCTACTACTATTATTCCTGCCGCTGCTACTGCTACTACTACTACTATTATTATTATTGTCATCATTATTATTAAACCCCCTTCTACACGAGTTTTCCCAAATTAAACAAATGTAAAACGTCTGCATGGAAACAGGAAGAATGTGCCCCTCCATCCGATGACTCCACTTCTATCTTACATTTCTCGTACCCCCCCCCCTCTCTATTGTGGTTCTAGTACACCACATCCACAGAACTCTTCGTGATTAGCATGTGTTAATCTATTGCTTTAACTTAGCATTCAAGATGGAGAGATGGCAATTTTAGGCCAGGCTAGAGTATTAAAAAAAAAAAGGCATAATGTTTTCCAAAATATCTTCTGACAATGACAAATCTCTGTTTCTTCTTGCTTACACTAGACCATAATTATCTAGCTTAAATGTTGCCTCATCATCATCACATCATACCTCTTTTCCCACCTAAGGATGGGGTGAGCCAGGGCCCAGAGATGAAGAAAAAATAGGAGAAACTAACCAAAAATCTGGCAAACTGAATGGGCCACACACTCATTCACTCACCATTCCAGCCCCTACAAATGATGGCCCCACCTCACATGCATAAACACAGACACTTGCGCACTTCATACCAATTAGCTAGAGGAAATCAAATGACTAGACTATTACCACTGTGGTTGAGAGAGAGAGAGAGAGAGAGAGAGAGTCACCCAAACCAAATTCTTCCAACCTGCTCGATCCACTGTCACCTAGCCTAATCATCCTCCATACCTCACACTCACACTCATTTACCATTCTATCTGCCTTCTTCTTGGCCTAACACACCTCTTCTCATCTTCAAATTTACCCAGACATAATCTTCTCACCAACTATATATATATATATATATATATATATATCACATACACACACAGTTTACCACACTTATCCATCTTTTTCTTGGCCTATTACACATCTTCCCACCTTCAAACTTGCTCTGATATCCTTTTCACCACCTACTCACACCCATTCTCTCACACACACCACATCTATCCATTTTCTTGGCCTACGAGACCTCCCACCTTCAAACTCACTCAGATATACCCTTTTCACCACCCTACTCACACTCATTCTTTCCACATAGCCATACCGTCTCAGCACACACTCTGACTCTGGTGTTCACAGGCTTCCTTACTTCACATCTTTGTTTCATTTATGGAGGCTCCAGCATACTTGCATGAGTCTGCCTTGGTCATCTGATGCCAGATCTCCACACTACTCGATCTCTGGCAGTCTCCCAATTCACAAATCACATTATTCCTTATCAACTGCCTTTATTCCACAAACCTTCCATAAGAGTCCTATCCACCACTCTTACTCTTGATTTTTTTTTTTTAATGGCATACCATTAATATTCACCTACACATCTGAGTAGGCACTTAAACCCCTTCATGCAAGCTCCTCACTGCTGCCACGATCAGACCTATGCTTCATATCAAGGTCTTCAAAGCACCAGCCACTTTCCTTCCCTGTGTCATTCTATTTCTTACATCTTTTACATGTTTCTCTTTTCTTCTGTATCTATGGCCATACGCCTTCATCCTGTACGTGGTGGCCATAAACAAATCACCTCTGTGTCGCTCTGTCCCCTGCCCTCCCTCCAACTTATACCCCTATCTCCTATACCTCTCTACTCCATCCCTCCATATCATCTTTGGTATCCCCCTCCCTCTCCCCCACTCCATCTCATTCACATACTCTTTTCATCGGTCTCTCATTCTCCACATGACCAAACGCCGTCACTGTATTTCTCCTAATGCTTTCTCTCTTTTCATGCAGGGATAAAACAAAACACCCATGGAGTATACAGTATGCATATAATAATCATTTTACAAGCTTAAAACACCATTAAACAACACTCAGAGGATGCATTACAGACACCAAGCCTCTGATAATGAACTAAATCTATTTATTCGGTATTGCTTTCAAGGTTTGTGGATGCTACATACAGTAAGTCCTCATTATAAGCCTCGTGTTTTGTGTATTCAATCTTTTGCACCTTCATTTAACCTGTGTTTTATCTATCTGCATTTTTATTAATACATTTACCTTCCTTTTTTTTTATTTTTTTTATTACATCTACTGTCAACAGAACAGTAAGGAAAAATTACCAACTGATCATCTTATGGTTGAGATAACTCTTCTATTTTATTCCAGCTACCTCCACAAGTGTTTACTTTAGATGAGTGAGTCATCAGAGCCTCAGTCTTAAAAGTTTCAGTGATACTTATAAATCTGAAGTACCTGCTCCTCCAATCTTCATTACCAATTGTATCAATAAATTTGCAACACACGGGAACATTTTCCCCAAGGTGCATAGCCAGACCCTAGCAGAACTCTAACTCCCTGAATCCAAGTGACCATGTTTTTAAGCTTTTTCCTGTTGCTATGAGACAAATTTAATCAACATAAAATTGACCCCTCGTATTCTGGGCGTCTCTCTTCTTTATCTAACCCCACTTGTTCGGAAAATCTTACACTGAATCACCAGAGAAGGGCAAGAACAAAATATAAATGATGTCCCAGGGTTTAATGGCTTAAGGAAGAACTGGGAGTATTCCTGCATAAATTTTGGGTGGCCAGGTGTAAAGGATTCTTTACATACACTATCTTTCTTGCACAACTACAATCTGTTCTCCAGGGTAAGCTTGACTCTTAGTCTTGGATGGAAGCTGGCATAGGAGAAGGAAAACTCCATACTCAAAACCTGGGTCCTGGGTGAGGGCAAACAGCCACTTAAAAACTTGATGAAGCTAGTTATTGGTGGCATATACGGTATGTGTTGTTTGGAGCTGCATTGCAACTAGTATTACTGTTACTGTATTGCATCAAGATAAAAAACAAATGAAGAAAATAATTGCAAATGAAGGCCTTCACAGGCATAAATCGAAGTGTAAACACATATCAAGGGCTTCAAAAACAACTGTAAATGCATGAAAGGCCTTCACAAATTTAAATCCAACTGTAAACACACACAAAGGCCATCAAAAATGTAAACATAATGGTAAACATTAGCAGAGGTCTTCAAAAATGTAAGTGCAATGCATGCCAAGGCCTGAATGGGTATAAATTTAGTATTTATAAACAGAACAAGGCCTTCACCAATGTAAATCTACTCATTGAAGCATGCTACGGCCTTCAGAAATGTGATTGAAACATAAACATAGACTAGTGCATTCCCCGCCACCCCACTGGCTATGCAACTGCTTCCAAAAGCCTGCAGTCCACTGAGTTCACATTCATATAAGCCTGGGGCAACAATGACATACAAGAAAAGCACATTACTAGAACACACATCTTACTTATAATGAGGACTATCTGTAGTGTTCTTAAAAGCCTCCAAACTGCCTAAGAAGCCTGGAATAATGGATGTACCTTTAGTTCAGTATGGCATTTTTCCACCACAGCATTGCTGAAATCCCGTCAGTATGATCTTTTATTGCGGCTTGTACCATCAGACAATTGTTTTTGTTTTCGGAAACCCTTTATTAATTCTCTTTGTCTCATCTGGGGTTTCAGTGTTATTGCCAGCAGGAAAATGTTTATATGAAGCCCCCTCACTGTGGAGAGGTTGGATATACAGTACAGGTAGGTGCTGTTATACCAGCATCCGCTATATCAGAAAACAGTGATACGTGAATGGGCAATTTAGACCCAAATTCAGTGATGCCAACAGGATTGATTAACCTAACCCTATTTTTCCCATAAGTTATGTACTGAACTCCATTATACCAGCTTCGTGATCCTTTCTGTTTAATCCGCTGTATAAATTTAACAATTCTTTTTTTTTCTGTTCGTGATATGTTTCTCAATCCCCCCTTTTTTTTTGGTTCCGTTAAATAAGTTTCACAATCCTTTTTTTTTCTGATTTGTTTTGTTCTGTTATACAAGTTTCACAATCCGCCCTTTTTTCTGATCTGTTATACGAGTTTTGTGATTTATTATTTTCGTTCTACACGTTTTCACTATCCGCAGTCCACCATTAACACATCCCACTCGTATAATGGAATCCGCCTCTACTACGCTTCCATTGAATCGCATCAGCAGTTTATTTTCTTAATGCTAACATCAGATGCTTGTTCCTACCTAACAAAGAATTTTGGCAGTTTATTTTTTTATTGCTAACACCAGATGCTTCTTACCACCTCTCACAAATCTCCATCAACCTTACCATTATCTAACATTTCTAATCCCATCATATAATCTCTTGGCTAAGGAGAGACATCCAATAGATAACAGTAGAAATATTCCCCATTAACTTTTTCAGTACTATAACTCTCTTATATTGAAGTCTAATGCTGCTCAATCTCTGGTAGGGAGGCTGCCAGAGATTGAGCAGCATGGAGGGCCGCCATCAGGTGACCAAGGTCAACGCATGGAGGCATGTAGGAACCTTTGAAAATGAAATAAAACAAAATGAACAAATTACTGCCATACAATTTTTTTTTTTTTTTTTCTACCTTGGCCAATACCCCTCACTCAAGGCCTTTGTGTTTCTTCAGCACAACATCACTTTTTCTCATTTTTTAAGTGCTGCCACAAGATTATTTAAGTTAGTTCAGGAAAATGCTCAATAATAGTAGTAGTAGTAGTAGTGTTGGTAGAGGTAGTAGTGGCAGTAACAGTAGTAGGGGTGGTGGTAATAGTAGTAATGGTGGAAATAAGAATGGTGGTGGTGGTAGTAATAGTAGTAGTAGTAGCAGCAGCAATAACAATAATAATCATCATCATCCGGACCTCCTTTCCAGCCCCACGGCAGGGTGAGGAGTAGCAATGTCCAGACAGCCAAAGTTTGCCCAATTCAATAGGCCATGCTTCCATTCACTCATCATTCAAGCCCCCGGAATCCTGGCTCCATCTGAGAGTCCAAAATTATCACCCAAGCTCCTCTAAGCAAAACCAATATTACCTCACATGTACCGTACTCTACTCCAAGATGTTTTTAATGATCTTTAATGCATTATTTCATGAGGGAGACAGTTGCCTATAATCTCCTGTCTCTCATTTAAGTCCTTCCATCTGATGTATTTTCTCTCATTCATGCTATCTTTGGACAATTTTATTCAACTTGAGAGAGAGAGAGAGAGAGAGAGAGAGAGAGAGAGAGAGAGAGAGAGAGAGAGACACTTCCTTATCCCCTTCACTGCAAGTCATCTCAAGCTGTATAAAATCATCTCAAAGGAGCAAAAATAGTATGGAAAAATACATATCCTTGGTAATAATAGAAATAATGATAATAATAATAATAAATAATAATAATAATAATAATACGGTCATGTCACCTAATCCGCAGAAATTAGAGAATGGTACCTACCCATGGATTACGAATTCCGTGGCTTACAAAGTTAAGAACCAATGGGAAAAAGGATATTTAGTCTGGACCCTCATGGAACTCCCCTACAGCACCCTACACAAAACACAGCCAGGCAACGTTCAGTCTATATTAGTGACTCGTCTCGGCAGCAAACCCGTCCATCAACTGCTCCAGTCCCACAGGCCTTGACGCATTTCAAAATGTTAGTCTTGTTCTTGTAAATGGTGCAAATTGTTGACTCGTTCA